>NW_020273360.1:175071-230415 GCF_003268045.1 Sipha flava
TAATAATAATAATAATAATAATAATAATAATAATAATAATAATAATATTAATAATAATAATTAAAATAATAATATTTAATACAAAATAAAATTTAAATGGCCAATTAAACGCGCGCGTTTCAAAAAAATAAAATCAGCTTTTGTATCGAGATCGGAGTATCAATATAATGCGTTTATAAATGTATATACCTCTATACATAACTATACATATGTTAGAGAGGAACTATATACTCAAATTACGTACGATCTTTTTATTTTTTCTCCCAGAAGAATACCGTTTTGTTGCATTCTCATCCCGAAGGATTTCGCTTTACTATTTTGGGTTTTTGAACACAAACAGAAAACAAAAAGAAAACTCATGAATATTTAATATGCAAGATTACGCCGAGAAAAATTCGTGGGAATTGACTTATAAACTGAATAACATAAACTTCACAACATGAGATACACACGTTTTTAATTTAATAATAATAAAAAAAAAATGGTAAGCAAAACAAATATACGTAGGAACAAAAAAAAAAAAAAAATTATAATGTTCATTAGTCATTACACGATAATATGATAATAGTTTAAAAATGTCATTCTTACACGATAATGTTAAGTACAAGCACTATCGTCATCAATCATCCAAAATATTTGGCGACTGCACATTAAAAATAAAATAAAAATTCATGAGGGTATATTATATTTTTGATATAATAATATGATAAACTCAAAAAATAAAAGTAAAACCCTGCGACATATATAAAAAAATAACTAATTGTAAGTACATTGATTATTATTAATATTTTGTTTCGAGATACACATTTATTCATATATTCATTCATATATGTTTCATTTAGCCTTCAAAGATTTTTATAGAAAATGGAATATTGTGACAAATAGGGATTTGCATAATACTAATATATATGTTTGAAATTCTCGAAAAGACTGCAAAACAAAATATATGAATAAAAAATAACGCTCATAGCACGCACAGTAAAAAAAAAAAATCCTTAATAAATAAATACTTAAAAATAACGTTCATTAAAAATGGATACACATCAAATTTAATATAATAATAATTATAATATAGTATTGTAATAATAATAGTAATAATAGGATTACCTATAGTAGTAATAGTAGTTGTTGTAGTAGTATAAAATACTACGATATAATATTATTATAATTACACTTATAAATGCCAGAAAAACAGTCCTTTCTCGAATTGTTTCATAAATTATTAAATTGGTTTTTTATTTTTCAAATTTTCAGTCGTAAAATAACCGTTGTACACCACTTTGTACTTGTATAATATAACATTCGTTCTTTTTCAAGTCTGTTTCTAAACAGCCGAGTCTTTGCCGACGAATCGCGTTTGCGACACAGATCGTTTCACGTCGTACTCCACTTCGGTGTCCTTTTTCAGCCTGTGAATAAAACAAAACACGATAAATCATTAGTGCGATCCCGAGGACCCAACGGAAATCACCGAATACATAATACATATTATATATGTTATGTATTCATGTATTCAGTGTTATTATATAGTAATGGTTTTTTTTTTAAATTTTTTTTTTTACATTTCGGTGGGTTCGATGCACATGTTGTTGCTCTGGTAGGTGTTACCGTTGGTCAACAGTTCTTTGCCTTCACTAAAAAAAAAAAAAAAATACGTACACATATTCAATATATTTATAGATGTACGGGCAAAAACAATTCAATGTTACGGAGAAGTTTGTACAGTATAATATATGCGTTTGTGTTTAAATATAAAAAAACAAAAACAAATTTCTTTTATTTTTGTTTTTATAAATTGCAAAAGCGGGAAAAATTAATGGAAAGCGAGTTAGACACAGAAATTGGTTTATGTTCTAAAATAGCTTAAAAGCTTATAGTGTTATTTAGCGCATGTGTACATATATTGGTATACTCGTTATGTACGGACGCGCGACCTTTTAGGACCGCGCGTCCGGTGTTATTGTTAACTAAAGCCGTTCATCGCGTTAAGTATACAATATTATTATATGATAACTATATAATAACATACATACGTATAATATGTATTGTGTGTAGTAGCTGTTATATAGATCTACGCGTATTCGCAGCAGCCGACCAAATAATATTATAATATAATATATTTTGTTGTTATTACAATACACCTCTTTCAACACTGCAGCAGCACTATAGCGCACACTGTTTATAATAACTGTTTTCTTTTTTTTCCCTTCGTTTTGTTAATAACCGTGTGAATAATATTATTATGTCTTTACAAAACCAAAGGAAGAAAAAAGAAATAAACAAACAAGAACCGCCGCTCACACATACGCACACAAAAGAAGAAATTATACGTACAACGAAGAAAAAATTTAAAAAAAAAAAAAAAAAGGCGCACACACAATAAAAAAACAGGAGAATGTAAATATATGTGTAAAGACAGTGAAAATAATATTATAGAATAGAATACAGTATTACAGTAAATAAAATACAAGCGACCAAACCAATCAAATAATAAAAAAAAATAAATATAATAATTAGAGACAACACGTTTTCTTACAACACAAAGTTCATATCTGGCAAGGGGACTTTCTCTACGTCGGAAGTGTAAGAAGAACCGTTTCCGTTACTGGACGATTCGCCCGTGCTGTTGTTGCAATACGGCAACGGAAAGCGCCAACCATACAAACTGAAAACGGCCCTCGATTTGAATAAAAAATAATAATAACACAACAAAACAGAAAATAATCTCTCTGTTTAATATAAATACTTGGAGCGATATCCAGTGTTGCTGAGTAACAAGCTACATAATTAATTTTATGTTTAAAAGTACAAGTCTTAAAAAGGGAATGTCTGTTTTATCGCCTGTCTTATTACTCAGAATAAAGGTGGGGGTAAAATATTATGATTAGTATTTATTTTTTATTTACTTTTTTCCCATTTTTCCATTAAATTAATTTAGTATTTGGTTGCACTGTGACGAAACGAAGTATTTGAAATTTAAATACATTTATGAATAAAATAGTTACTAAATTAAAATTATTTGTATATGAAAACATTTTATCATAAATTACGAACTTTTATATGTCCACGTAATTTTTATTTTCTTTACGAAAAGAGTAAAACGAAAGAAATGTTTTGCTTTAGAAATTTGAATAAAAATTAATGTCTATGGAAATTTCGGCTAAAATATAATTATAAAATAACAATACGAGTAAACGTAGTCTAGATTTTTTTTTTTTTAAACTAATGATATAGCAACACTGGAAGGCGATCACAATTTAACCACAGATTAATATAACAAAATATAAATAAAAATACTACATTATTATTATTTTTTTTTCCGTTTCCTTAAAAACGCACGTATACTTACACAAACATGACTTAACATTGTGGTCTATAAATTCACATACAAGCAACAATAAAGGACATTTGTGTAGTGTGTTGTATGAACTTAAAATCAATAGTAACACACACACACACACACACACACACACGTCGTCACGTGTATAACATAATAGTTTTATACTTAAAATCAATTTCCCGGGTGCGGATGACCACCACCTTGAACAATACTACAACACTGTAGTGATAGTGTCGTTCTGCGAAATTTATAAAAGGTCTAATACAAAAATAACAACACTTGAGAGAACGGGATTGGTCGAAGTTTTTGCGTTAATTTAAAAGCTACGTTGTGTAATAAACTTTTATGTTTTTTTTATCCCTTTTGTTTTTTTTACCCTGTAACAAGTGTCCATACGCCCACTTCGGTTATATTACAATAATAATAGTAATTTTGTTCACCATAACGGCGACGATCGTTTTTCCATAAATAAAAAAATTAAAATATAAATAAAATATGATTTTTATACATTACACCGGGCATTGATTTATTAGCAATAAAATTGTAATGACGTTTACACGGCCCCAGTACAATAACATGTTAAATTATTATAAAATATTATTAAATAGAAACGCGAAGAAAAAAAAAAAAAACAACAATGATCATATGAATAGAGTTAGGTTGACATACAAATGAAAATTATAACATGGATATGAATGTAAAATGATACAGAGACAGTAAAATAATCTTAAAACGTTCACGTTTCGCCGTAATATTATAACAGAACTTAATATACGTTCGTGTCATTAATAATAATTGAAAACAATGTATATGTGTGTTTGTATATGCGTGTATATGTATTCGTGTATTATAATATTATTATGATGTGTGCGAGAGTACCTATATCAAACGTTCTTGAATGCTGAAAAAAGGATTATATCCTTATTACGTGTATGTGTCCATTCAAGGTGTACACCGCACGTTATTATTATGTATGCAGGGGGGTGGTCTTGTTTGATATAGCCACGAGCACGACTCATTGAATACGTGTATCCGATGCGAACAAAATGCTTTCGACGTATGTAAATACTTCACTCACTACCTGCAGTGCGCATATATGTGTATTAAAATTAAACGGTACAAAAAACACCCTTTTTCCCCTTGCTCCCGTTCACCCCACCGACACTGCGCAATGTCGTATTTCATCGCATGCACGCGGAAGGACAACAACAGCAGGCGGTGAATACACGTCATCGTTCAAAATGCGTGTGCACGCAAACAACTTTTACCATCATACGCACACATTTGTACGGACGTATCTGACGACATTACGATCGGATCTTACGGGGTGAAAAATATTAAAATCGATGTCACCGCACCAAACAATTTTTTGAATAATCAAGCGACACGCAATATCATACAACGGATTCAAAAGAAAGCGAAAACAATCGTATTGATTTTAACAGTTTATGCGATAAAAACTCTAGAGATAAATGCTTATTGGTATATCATCATCCCTGTTCTTTATATAATTATATAATACATAGGGAAGGAAAAGTTTTCGTTATTTCCGAACCGTGATCACGCCGTTACCGCACGTACGTTGTGCCGAGCGCTAAAATTAATTTCAATACATCGTGACAAAGTTCTCATTACTGTTCTTCATCATAATACGTGCACACACGTTATAGTTGATCCACGGTTTCGACAACTATTATACCATCATTACTCGTTAACGTTCAAACGATTACAATTGTTACATATTCACTAATCATCCTAAGACCGAAGTAATCGATAACATTGTTGGACTAAAATAGTTAAGTTTCAGTATATGGCAAGCTTTTGCGGAATGCGATTGTATGGAAAAGCGATTTTCAAACCGGGTACCACAAACTTATAAAAAAATTACACAATGAGCAAAAACTTGAAATAAAAATTTTCAACACGTTATTTTAAAGGCTGTGAAAATGTTTTGAATATAACAGAGTGATGTGTTTAAAAAACAAATTTATAGTCCATTGGTATAATATATATTTTATGAAGAACTATCAAACCGTACACTGTATATATTCCATTGTATTAGGGGGAAGGATAACTATTAAGTAAATATTGTGTAATAGGCAACCAAACATTCGTCGCAACATAAACACAATCTCACGTGCTGTAGGCGTGATGTGCGATGGATGCCTGTTGTACGATATTTGCTGACTTGGCTGTACCGCCTCACCCTGCGCACGGGTAGATGATTTATAGATGGTATAACGCAGTGCGGTTTTTATTAAGAAATTAACTCTATACGCATATAACCCTTATTGCAACCACCACTCTCCCCCCACCATTCGATAGCCATCCGCATTTTGTTCGCGAAATCGTTTTGAACGCATTATTATTATTATTAGGCGATTGCGTGTTTTGTTCGGGACATAAAATACGCGATGAACAGGTATTTACGTGTGAACTGTGCATTTATAATATACGACCCACGTGAATGTATAATGTGTTGTTTTACTTTTAGAAAGCCCGGCAGCTTTCTACACGAGAACTCTATGTATACACATGTATACGTAGTACAACGCGGCGTTATAACGTTTATGATTATTATTATTTTGCTGTCTATGATTAATTTGATGGAGATGGTGATGATGCACACGCACACACACGCACACACACACACACATTTGTCTAGACATACATATATTATGAGCATTCGTGTCATTGTTTTTACCCAGCAATGTGTTTGTACCGCATGTTTGTTATGGAAAAAAGAACCAACGAAAATAATCGTACATAAATACGAATCTTACCTTCCGAGCTTGGCGTCTTCTTCCCTTTTTTTCTTTCGGCAACACATCCCGAACAGTATGTACAGAATACCTGTATACATCGGGGTTAAAATTACCTATGTATTATCGACAAGTACAGTACATTACAGCTATATGAGTGTCCGAGGGGTGGGAGACATTTCGGATATCCGGATTTTTTAATTTTTTTTTACACGATTTCTCAACGAAATTGTTCATACAAGGTACTATCAAGACTATTTGTTGTAGACACCCGTCCATTCGGATATCCGAGAGGTTATCGTCAGCACTAGCATAGCTATACAATATGGAGTACCATGCAATCGCGATAACCCGAAACGAAGCGAATCTGGAGTGCGGTCAGTAACTTCGACCGCATTTCGTGTTACCGTTCGTACGCCTCATCGATCCCATCAGAGTTAACGCGACCGTAGCGGTTAATAATAAGTTATCAATAATATGTTATCACGCGGCAGGGTCCTATCTAGTATAGAAATCGTCAACGGTGTTTTACCGATGCGGAGGCGACAATATAGTTATAATCCTTTCTCTTTATCTTATCATCTAGTCCGGATTTCGAAGTTGAAACGTCACTTCGGCGTTCGGCTCTTTTCACGGTCGAAAACTGCTATATATTATGTTTAAAGGACTGCAGGAAAATGAAAAAAGTATCGTACAAGTGAAATCATCGAATCGTTGATACAACCCTGTGCGCGAGCGTGCACATTTCCGATGCGATCACGGTAAATTATGCACACCGGATAGAGCTGTGGTAGTAAACCGTTTTCGGTACGTTAAACATAGAATTTGGCCATTTCGGGCCTCAAGTTTCCGTTACACGGGTCGGCGAAATAGGGGCAGCGATCGCTGTGCATATCGCGATTACATTCTATAGCTCTGGGAGAACGTCGAGTTAACGGACTTACCGGTGTTGTTGGCGAAGTAACACGACACGTCGATGACGACCAATATCGTAAACAGCACAGCCAGTACGATGCTGAGGATGACAGTCGAGCTGAGGTGGTGTTGGTGCTGCGGCTGTAGCGGTATGTCCACACCTGGAAATACAACGACGGACACATGTGAATAACACAAAAATATCGGAACTCGCGAGCAAACCCGCGGGTCGGTGGCCGTGGTCATATTATATTAGTGTATTATATACTATCATCACCGCAGTGGCGTTCTCGGTATCTCCGAATGTTGGGGATGAAGGGTTAAAATTAATTGTAATTCGTCCACTTAAATAATAATATGATGTTAATACTAATATCTATATTATAGAATGCCTCGTACTTAGAAGTTTTTTTTTAGTATAGTTAGTACAAGCGCGGTTGATGCATCGATTTCATTTGGTTTTTGAACGAAGACATATAAGAACGGTACTCCGAATCGATTATTTTTTCCCTTAAAAAATGCTATAGTGGTGAGGGGGGTCTACCCTCATGAGAACGCCTATGCGTGACAGTAGGACTACAGTATATATTACAAAGGGGTGGGCCATAATATTTCCCGTATTTCCGTACATAATATGGCTCGACCCGTTTGTATACGATCGAGTAATAGTGTTATAATATTAGTATTAATAGTGCAATGCAGTAAAACGACCGTTTATAAAGACGTCGAAGAAATACACCGTGTTGTCTTATCCGACCATTCCTCCCCCCATATATGTAGAGTATATCATAATCGTTAGAACCTATCTCGGTAAGGATCACAGTACACGTCATATTATTGACAGTACAACAAGTCTCGAAAAATAATTGACACCATGTCGTTATAAACGGTTTTTACAGCGCGAGTTTACCATGCGCGCCGGTGGCCTCCGTTTGGTGATGAAACAATATTCGCTCCGCGTTGCGATATATAGTGCGAAATATAAAGATGCTAATACGCTCAGCAGTTGGTTTGTACTGTGTAATATACATATATTTAGTGTAGGGGCGTATAAACGCGGCATGTCGTGCCGGCAGAGGATAGGTATAATTAGGATTGTATTAATAGTTATTATTATGCGCATAATATCGTACGCGATGATGGTTAGTCGCAAATTACAACCAGTTACTTATCTATACACTGCGATGTGTATCATAATGATAATGTTGCGTCGAATATAAAATCGTTGTCGAAGAGACACGTTAAGAAAAAAAAAAAAAAACTGACGATGACGAGATCACGTTTTACTTCGTTTCTTCGACGCGTTTCGTCGTGTGATTGGTGTCGTACACAGGTAGTACAACAATACCTGACTATAAAATATTTTTGTACCAAAAAAAAAAAAAAAAAAAACACGAACGCCATACAATAATAACGATAATAATATACGTGAGTACACCAGCAGAACGATACCCCGACACGTTTTCTGCGATTAGTCCGTAATTGCTACGGATACACACGTGGGTAGTACGTAAATTATTATCGTGTCGTTAATTCGTATGACGGGGGAAAAAAATCGGAAAGAAAGAAAAACACAAGTAGCACTACTGGGACATCACACCACACGGCATGCGGTGTATGAGGAGCTAGAAGAACGGCAAACACACAGGCAGAGACGAGAAGCATTACACAGTGTGCGGAGAAGCCAAGGAAATATAGCGGGTACGGACGTAGATCAGTGCAGGCGTTATTATACACGTTAAAATATAAAGGGTTGTTATTACAAGTTAGTAGCAAGCCACCTTCGAGGGGAACGAGTCACGGGTGTAATAATATTATCATTATTATAACGATAAGCATGACGGCAAACGATGATTACGATTATATAAGGTCCGCGGCGGTTTTCTTCGGGGCACGGATATAACAAACCTCGCGGCGGAAAATGACCCCCGCCGAGAGTACTATCGTGCCCGGTCGACGGTGAGGTGAATATAGGGGTTAAAAAAAAAAAAACCACATGCACTGCATCAAATTCGTAAACACGTCATGTTCTTACCTCTTCGGACACGTCATACTATTATTATAATTACTATTATTTTAGCACGCCGCTCTTATACGCACGTGTTCGTAATAAAACAGAGTACCAATTGTACAGAGTACTCAAATACCCAGGGCCTAAAATTTTTGTGTATTTACAGCGAGGCGCACTTCATACTCGGTGCAAAGAGCAAAGTATGTACCCCACAAAATTTGAAAGTGTGTAATAAAAAATCTTATTCGTCGCCTCGTTGAAGACACAAACGAACAACGTAGAATTGGTTTGAGAAAATCGCCGAAAACAATTATATCGTTTCAATGACAAGGTTGAATCGACTCTCAAAAGGTTGGTCGAAAGGCTCATTTTTATCAACAAAATACACAGACATTTTTTTTAAACATAGTCGTCACACAAATAAATTGAAAATTTTAGGCCCCGTCACACAAACAGCGAACACATATTTTATATTAAAAAAAAATATTGTTTATTATTGTCTTATTACATTATACTTTTATTATTATTATTTATATATTTCTAAATACATTTACAACAAAATATCAATATTTGGGTTTACTTATATAATGAGACTATATATAAAATAATTAATATGAGTTTGCTTTTTTTTTTTTTACACTTTTTTATAATATTTATCGTATTTAATAATGCTACATTAATAAATCAGTGATGATAAATTACAATAATAATAATTATATCTAATTAGTTCATCCTAAACAGGCAACTTAAAAAGTGAATTAAAATATAGTTTTACAACACATTTTATTTGATTAAAATAATAATAATAATAAAATGAAATAGTTTAATAATAAACGAATAAAATAATTGGTCCCTTGATCTATAGATGTGATGGTATACTAATAATTGTTAGACGTGTGTGTGATGTTAAAATGATGAGCATAATACACGAATACGCAATGGTAATTATTGGTGTATATGCTATTTACCTTAGGTCAGAAAACAGTTTGATACAAGGGATCCAGTAGAGAGGCACAAAAAAATAGTATAAAGCCAATAGGGATTTTTAATAAAAATAAATATGTAAATAAGTGATGTTTGTACTCAAAAGCAAATAATATTAATTCATTTAATTTCATAATCTATTAAAAAGTTTATTATAAACTATAGTAAAAATAATACTTTATAGTAAGTAATATCGTTGACCAAATGGTATATTCAAAACAGTCAAATAATAATTAAAACTTAAAATTTTGATTAAAAAAATTAAATCTTACTCGTTGTGTACTTACTCGGAGGTATAAAATCTAAGAGAGAGGTAACTCGTTTATTAAAAAAAAAAAAAATGTAAATCATTTTGAAAATAAAGAGAGAAAGTAAAACCTAATCTACTTAAGACGAAAATGTGAGAGATTCATAGTTTTCACATAATATTTAAATAATTTTATCACAATATTTAGACAAGTACAAGAAGGTTAAGCTCTAACACCTTACCATGCACGTACACAGAAAAATAAACTATTATCAAATACAAATATATATATCAAGACATATACACATAAATATATATGTATAAACAATAAAAACTAAAAAATGTATTAATGAAATTTAATAGAAGTCATAAAAATATATTTTAATCGATTTTCAGTGATTAATATCTCCGGTGGGAAATGGCAATTTCAGAGTAAAATACATCGTAAAAAGGTAAAAAAAAAAAAAAAAATCAAAAAATCGTACAAAATGAAAAGGGAAACATTTATAAGTAAGTCGGGAATAAAGTCATTAATAATAATAAGATATATAAGTAATAATAAAATTAAAAACAAGTGTTTTTAGCGTAACCACCAACGATCGCCACCGAAGGCGGCCGTTAAACTCAGTACCGACAAGGCGGTGATATAGTCGCATATGGCCAATCGGTTAACGTTCATCGCCGCATTGATGCCGGCCACTTTTGGGGTTTGTTCTGTAAATCATAACACATATAACACACTTGGGTATTACGCTCGCAAACATAAAAAAAATAAAAAAAATTATAATAATAGTGATAAAAAAAAAGGAGGGTGAAACTTGTAGAGGACAGTGGCTAACGGAAAGAGGAAAAACATCTCGTTTGACGTTACAGAGGACTGTGCGAGTACAATATAGGAAGCGCGTGAAAAAAATAAAAATAAAAATATTGTATATTGCGTAGACGTAATCTCGACCACCCCACGCAAAAAGCAAAACGTTCAACAGGACTTATACACTCACATACGCACACACACTCACACATAAATCTTGCAGGTATATATTTTATACATATATAAATATTTATTACACACGCGACTCTATGCGACAATGGCACGGGCCGGAAGAAATAAACCACCTCATTTCGTCTGCAAACGAAAGTTTTTTTTTACATTTTAATTATTTTTTTTCGCTAAAAATTGTATAAACACACACACACTATTTATATAATGGCGTGGATGTTAATCTAAAACTTGAGATAAGTAAGTACCGCTATTATTTTTTTCCCGGATAGGACCTTATGGTATTTTCATTTGGTACCAAACATATCATATAATATAATATATACGATCATATAATCGTGGTCTGACGTTCTCAATTCTCACACATTAATAAACTAACTATCGTGATAATAAACTTAAACAAAAGTTGTACAGTTCGTATACACCACTTAGTACCAATTATCGTTTACCACGGCAATACACCTAAATTATCTAAATTTCCAATATTTACATACAGGTATCGACGTCACTATTTACATATATATATATATATATTATCTACAATGTGTGCGAAAGTACGACGACGCCATCCGATATGCTCGGGATGAGCTATACTACACCGATGACGTGGTTGTTTTATAAACACCGACACTTATAACTTGTTTATTAATTTATTAGATTTTTGCTTGTTACATTTTAGGTGTTTTATCCTAACACGAAACAGAGCGCGGTATAAACTTGTATCGTCTCATAGTATTCTGTGTATAGTGACGTTTTCGTACTTGTGATGTGACATATTGTATTCAGATTCGCCGAAAATCCGGATTTGGCCTTCAGGTTACAATATCCGGATTTTAGATTTTTAGGGTTTCAAATGTTAGATTTCAATATTGACAGAATTTAGAATAAAATTTTAAAATGATTTATAAATATAACCTTTGAAATAAACGTGATGTTACTACGACTATAAAAGCTATGCACAAAATCCGCAGAGACAATAAATTAATTTCAAATTTTTGAACACTGAAAAATCAGTTATATTTCCGATCACTATTTCTCCGTGTACTTACTGGTATGTTTGAACCCTACAGACAGGGCTGGCCTGAAGATGAATATCAAGAGGGGGGTGAATAATATAAAAAATGCAGACTAAAATTTTTTTATTCAATGTATGTAGTATAATTAACTATATGTAGTCGTATTTTTACTTTTTAACATGTATTTATGTGTCAGTGTCGCACGTTCTTAAAATTGACAGTTTATTTAAATATATATAATAATATTTTATATTGTATAATAAGAAGTTATATATATAGTTATATAAAGTTATATAAAATTCCTTGGGACACGTAAAAGATTTTCAAAACCTTGACTGAAAAAATTTGGCACAACGCGAAAAACCCCGTGTAATAGAGTGTAGAATATAAATTGGATCGTGGCCGAGATTCAGAAACGATTAACCAAAGAGCAAATTATCGTATTCAGAATAGCGTATAACGAGCGATATATATACTCGGATATTAACTAAAAGCGATGTTATAATATGAAATGGTCCAAGGAACATATAACGAAATACATTACAATAACGACACCAACGGCAATAATAATTGTTGTAGTAATGTTGGCCGCTAAATATTTGTCGCGTGCAACAACTGTATACCTCGGTTTATTATGAACTCAATCCCGGAAACTATGTAACAAACTATTTCGATGAGCACACTGACACCCCATTCTCTCCAGCGGAATGACATACATCATGCTCGTAAAAGGGTTAGGATCTAACGCGAAACAAAATTCTAGTAGATAAATGGCATAATGTGTGTGTATATACTATAAAATATGCATATTATTCGTACAATCACCGGGTGGGATTTCATTTCTACCATCCCCCACCCCTTCGATAGTAAACCAATTTTAATATTTCCTTTTGCCCGAAAAAAATGTCGGGTTTTTTTTTTTTTTTTGTTGCGCTTTTTACGCGACTAGCGCCGCAACCGGAGTGTTGTTCTGCAACGCTGCGATATTAATAAAAAAAAAAAACAATACAAAATAATGTATAAACGTCACCACCGTACACATTACCGGTGCAGTTGTCGGTCACTTTGTTCTCTGGCGGCGCAAGGGGAGCGAAATTTTTGTTCCGGTATTTGTCAACAATTTGAATAATTTAATCATTTTCCGAATCGCGGGGACTGAATGTCGTACGTTTATCGTTACTAGATGGCAAACATAATGAAGCCTTGTGAGAGAGCAGTGCAAACTTGAAAAATAAATATTGTTAAAACTGGATACATTATGCGTGTTTAGGTACACTTTTTCGCATACACACGGTAACAACGGTGGTGGTGGCGGCGGACGTCGAAAGCAATTTTCATAGTAGCTTTTAAAATTCGAGTAAATAAACACAATACAAAAGGGACCTGGGGCTATGACGGTTTTCCTTTGACTAGGTAACTTAAAAGAAATTTTAAACTGACGCACGCGCAACGTATTATAATGTAATGTAAAAAAAAAAAAGAAGGAAAAAAAGTGTAACACACCTCAACGGAAAGAGGCGAACCGTTGAATGGTGGAGAGGTTTAGCAGCGAGAAACTCGTACGAACTATATGTAAAACTTACACTCATAATATTATGTATAGTGTCAAGGGAAGCCATGATTCGGAGAGACGATGACATTGTCTCGAGAAGCACAAAAAAAAGAAAAAAAAAGAAAAGTCAGGTACATTTTCTGCCGGAGACCTTTGGAAAAAAAATTAGAGCTAGTTGTTGCGGCAGAGTGGTAGGCAATAAAAATATACGCATACCATACACTCGATGCTCTCAACACTTTCCCGGCATGCATCGTCGGTTTTAAAAAACAAGGTTTTGGTCGAGAAATTCACTAAAGGCGTATACATATACATGCACACTCTTCCCTAGTAGCTATTTTATTACACATTTTCTTTATCGTCTAAAGAACGACTAGCGGACGCAGCGGTGTAGAACGTGAACGTTATAAGGTACGTTTCGAAATTTAACTAATGACGACAAAAGGTTTTACCATAAACTTTTACTCATTTACGTGTCTGTATTTTCATCACTGTTATTATAACGTTTATTTTATTTTTTCTCCATCACTCTTATCTTAAACATATTTAAACCGAGGGTACTGCAAGTTTGTCGTTCAACACATACGTCATGTCTACAAACAAATAGGTCCTATTATGAAAAAAAGGCATTATTAATTCGAAGGATTTACGCGGTCAATATAAACATAAATTAAATATAAATTTAACATAAACATAACATTAATGTAATTTCGTATGGGTATGGGGTACATCGATAAGGCGTTTGCACTACTTTAAAAGAAATACGTCGATTGTTATAAATGAAAAACTTAACTATACCGTAAATACACGTAGCAATATATTAATAACATAAATATTTATTATGTATAAAATATAAATACAGTAAAAAAAAAAAAGAAAAAAGTAATATTATTTAAATAAACCCAATACATGCAGTTAGAAATAGCGGACATCCCGTTTGCCAAAGAGAATAAATCGTTTGAAGCTCTACCAATAAAAACAGCACAAATAATACAAATAATTAAAAAAAAAAAAAAATTAAAATTAAAAACAGCACACAAATTTCACACACATTTCTTTTAATTAAGTACCACCTAGATTACAATCACCAATCACAGAATGAAATGTTTAAACCTTTTACTCAAACATATATATGTACGCTGTATTGTATTGTAATTCGTAATGCGTTTTGCGGAGATGGCGTACGAGAATTACAAAGAGTACGACATATACTTATGTACGTATGTTTGTGTTTACATTGTTGTGTTGCAACTTTATTTTTTTTTTTTTTTAGTGACGTAGAGGTAAACTTCGTTAATTAGGAATAGTAAACAATACCAAACTGTAGCATAGTAGAGATGCTTGGAGTACAGTATATAACTATGTAAGACTATATTACACTAATTAGTTTTTACAACGTTTTCAAAAACTATAGAGACTGTGAAAAATAAGAGTTGGATTAAAGTTTTGACAAATTTTAAATTGTCCGTGAAACGTTTCTAATTGTTACGATCGAATAACTAATTAATTTAATTAGTATCATATTTAAGTCTTTTTTAAGTCTTTTTAAGTATTTAAACCGCTCAGTTGGAAATTTTTATCGGCGTGATTGAGTCGATAAATAAATAAATATATAATTTATAAACGAAAATGTTTTAATTATATTTAAACACCGTGCCAACTATTTGTTTCGTAAACATCATATAGGTTAACCTATACTTTTGAAAACTATGTACTTACCAGCTGCAGTTTTAAAGACAAGTTCCGATGGTACACTGTATCCGATTTCGTTGTGGGCTCTGACTTCTACTTTGTAAAACGTGTTGGCGTTTAGATTGTTCATCAGGAATGCCGTCCTGTCCTGGAATCTGAGTTGCTCGTTTTTACACGAGTCCCTCCTAGTCGTCCACATTGTGTTTATTTTATCGATCTGAAACGAACCGGTATTCGATCACACATATGTCATATGATAGAATACGAGAGAGAGAGAGAGAGTATTAGCGAAATCAGCCATCGGGGGTGGTAAGGCGCCGGACAAGAAAAAATAAAAAGAACAAAATCACTTACCACGCAATAATTTACGTTGTAGTGGTCAATGGGCTCTCCGTTGTCGGCAGGTATTTTCCAGTTCACTTCGTAGCTGTTTCCGTACGGTGAGTTGATGTAGTCTTCCGTGTACACGTCCTTGTTCACTAATATTTTCGGTTCCTCGGGCGCAGATCTCTTGGGCATGGTGCGCTGTTCCAAGGGTCCCCATTCGCTGGTCCCCACGTCGTTGATGGCGGCGAACCGAAACTGATAGGTTCTGTGCGCTTCTAGATTTTCCAGTATGTAAGGCGTATCTGAAGTGATCAGTTAGTGAGTAGTTATTACGACGTTGTGCACGACGCGTACGTGCGGTGAATGCGAGATAAAAATTATAAATTAGTAACACACTTACCCACTGGCCACGATTTGTTACGGGCTTCTTCCCATGTCTGCGACATCTCCTTGTATTGGACAGCGTACGCTTTGATTCTAATACCTCCCGTGTCAGTCGGGCCCACGAAACTGAACGAAATAGTCGTGGCTGCAACATGTGACGAAAACAACGTTATTGGTGACGAATAATGGCAAAAAAATAAAAATGAAAAATAGCATTTTAAGTATGCAGGATTGGTTTGACCGGATGATATTACGTTTGAAAGTAATTCGACGGTACCACGTTGAACTCGAAAAACGCTTTTGAGTGGAACTCGGTTGTTCACCGTACACCATTACGTTACGTAATTAAAATCCGAAACATTAGCCGGATATGGTCAAGATACGGTAAAAATAATGTCGTGTTGAAATTTCTATTCGCGTGACGCAAAATAATTGTACAGATCAGAATACCAAAAGGTTAAGGGAACTAATGAGAACGTGGCAAATGTGTCACGCTTTACACACGACGTTTCAAGTGGACATTTCAGACCGGAAAACATTTGAACTCGAATAGATATCGAATATCGTTGAAAAATCAAAACGAAAAAAACTACGAAAATTTTTGGTATCTTACCGGTCACGACGTCGAATTTGGCTTGGGATACTTTGGACGGTCTGTGCGCTTCTCGCAACGTGATGAGCGCGCTGTTCTCGCCGTGTATGTTCTTGGCCAGACACTTGTACACGCCATAGTATCGCGGATCGACCGGCGTCACCAGCAGGTTGCTGTACGGGCCCTTACCGAACTTCTGCACGTTCATATCGTCTTCGATCAGACGGTTGTTCAGCAGCCACGAGATGGACGCGTTGGGCAGCGACTCGGACACGCACGACAAGTTCACTGGCATCCTGTTCCACGTCCACATTTCTTTGACCATGTTGCTGGGAAACTCGGGCGGGAATTCCACGGTCAGATGTCCGTTTTTCGAAGCTTCGCCGCCCTGCGCAGACGAAACGCGAAAACGGTTAGGAGGAAAAACATAAACACTTAAGTGCCCGGTATGAAAAATAATATATAGGGATACGCGTGCAATTAAAACGAAAGAAATAAAATTCCGTTTTAGACGATCTACCCGTAGCATCTAGCGGAAGCCAGACACAACTAGTCCGTCGACGTATTACCTTGATTCCGTACAATAATTTCATTTTTCAAATCGATTGTAAAATGCTTAGTAAAAAATACATAATCTGTTTCGTTCCGTTTTATTGACGATCGGTAAATTATGTTTAACATGGTGATTTTTTGTTTTTCAAACATTTTAGTAATACAATTAGGGAATAATATAATTAAATAAATTGGCCTCGTTCGTGTTTTATTTTCACCTTCCGGTTGGCAATAGTAATTTACTTCGGTACACAACGGAACCCCAACGTCTCCGTCCGAAACAGGTGTCGCACGATGTAGCCGATGCGTCCGTCTCGAGACACGGTTTACTAATAAAATGTAAACGAATTGTACACGCGTAACGACGCTACACGTGCGCTAATATTTCTCCGGGCAGCGCACAAAGCTCTTAGTTTCGATTAGCAGCGCGTTGGCGTTTTAATAATTGATAAGATGGCGTGGCCAACAATATTCGAAATACTGTTCGCGCACACCTTTGTATACAACATATACGTATACACGTGCGTTTACCTTGTTCGATGCGATGCACGTGTACAGTCCGTCGTCGGTGCGGTTCAGGTGTTTAATCACAAGAGTGGCCGTCGCCTGGTCCCTCGCCGTGTCGTGTTCCACGCTAATGCGATAGTCGTTGATTCCTGATTTTATGACAACGTTCGTGCCCACTCTCCTGCAATTAGTTAGAATTTAGTGTTACGATCACGATTATGGTTAAATATTGTAGTCGATACGCGCGCGCGTTTATTGTTAATGCGCGTTAAAACCCTGCGCCGTGAATGCACGCGTTAATGTCACCGTTCGCGATACGAAACCGTTAAAAATCATTGAAGTCACTATCGTGCACCGTAACGGTAATGTTCTATATAAGACCATGAGCAACTCGAAGTAACTCGATGAGGGCCATTTTATAAAACCTTAAAAAATCTGACAGGCTAGAGGAAAGGAAGTAAAAAAAAAAAAAAAAAAAAAAATGGATCATTAAAATCGACAGTTAACATATTTATTTTATATAGGTAATTTAATTTTACGACTGAAAACCAATACAATAAAATAAGTACCTAATACCTATAACTATATTGGTTAATGCCGATATGGGTTATACTCGGACGTTTAATAATCAGGCTGCAATTCTAGATAGGAGTACAAAAAAGTAGGCGGGCCCAATTCTGTTATTTATCATAATAAGCTTAAAATGCGTGCGAAAACCGTGGCGTTTGGTCGTCGTCTTCGGGTGATACGCGTTTCGTACATGGTTTTACTGTTTAAACATTTACACATACACCACGGATCGGGATAAGTATTGACTTTTGTTTTGCAAACACCTCAAACATAAATTCGTACAGAATTTTCAATTGGCATTACTACTACGAAGAAACGGCACGATTATTCTTTATATTTTAACTTATTTCCGTACGCATCACACACTTTCTTTTCTCCTCTTAAAACTTTTAATGCTTACAGTTCATAAATATGTTTTTCTTTTTAATTGGACTGTGACACATTCATAATGCAAAGAAAAAAAAACGGTAAGGGGGAGAACATAATATGTATTTAGAACGTAAAAGTTTCTTGTTATAACTACACGATTCGCAAGAAATTCATAACGGAATACGATCTTTATTTATTATAAAAGTTAGAATCAAATTGAATTAACTAAATTGAAAACGTTTAAAGACTCGTTCATGTTTACTCGTACGTAACACACTGAATAAGTTTGGACTACGAAATTTCGATTCGGGTGAATTGATAGAACCGCAATAATTATATGATATATTTATTTTTATTATTGTTTACGAATTTTCATAAGGCCTTAGAAATTGTAAAAATAAATATATTTAAGTAAATATAATAGATTTTATTGTTGATATCACGTACTGAGAATTTCAATATTTGTTTATGAATAGTTTACATTTATTTCTATTTCAAAATCTTATTTGTATTACGTTGTTGCGCAGCACACTGGAAACGATCCATACATTTCAGATCATCAATTGTACTGGCTAAACATTTGCACAAAATAATACCAGATTGTATCGAAAATAAAATAAGTGTTACAAACCCAGAATAAAAAAAAAAAAAAAATGCGTACTCTATAATTTTATTTAATCTATCCATATGTTTTATATTGTAATCGTTACTTCCTTTGAAAAAAAAGGTTTACAATAAATTATAAATTATTTTATACTGATTAACGGAAACGGGATATAGCTAGAGATCACTTAATATACCCTTTTCCGCGTTGTCGTGTTTACAGTTGGTAAATTACTTGTTGTGGTTTCTAAAGTTCCCGTTTACCGTTAAAGTTAGGTAATAACTAGTAATTAAACCGATCAAAACTCCTTACAAACAATATAATATTCTTCAACTAATCAAATTAAATAAACACATCTAACTAACTATAACCTTATATATGTTTTGGTACCCCTAACGTCAAATGTCTCCGACAACCATTATTTCTTAATTAAATATTAACTCATTAAAGGTATTATCAATTGTGTTCGCGGTTTGTTGCGGTGATTTACGGAAATACAAAAACTATGTAAACGTAATCGCGCACGCACTTGTTGACAACGAATTACTGCAGTGTTCACTATGAATTTTTCAGGGCAAGGGTGGGTGCCAATGAAATAATCGAAACGATCGCGTGAACTGAATTGTTTTTAACGGATAAATATATTACGTCCGATACACATTTAATCATGGCCGAACACTATGCCAATAAATAGAAAAACATACCGGAGTTGCGCTTAGGTATTTATATCATTATGCTGTCCACCTGTGCATAGGACATTTTAAATCACGTACAATACAAACAAAACGAAAAATCTATAGAATAGAACAATTCCTATTTCTAATATTTTATAGTCATAAATATCGATACTTTTTATTGCGATTCGGTAATCACTCGGATATTGGTTGCAGAGACTTTATTATTTTTATAGTTTTCGAACGCCGAGATGAAATTTGAACGGACGGATTAAAAGAAAAAAATATCGATAATGATAATATTATATATAGATCATTGAGGGGAAGCACATTGCAAACGCAATGAGATTTACCGTTATCGCAGCAAACCACCATCATTACGCGTATTAATGCAATGATAATATTAAATTTCACCTGAACATGATCGAAGGTAACGGATTTCCGTTTGCAGTACATGTGATCTTGGCCACATTGTCAATCGGCACGGACACGTTGGTCACGTCCAGCACCTGGGGCTTGATGAGCACGATCACCTTCACCATGCGTTCGATGAGACCGGCTGCGTTGCTGGCCACGCACTTGAACTGACCGTTGTCCGTGCGGCTGATCTTGTTCAGGTTTAACACGCCCGTCACCTTGTTCACCGAGTACCTCTCGGTGCCCTCGCTCAGGTCCCGTTGCTCCGGCATCTGGATCCACGTGACCTTCGGTTCCGGTTTGCCGTTGGCCGCACACCGGACGCTGGCCATGTCACCCTCAACCACTTCCAGTTGCGACACTTGATCCGGTGCGAATGTGGGCGGGATGTGAACCTGTAACATTCGGTACACGTACAGGATTCGGTCGGCCGTTAGCGCACGCGCCCTACAATGAATCGCGCGTTCACCGGTACCGGTCGACGATAGTTCTGAACGCGATGATGGGACAACGGCGGAACGGTTTAGTCGAGATCGGTAGCACCTGAAGCCGCGTCCAAAGGTTCGTCGACTCGGCCACTGGGCGCGTTGAGTCCCGTGGCGGAAATATGCCGGGATGAACTTTGACATCGCGGAATAACCGGGTGTTGGACACACGTAACTGTTCTACGGTTGAACGGAAAACACCTACCTGAAACCCGGGCCCCACTTCCTCGCAATACTAAAACGACGCATGAGCATCACTGAAAAAGAAGTGGCTAGTAACCGAAAAAAACGGAAAAGAAGAGCAGCAAACCAACCGACGGTTAAAAAAATATTATATCGCGTCTCGGTACTTCTTACGGGATCAATCAAATCGAACCAGGATGAGCAGGATTTTCGCGGGATCGACATTTGCACGAGTTACGCCTAACTGCAATAAGCGTATGCGATTTTATCAAAAATTCAGGACGCGTTTTATTCACAAGTGAAATCCCGTTAAACGTCGCTGCATTGTTATACCGTGCACCGTGTAATAACTACGTACCTCAACTCTGATATCCCGGTCGAGAATACTTCCCGTGTCTAACACGATGGCCCGACATTTATAGATACCATCATCTTCAGCGGTGACGTTTTGAATCAACAGACCGTCAATGTCCTTGACGAATCCGTTTCCGTCCTGGATCCTAGCGTCTTGCTTGTACCAGTCGATCAACGGAGCGGGGTCAGCCTTGACCTTGCACCGGACTTTGTAACTGGAGCCGGCGATTGGATACTGTTCGGTGGGAGCGTCTACCCATGTAATGTCGTCTAAAAGAAAAACAGAAAAAAATATTGATAATAATAATCCCTCAACCCGAGTGCGCGTAATAATTAAGTAAAAAACGAAAAAAATAATGTCAGTATAACGTAACATAATGAACAGTGGCGTCGGTGTCGTAAAAAAGACTTACTGAAACTGTCTACGACCACGCTGCGAACCAGATATTCCGAATTGGAGTACATGGCGGTGCACGTGTACGTGCCGACATCCGCTTCTGTGAGACCAGTTATTACCAGGCCCAGATTGTTACTGGAAGTGACCATGGTGGTCACGTGCGCACCGGCAGTTCTGCAATAAGGGTTTAATGTATTTTTATAAAATAAATAAATAAGCAAGTTAGATAGCCGTGGCCCGATGACATTTTAATTGTAACAACGGTGGGTGTCCGTATTGATTTCACAACTTTGGGGAAAAATAGTAACACACACACACACACACACACACATATATATATATATATATATATATATTATTCTCAACACAAACACACCCACACGCACGCATGCATGCATGCACGTGCTCGCACGAATGTTGTTTATGGCATATGTATCTTTTCACCCTCATATATGCAATCGAATACGAATTGAAAATGTCTGCAGGGAGATTTACCCAGGATTCGCAAACAACACAACAATACAAAGTTATACGAACGGTATAAATTAAAACGTACTCGTTGAAGATGTCTGAGCGTACGAGGAAATATAACCCATTTCTACAATGACGCACGTATAATGTACGTACTCGCAGTGTACCTAATACATTATGTGATGAGAGTTAATTTATCGAATGCTGTTGGCGTGCACTTAAATGCATATATATATATGCCTGTGTGTGTACTTGTGTATATATTTATAATTAGTGTTATTTAGGCGTGTGGGCAACACACTAGTCGCATATTTAACTGCAGAATACGATGAGTTTTGCGAATAATATTATGCAATACTCACGGTGTTTGATCGATTGTCCTGTTCATCGGATCTAGCCATTTCAGATTCGTAATGAATTCTGGTTGGTCCACGTCTGGCTGACAGTTGAGTATCAACGATGAGCCAATCGGTTTGGTTTGTTTTGGCTGTGTCGGTCTAATGATCAGAGTAGGTTCTTTCGCTGCGATATCTGAAAAAATAAAATAAAAAACTATACATCTTAGTGATTCGTCGCATTAGAAATTAATTAATTATTACTGCACGCCACAAAAGGATAAAAGAGTTTTGTACAGATGATCATTGATTCTCTGTCTTACGCGTTGTGCTAAGAGTTGACCTTTTCTGAGTTAGTAATGGACTTTTTTTTCTTTTCAATACAATGCGACGTGATTTCGATTCATTCACCAATTCATTCGCCAAACCATTTATACTTGGACAAATTAATTTTATTTTTTATTTTAAACATCGTAATTCTTCAGGTTTTATTTAAAAAATGTAATTTATCACAGACAAAAGAAAATCTATCACGTAATTTTTTTTATTCATCCAAACCGAGGTAATGTAGCGTCAAACATAAAACAATTTTAAAAATTAAATTTCGTCCAGCTGCGAATAATAATATGATAATAATAATATAATAATATAATATTATATAATAATATAATAATCATATGAGTATTTGAGACCTCGTATTAATGAAAAATATTTCCTACAATGGTTATAATCAAGTACTTATAATAAGACAAAAATCATTGTTTCATAACGGAAATAGATTTATTTTAACGGAAAAATAGAATCAGGTGATTTTACCAAAAACCACACTTTGGCAGATATTGGAAATGAACATAAATTAAAATTCTGATCCGGGCAACAGCACTTACCCTTTATCAATCTTTGAATTGAATACATAAAAAAATGATCGTTTAACAAATGAGCACGAAATGGTTTCTTTGTGAAAAAAAATAAATCTGCAGAAGCCATATAAATATAATCTAAAAACTCCATTATTTACGTGCGTGTCATAGTAATTTGACTTTTCAACAGGATTTACTTTCAATGGGCCTTTTCAATGTCATACAATTTCATTTTTATTTTCTTCGCCTCTATTATATTTATCATACAACAGCTATATCGTAAGTATAAATAATAATTAAAGGCGTTATTTTTATCGGACATCACTGTGTTAGTTTAATGAAAATCATATATGAGATGGAAATAAATCAATGATCATATTTTACACGCAACAGTATTAAAATAATCAATGCGCTTTGACGAATTTAAACAATCGAACTGCAAGTACGTGTTGCTAACATTATGCGCACCTATACTAAATATTTTCAATCCGTCGAACAGCGAAGTGCCACGTACACGCACCCCCTTGGTATGATTATGTAAACAGTATGACAGTTTCGTATCGTGAAACCGACGCGTGGTTATAAGTAATACCGACAAACCATTACCGCCGCGGCGAACTCGAAGGGGCGGAGAATTCATTGGCAAGGTGATAATTTAAAAAAGAAAATAACCTACCACCCACCCGCGTCTGTACGTATACAATAATAATTGCTTCCCCACGGTCGGTTTACGGCGTTGAGCTCAGCTAACGTCGCGGGTACCGCCACGGTCGTCCACTCGTCGATGCACGTGTAAGGGACCGACACCCTTTGAATTAGTTACCTTGTTTACACAACAATTCCCTTTTTAAGGGTGGCGTGCACGACGTTAACACACGCACACGCGCAAAAACATGACTCCACCGCAATTTCCCACTGGACCGCAATGTACGCGCGGCAACACTGCAGAGACGCGGCGCAGGGGTTTTAAATTAATTTGCCCCGAGGTCGTTTGGTTTCTCGGCTAGATGTTTTATTGGCATCCGGATTTGCCGTGTTAGACACCCGACGGCGGCAGGGTCGGTCGGCGTTTGTACGCGCGCACCAAGGGAGAGTGCAATACACAATTAAGTGCCTACCTCCGACCAAACCCTCACCTCCGTTCCTTCTCGGCCGTTCCTTTCCACCACCATCGACCGACTCGGGCTACATGTCCGCCACCGTCACAGCCCTGCCGAAGCTCGGAAATAATAAAGGTATACTCCATAAAACAACAACTCCGCGTCGTCGTCTCACCTCAGGACACACAGTACCCGCTTATCGTCCAACGAAGACTAGCGGCGTTTATCTGTAGTCGTTCCGCAAAGTAATATAAACGCGTGTACACATTACAGAGGTCGAGGCCGTATATTGGCTCGCCGATATATCGAAAATCGTTGTGTGTATATACCTTGTGGACGCACATCCGGGGGGGTCAGATCACTTTGTCCGGGAAATATTTTACCACTTTCAGCGTGTGTAACATAGCGCGAACAGTGAGACAGATATAACCAAACCACCCAAACCAAACAAGTAATAACGTACCCAACGACCCAAGACAACACACACACATATATATATATATATATATATAAATGGGGTCGTTCGAATTTACAAACATGAAACAGTTGAACATTCGAAAATAGAGCCGATAAATTTCAATGACACACTGATATAGATGTATATTACTATACGTAGAATCACGCACAACATTATTCTTTTACGAATTGCATTTACTATTATTAATAATATAATAATCTCGTAATTTTAATATAATATTAAAATTTACATTATACACATTGTTGATTTTTGTTGGGATCCAAATAATTATATTTAGCAAAAAATTATTTTTGTTGATTCAGTCTGAATGTAAAGCTACACCAGCACTGAATTTAAATGTATATTATATAATGAATGATATAACTAGTTTGAACATTTAATTGCATACACATTTATTCGTTTTGAAGTTACTCGTATAAACGTGAGATATGGTCGTATTTCACATATTTTGGATTTTGGTCATTTTTCCACGTCCTACACATTCTTCCGCAGACACCATTAATTTATTTGACATAGGGTCGCAAACATACTGTGGTACTGCAATAGTGAGAGAATTCATTGGGCGAGAGATTTTAATGGTATATCGGATAAGAAAAAAGAAAATTCTGATACGACTATGAGTATATCCACTGAGCACTTTAATACATTTTTTATTTAAATACTCACATATTCTTCATTTTATTAAGAAAAAAACTTATATATTATCCGAAGGCTTTGAGTTTACGCCAGTTGAGAAATTACTGAATGCTATTCATATTATAATAACGTTGAGTTCCATAATTACATTTTGATAATTTCGTCTCGTGTATGGTTTGTTAGCAATATTGTACCGTTTAATTAAAAACTTTCAAAACGCAATAAGGAAACGAGGGTGAAAAGCATTTCTCGAGGACGTTCAAGTGACGAGAGTCGTCGTTAAGGGGAGAAGAACATTTTATACGCTTCGATGACCGAGACAAATAATATAAAGTTGGTCGGTTGAAAAAAAAAAAAAAGGAAGTTTCGAAAACAAATTCTAATTTAAGATAATAGTTTATCATCAGCTGACCGAATACTAAATTGGATTTAAGGTACCTATATAAATATAAACCGTTAAGTAAGAGGAGTTGCAGAAGACCGTTAATTCTCTATATATTATAAATTTAAAAAAAGCCACGTGTATTACGAAAACATCTGGAATCGTGGAACGTGCTATTTGGTGTTGTAGAAGGTATTTTTGACTTCTTTGTGGAAAATTAAACCACCTCGAATATAACCAGCAATTAAGTCGCAAGTAATCTTCTCTCTAGTTTCCCCTTTTAGATGAAAATAACAGACCATACTATTATAGTGATTTTAGCTGACAGCAATTAGTCTGGCATTTGTGTGAGCCTCAGCCATTGTGCACAGATAGATGATATTTCTATTGGCAAAATAGAAAGCATACCGATGGAAAAACTTTGAGACAAAAGGTTTTTAATTGATTTTTGGACAACAGTGAGCATTATGTATGGAGTAATAGGGTATTCCTCGGTATAGTGTATCCTCATGACCCGTATTGTTATATTCAATACACGCCACACAAATAGACGAAAATGTTCAGTTGTTGGTTTCGTTTTTGGATTGAAACGGTGACGTTTGAAGGACCTTGTCCAACGAGGAAAAAAATTAATGACTAAGCTTTTCGCGATCCTACTTTTCACATTCATCGAACACCGTAGAATGAAAAATAATAATATATATATTTATAAATAAAAATACGTATTATATTCTGACTTAAATGTTTCCAATTCCAATCCAATAATTTTAATGAAACTTCAACGAAATGCAATGATTACATTTAAATGAAAATAATTTTTTAAAAAGTTTAAAGATTTTAACACTTCAACCAGAAAAACATAGTATAAGTTCGAAACAGATATAATAAACAACTTTCATTAAAGAATTTCGATCTAAATATAGGTACTAAAAGAGCTGCAAAATAATAATTCATTATCATTAGTTTAAAACATGCGATGAACATCAGGAACGTGTACATCTTTTATTCAGCGAAACAAATAAGCTATCCCCGGATCCCACTCAATTAATCAAAAGTTATTTAATTTGTCGAGCTCGGAGGCTAAGTTGCAAACACCAAATGCACCAAGTAATAAAACTGAAGTATAACCTAGGGACGCATAAACATTTTTAGCTTAGTTGTTTCGCGTATGTCGAATTAAAATTATTCTAATTTTAATGTGGGGAAAAAATGTAAAAATGTATTCAAGACGGACTTAATCGTGTGAAAAAAACCAGAATATACATGTTCAGTCGGTGTAAAAAAGTTACAATATTACAATAGGAGAATACAATATTTAATGTTGCTTTAAGTGAAATATAATGTATTATTGACATACAATATTTAGTTTTCCAAGCCTAATAATAGGTAATAGATTCCTGGATACTTTTTAACACCCCTAAAATGTGTAGGAATTAATATAAATTTTAAAAAATCACGTATTAATGTCACAAAGATGTGAAGTAATCAATGTGTCGAATTGTGTATTTGTACAGTGAACATCGTTTTCGTCGTCTCAGCGTTTAGTTAACTATGTAAATTAAAATTTCAGGAACAGAGCAAGTTCGGGCTAGATCAAAATTAAAATTATAAATGCGTTATAAATCATAAATAGGGAACGTAATTTACAGAACACATTTCACGGTATGTGTGTTTTAAACATAGGGATTTTCTATTCGAAAACAGACTTTCATTTATAAATGCACACCAATCGCGTTAGTCGGGTATCGTTGCTGAAATATGATGATACACACAACTACGACGTAATCCACGTCAGACTCACCCTTGAATAAATCACGTTTTATTTATATTTTTTCGAAAAACCGGTTTACACAGCAATACTTACAAAAAACTTGAACGTATCACGTAAATATAGTTTAAAAACATAAATAATGCGACGATCGCGAATTTTTAACTGAATCCGTTTCTGTTGCATAACGCTCCGGGTAGATTAAACGAACGCACAGAAACAATGACGTTTACACCACACAGATTGTACTTTCGATAAAACAACTGTATGCCTGAGCAGCAGACAGACCATGAATCAGGCGTGCTCTGCGCACATTCAATGGCGAACATCGTTTACATAATACTAACTCAGTTCCATGGTTTATTCAAATACGAAGTCGAAGGTATAATGGAAATATGACCTGTACTATACGTTTACACGTGTACAGCACCTCTGACGGTTGATTACTCGAATACACACGTACGTAGTGATTTACGTGATTCAATTTCGTTTGAGCTTTGCGAGTACGTTCCGTTGGGCGGAAGCGTTGTTCGCGAGATACGCCGAGTATAAAGCTAATCACGGAGAAAATTGCACTTTTATCTCGTTTTACCGCGCAATGAGAAATCGACAGCGTTTCTATTAACCACGGGCGACACATATTGCACCGTCGTCGCGGGTCTAGCATAAATTATTGTCACATTCCGACGGGTGTAAATGAGACTCGCGTGAAGGCGGGGTGTGGTGTGACGGGTGCATGTATCGGCGCAGAGCTTGGAAATCCGATATTGCGGCGGGCGAGAAGAAAAATTGCGCTCCGGAAGGCACACAAACGGGAACAAAGCGGCGCCGGAGGCTTCGAGCCCTTAGGAGAGGGTCAGGTTTCCACCGGCATCTGCGGGGGAGTCTTCGCGAGGTGCGAGGACGGATGGCCGTAGTAATAATGATTGTAACGTGACGTACGGCGACAATAATATTATAGTATGATAACGTAAGAATGGTTATCGTTAGAACGAAATCGCGTATCGAATAACCGACCCCGTGGCCACCCTCTTTTTAAATAAATACGGCACTGGCCGTCCTAAGTGGTCGGAGCTCATGAAAACGTCGTTAAAACCAACTTGCGGTCTTACCACTTATTTCGAAAGCAGGGTATCATTTTTAAACAATTTACCGAAGTCGCACACCATATTTATATTTTATATTGACTCTCTACGGCATTGCATGGTACTCAGAGGAACACGAATTATATTTATACACCGTTTTCGTTACTACGATTTATGGACGTTTATACTGCGCATTACGACGATAATCGACTAAGTACCCGGTATCGAAGATTGAATCGTGAAGGGGAAAGTAGTGCCACGAAACCACCCCCGCGGGACGTGTATGCTAATTGCTCATGGGCCGTACGCATTCCTCGCGTTCGTACACACACACACACACACACATACACACATACGTGCGCATGTATATCGGTATCCTGTTCTAGTAGGACTAATCGAATTTTTTTTGAACCATTGGTCCGCATCAAACGCAGAATTTCCTTGCGCATTACATAGATGTACGATTCCGTGACACCGGGGATGAGTTTGGGTGAGAGGTGACCAATAACGTTTCAAGTGTGACTTATCCCTATCGAAAAGCTATAGCTATTCGATAATACTGCAGGGATGGTGCGAACATCTTACCATTCACGTATGTGTACATATTAATTGTATGCATGTATAAATGTTTGCATAATATTACAGGTCATACTCATACATGCAATTAAAATAGAATTAAATTTCGATTAGATTCGTCGTGCCTGGTTCACAAACGAAACGAGGGACTTTGAAACATAGCTGAAAGAAGGTTTTAGCGCATCATCCCCGCTCCAACTTCAGCGGGTAAAGCTTTAGACGACCCCACGGGCCTCATAGATGTACGTGATATTTCTACCATACCGTACTCACGAATGACACGTGTGTACTTATATGCACGGCTATATATATATTATCTACCTCTCGTTGCGCACGTCCCATTATGGGCCCCTGTTCAAAGTTTGATTAAGACTTTCGGCCCGTATTAAATGTGATATGATTGAATGCAACGATTTGTCTCAGAAAACGTTTTCCCACGTAAACGAAAATATATAATCCGTTCACCATACACAACTAGTCTTTAAACGGAATCCATTTTACACGACAACATCTACATTCTCTTATATAACCTAACTTACATGTATACACGCCATGGCTTCTACAGAAAGGTATGGCTTTAAATGCAAATAAGTCCGTCGGGGAGCTTAAAAACGCCTGAAATTGCTATTTACATATTTAAGCCTTTGGAAGTGCATTTTTACGAGTTCCTTAAAGGCTTGTGTATAAAAAAGAACCTGTCAAAACGAGTCTACTGACTTCTAATTGCATATTTTAACTTTTTTATGAGTTTTTGGGGCGAATTTCAACACGTTTAGATGGGGTCTGTTCTTTTTGCTGGCATTAATGTATTTTATGAATATTTCCAACGCTTACTATTAGACTATACATGCAGTAATTATATACCCGCGCAGATGTACGAAACAACAATAAACCGGACATGATCTACCGATTAGATATTGCGTGATACACGAGATCTCCATATGGGTTTGAAATTTATCATCTTTCAGTGGAAAATATAAATGTATATATATATGTATATATTTTTTTTTGATTCATCTTTCTATACGTGCGTTGTATACACCACTGATTGATCAGCGTCTTCACATCACGTACGCGTGGCACAGTAGAGGGTCCAAAAATAAGGGACAAGATATTTGCCATTGTGGAATTGTGTTGTCACAGTTGGGGATGATGTTTACCATGTGAATCACGTGCAAGGGGGGTTCGACAATTAAACTATGTCTCAGTGTAATCGCGGCGAGTACACACAGTCGTTGCGGATAATATAGTAAAAAAAAAGGGTCTCAACAAAAGAGGAAATTAATTGTATGCTAATTTGTGGGCATCCTCTTTTTAATAACCATGTCAATTAGAAGCATATTCGTGTTTGGAATTATAACCGGTGTAATATGGGTCATTTTTTCTGAGGGGACCGAAATTTAGATAAAACCATTAAAACTAAACCGCAGTGGTAATACGTATACATTCTATTCATTTCTATCAGTATTTTCATTTTTTCAATGCTTAACTCTTTTTTCGAGAAGTCCATGCGTTCAAATGTTCAAATTTAATAAAATACGAATTTCAGTGGCATAATTTATTCGTAAGATATATAAAAACGATAAAAAAACAGCGAATTTCGAACAGTTGAAAATATATTTCCGTGGTTGAAAACGACACTTTAGCAATTAAAATAAATTAAAACCGTGTGAAAAGAAAGCTGTACGCGACAATCGATTTAAACGAAAACGGTTTCAACACGAATTTAACGTCATCCAACACGGACCGCCAGGATCGAAACGAATTCGTATAAAAAAAAAAAAATTAAAAAATAAGCCCGTATCGAACCACACACTACGTTCACACACCGTGTATTATGTCATATTCTTATTGTTTTAATTGACAATCAACACTGCACAGTTTTTTAATACGTATACAACGCGCAATCTGCCTGCAGCGGTTACAATTATATTTTCGTTTTTTGTTCAACGCTATTTTTTACACGCACGTGCACGCGCAAAGTGTGACTAAAACTACGGATTTTAATGAAGTAATATATGTCTGGTCCGTAAATGTAAATCTCGACGTACTATACACACGCACGAATATTTGTATGGGAAAAAAAAGATAAAAACACAATGCTCTTGCGCGATGGGTTCGCTGGCCGCCAGCGGTGCTTACGTGCATTTCCCCGGAGGCAGTTATACGCAGCGGCCTAAAAGAAGATTTTTCAGAAGATTTTCTGACCCGTAATCCGATACCATGTCGTGAATCCTACGCCCCAGCGGCGAAACAACAAACCTCCGCAGAAAAAAAAAAAGAAAAAATAAATCCTGTAACATTTCGTCCTGCATACGGCATAGTACCTGAGGGGGTTACGGCGAAATGCTCAAACCGACAGTTGTACCAAATACCTTATATTTCATCATATTCTAAAATATATAAGTCATTCGTAGCAATAAACTATGCGAAGTTGGTTTTTGGTTCGACTGAAAGCTATCTGTAAGTAAAAACTATTCGACTATTTCAAATCACATGCGTAGCGTATGCTCCCGTCGTTCGTAGGCCACGAATTGATCATTATATATTCGTTGCGGGACGAGTTTTTACAGTACCATCATATAATTTTTCAGTACCCTATTGTCATTGAATCAACAATGCATAAAGAAATGGACGCTCCAACCTACGTTTGTATAATAATATACAAAAAAGAAAAAAAAAATTCCAGTACCTAATACATCTGTAATATTTTTCATAGAATAATTCGTTTTGAGTTACGCGCGGAACTTCTCGATTAAACTTAATATATTTTAATATTAATGGTGTGACGTTTAAATATTTGAATGGGTTTATAAGTGACTTTAAGCACTACGTACGAGGAAGAGACTGAAACCCACACGAGTAAAACAATTAATATTATGTTATACGATCCCATTGATAGTGTGCCCATCTCGTAACTGTTCAATAAATTATGAAAAATACAATTGTAATTTTTATCAAATTTTTACGAACAATTCTACTTGAATATTCGCCTGTTCTATATATTATGTAATTATTATAATTTTTATTAGTCAAATTTCATAAAAATACATTTGAAATATTATATATAAAAAAAAAAAGTGTGTATGGTGAGTGTTTTAGTATTCCGGACTTTCTTTTGCTATCGTAAATAATAAATGAAAAATGCAACACGCACAAATCATATCTCGAATATAATTCAACACGGAACAGATGAAAAAAAACACGTTCAAACCACCCATCACGTATTGCTAGGAAAACATGCATTTTTGAACTTTTCGATAGTACACTGCGCGTATAAATAGAGCACGTCTGAGTGACGATAAGCTTTCCAAAAATCTAACCCTCCGAACAACGCAATTCCAATAAAATACTATTATCTGTACGTAACACACTGTTGTTCTTGTTGTTGTTGTTGTTTTATTAATGTTTTCTTTGGCACTGGTATAATCATATTTTATGGATGAAAATATAATATTGCAAATACCGAACTATATTATGTATGTTTTATACAATAAGGTTATCCGTTTGACCAGCGTGAGTAAAATTGATAAATCGTATACAGTAATAACGTTATAAGTACCTACACGCATTGGGGAAGATTAGAAAAAGTACAACGAGAAATTTGTACGAAAAAAAGTAGATAGGACATAATTTTCAGCACTTACCAAGTGATATTAATACAACAGGGTAAAAGAGGAACCACTCACTGTAATTTGTTAGTTGATTTTCGACCAGGAAACATGTATCCGTAACACGAAAACAACCTGTGGTTAAATAAACCCATGCCAAATGCACTCTAGTAAAACAAGAATACAATCGTATGTGTCTGGTATGTATAGTTTACAATTTAAACCATACAGTAATGTCAATAATATAAATTGGATAAAGACGGTAGTATGTTTACAACACGTATATGCGAGTATAAAGCAACGTTGACAGTACCATTAACACGCTGAATTTAATTATGAAATAATAGAAAAATATCTAGACAAGTAATACTGGTAATTAAAATTTTTTCACGATAGTTATATTAATTATTGATCACGAACAACAAACGGAAAAGACCTTTAATATTTTCCGGGGCTCATTAAAGTGGAAATGAAAAAGGGGCATGAGTAGATGACTATTTGAAAAATACATTGAAAATTCTCTGTATTGCAGTCGATCGGAGTGGTACGGCGAGACGAGTGAATGGAGAAGAACCAATATATACCGATAAAACGAAATCGATCCGTTGTATGGTTTTAAAATAGGCGCTTACTTAACTGAATTTATTAACAATTAATATTCGTTATTCACAAAAAACACACTAGTTAGCATAACCCAAGACTTATCCTAATTAATGTCGGCGAGGAAAACGAGCATAACGGAAGACCAAACAATAATAAAAAAATAAGCAAAAAAAGAAAAAAAACATTCTAGTCACGTGTCGCTCGTTTGGAGGAAATATACGGCAGCCACCACGGTGCGGGGGGGGGGGGGGGGGGGAGGGGACGCCCCCCCCCCGCGGGGGGGGGGGGGGGGGGGGGGAATAAGACGACGCTCCTGTACGCGCTATGGGGATGACAAAAGGACCAAGGGACGGCGGGAAAAAACTATATAGAGAAATTTCCGGGAAAACACACACACATGCATACAAAAGTCGTTTAGAAAATAATCGCTCGGCGGCGTACAACAGTCCTAAAGCATAAATAGGCCCGAGGCCATGTCGTCATGACGACAGCACGACCGCCGACGACGATACCGACAATACATGTGTATATTTATATTGTGTGAATGATTGTGCGTACGCGTGTGTGCGTGCAAGCGTACAGTTTATCAAATAAATAACTTTGGCGCTCGGCGGAAACGGGCGACAACGACTATATACACGTACGAAGGACGCACACACGTCGAGAGGGATGAAGCTGCGGCAGCCGTGCCGGTAATTATTTACGCCAGCACACACATACACACACACGCACTTGACATATAGGCGACTGGTAAAATGGTTTAATTTCTAACCCGTAGTCGACGACGAGTATGTGGTGCGACCTGCAAGTTGTACTAGTATATCATATTGGAGTGGTGTGGGTATACAAGCACACAGAACGTTATTTAAAGCTCGAAATCGCTGAACAAAACCCACCCCTATAATACTTAGTATACTTATTACTTGTGTACAGTATACTATCGAATGAATGTTGGGCAGGAAAAAATCAGGTTTATGTTTTGAAAACGAAGATAATTCAAATGTTCAAACACGTGGTAAGAAGAAGAAAACATCGACTGTTAGATTAGTATTTGAGTGGTTTAGATCAACTTGAAAAACAGTGAGAAGATGACCTAAATGCGATGAATAGATAGGGTCAAGTAGCACAAGAGACCTAACCTGAGGAAGTTAGACGTAATGTTGTGCAAAGAGAGAGTGCATGATCGTGATGGATGAAAGGCTGCTGTGTTAGCGACAAAATTTTCTTGAGGGTTATGAAGACTGAGAATAAGTAGTGTGCTTATTTTATAAACAACGAAAATATAATAAAATTATAAACGAAAAATTTTTACGTTGAACGTAAAAGAGATACATACATGATCACTGCGATGACAATAGAGATATTTTTATAATTATAATTAATTGGAACTTCTTAAATTTAATGGTTAAAATAATTAAAGGTTTCTTAAAAACACGTAAGTTATCACCGTTATTTTTTACATATTTATTTGTATTATAATTATTATATAGAATCAACGTTGTGACAGTTTATTTTCCATTCTTACGTTATAATATTACATCGTTTGTGTATATATCGTCCTACTAGATTTATATTGTCATGTTATTACTATTTGTATGCAGGTTATAATATATTATCCAATATGTTGTCAAATCGATATAGTGAAAAAGTCTTAAACTTCGTACCTTTACATTAATCGACCTAAGTATACAGTGCAATATGGTCTATTATCATATTTCCTTTATATGTGAAGATAGAAAAGAGAAAAATGTACTCCATATTATGTCAACGGCGAAATTTATTCCGTTATTATAAATTGTATTAAATCCTCGAGTTTTAATGTTTTATAGATATTAAAAAAGATATTCTTTCACGATTTGAACGTTATTATTTTATTTCGCAACTGTGAAAAAATAATAATAAACAAGTAATATTTAATCAGTAAATTTTAACAAACTTATTGGTTCGTCATAATAATCTTTGTAATTGATAAATTATTAAAAAAAATTCAAATTATTTTTTTAAAATAACTGAAGTCTTGTATTAAACACAATTGTATAATAGTATTATTTTTATACAAATGATGCTACTGAAATAGAACTGTTATAATTTACAACGAGAGGCATTCCGAATGATATTTTAATCTACGGAATTTCAAATACCGGTGAAATAGATTAAATAAAATGTATTCACATTTATTGTAACATATTTTACGAAAATAAATTGTTTGAGTTTGTTTAAAACATTTTCTAAATGTGTTCCATTTGATTTAATTAAACCATTTACCTAATAAAATCAATTAAATATTAAATCACATGATACATTTATACAAATAATATGCGGTAGTAAAAAAAATAAATAAATAAAATAAAATACAACATTGGTATTTTGAAAATGGATTTTTCAATCTAGTTCAAGTAACAAGTTAATGTTTCCTCTGTACACACGTATAGTGTGTTACAAACAAATAAATATAAAACTAATTTCCAATTTATTATTATTTTTAATTTAGTATACGCTATTGTTGTATAGTAAAAACGTTATCCGTCAGTAGCACCTAGTGTTAGTTTCCAGAGTCTATTACAAAACTTTTATTTAAGATAGCGAAAAGCGTTGACTCTATCGTGTAGCATTATAATTTGTTCTAAAGTTTGAATCTTTTTTCGTTTAAAGTTTATAATGCGGTATTGTATGCCAGCCATATTGCATGTATTAATAAATAATAGCTCATTATGTATAAATTTATAAAAATATCAAGGAACGTTAATTTTTATTACATGGTGTACTACGTTTTAATAGTATAAGTTAAGCTAAGTTTAAGATTGAGCTTATGTAAGAACCGACTAGAGTACTAAACAAGTCGTTTAACAACATACTTACATATAATACTACAAATGAACATTCGCAGCACTTCAAATCCCTTTCGGATACGAGTAACAATGATTGTCAATCTGTATAAAATATCATTGTTTAGAAAAAAAAATACGTTGTAGACATTGGGTCTGATATGTTTACTCGACGCTCGAATGCCCGACACTTCAATTGTCCGACTCCATTTGCCCGACACTACATTTGTCTGGCACTACGTTTGCTTGACACTACATTTCCCGACACTACGATTGCCCGACATAACATTTTCCCGAGGCCCGACAATATATTTTACATATTTTTACTGTATGTAATACTGATATACAATATTTTATTAATATTTCATTACTTTAATATTATTATTATTATTATTATTATTATTATTATTACACAATAATTAAAAAAAAAAAAAAACTAAATCAGACGAATATTTTATCATTGATAATAATATCGTTCTATTTGAAAAGGTACTAAGTATTAAGTATCGTATAGTAGTATAGTATAGTATATTATATTATTAAGTTCTCAATCGTATTTTACCGCTATTCGCGATAGATTCATAAGAATCGCTCATAACATTAAATTGTATGTAGTATAATGTTTGTGTTATTATTAATTTTTGACACAATTATTAATTCCATAATTTTAAAATTTAACATTAATTTGTAAATAACATAATAGGTATAATATAATATTTTATGGAAATTTTTAATAATTTTTGACACATACTTATTTATCATATAATTTGATGTTGTCGGACAAGTGTATTGTCGGGCAAACGTAGTGTTGGGAATATGTAGTGTCGGGCAATTGAATGTCATACAAATGTACTGATCCCGTAGACATTGGGTTACATTTACAAATAAATTTGACCAACAGACAAGTTTTGCTACATGGACACATGCCACACTGTATATAAATGGCAAAAACAATTTCGTCCCACCATCCCGTTTTATTTTACCGTTTTTGGCGCTCTTCACACGCGTACTCGACGATTGTATGTATAGAATATATACTTGACAATTCGTTTCCATACGGCCATAACGCCGCGATCCAAAACACTAGTACTTTTTCCATCTCTTTGACTAGATACTTTTTTGTTCAATGTAATGTTGTCATTCTCTTGGGAATAATTGAAACACAAAATGATTACCTCTTGACCTTTTTCTTATAGCCCGGAAAGTGCATTGAACACCTAAGTGCTAGCCGAACAGTTTCGACAAAAAATGTAAAGCTCTAGACATATTTTCTCTAATAAAAAATAAATAAATACGAGTATACAAGTATACATTTTTATTAACCCGCAAACACAACCGACAAATTTTTAAACCAAACCGATTAATTGGAATTGGTACTCTGACCATTAAATAAATGATTATGATTCAAAACACAATTTAAATAATGATGAATGATATATAAATTATAATCTTAGAAAGTTCTACTAAATGTATACTGCAACCGATAGCGTTACAAACACACATTATTGAGTATAATGAATCTACATAATTACTGTGTAATATTACAATAAACCCAAAAATTAATATAATTCGACAAACAAGCAAACCTCATTCATCTTAACTATGTGCATGTGTGCTGAACAATAAAAATGTTTCAAGATATTTATGTTGTCGACAAATGTATTGTCACCATTATCAATTTCAATAATAATTACAAGTCAAATATCTATTGCCGATATCCTACTTACGACTCGATCTGTATTATACTAATTAACACAATAGGTTGTAGCATGTGTTAATAGATAGACTTAAAATATTTTTAGTCACTAAGCCAGCAGTTAAGTATCATTTTCGTATTTGATTATTCGACGAAATAAAAAACAACACTTATAATAATGTGAATGTTTACACGATATTAAAACGTTTACATTTTGTAACAAAATGTCGTATACGTATACTTTAAATAGGTACACTACTGAACATATTATATTCTTATTACGCACTTGTATACTGTATTACGAACACTATTCATAACTATATGAATATTATTCGTAAAACGATATCATTGTAATCGGGTCCCAGTTTAATATAGGGCTGAGAGCATTGAAAATAATTTTCGATATTACAGTTTTGATTTCAATACCGGTTTATAACGGTATACCGAAAACCGAAATTATTAGCTATATCGAAAAACCGTAATGATTCGGGATACTAAAATAACAAAACGATAAATAAAATCTATCAAGTACCAATGTATTTAACTTTAATATCGTTTCAATAATAAACAACTGTTTTCACAAGTAACTAGTAAAACAAGTGAATTTTTTTTAACTGTCCTTAACTAAAGACTATATAGCCTATAGGAACCTTTTTTATTTATTTTTTGTCATTGTTTAACCGATGACGCTGCGGGAACTGCTTTCGCAATGCTTCCGTGTCGCCGAGTTACCTATAGGCTATAAAAAAAAGATGAATAAGTATTTTATATCTGTATTGTTGAAGCTACAGTTATTGGTTTAAACTTTAAACTTAAAAAGTAATCAATTTGGAGCTACGTAACACATAAACGATAGATAGAGGTAGGTACTCAAGTTCCACTGAAGTTAAATTAATTACGTATATCCGTATAGTACTTGTGAACGTTCAAACATCGAAGTGCACGAACAAAACCATATTTTAAGTACGGATATCGACGCACAACATACAAAATATATAATAATAAACACGTACAATGCACAATAGTCAAACATAATACGAAACACATCAATGAGAAAAATAACTATAGACGGCTTCAAGTGCATTTTACACAACAGCCAACAGCTGCAACTCGTTTTCGCACGACAAAATTAGTCGTTTACTTGAAAATAGATAACTTGTTTGCGCACGACACATTCACACACATGACACGTGTATACAAATATCGTCACAGATTGCAGTACAAATTATGAAATATATTATCTTGATATTATCTTATAATCGTCTATGTAGACTATAGATTATATAAATTTGGATTTTCCAAACAACTTTTAGTAAAGTTTCGGTAAGTATGGACTATGGATATGGACGGTACTACAGTGGTTGGTGACTAGTGTGTTGACGACGTAAACTTTAATATAGCATAGAAATTTCTAATATTTTTGAATCTCGGTGAGGAAAATTATGTTTTAATATTGATAATTATAAATTTAGTGAATATCTTGTTTTAATGAGTGGATGTTCAAATTTTAGATGCACTAATAAAAAATGTCCTGCGAGTGTTATTGTTAATAAATCAAACAAAGTAATAAAAGTAACCAACTTTCATAATCATGAGGAGTATAATAATCAACGATTATAAGCAAAGAGTTCTGACACTAGGGATTTTCGTCACAGGTAACCTAAATATTTGTGCGCAATCGAGTTGTAAAAAAGATAAATGTGCACAAATGAGTAGTAGCCACAGCCAACCATCATAGTTACTATTATAAATATTAACGATTCATATAACTGTTGAGTTGTAATAGTAATACTAAAAGCTAATAAAAAAAATAAAAAATAAATAAAAAAATATAAATTAACGATAAAGACCAGAATTCCTAGTAATATAAACGTTGATAATTCTATAAAAAGAAAAAATGTTATCGTTTATACGGTTTTTACGGTGTACCGAAAATACCGTCAGCCCTAGTTCAATAGTTATATTATGTAAAGAGAGTGATTGGTGCTTATTTCGAGAAGAATTGTTTTTAAGATCTCCTTAAAGAAAATGCTTAATACATTTACCGGCTGCATTATCAGAAAAGAAAATCCCTGTTCAAAAAATAATTATAAAATTATTTGGTTATGTAATAGCGCATTATTTTATTCTTCCGCAGCAGTTGATATATTATTACGTAAACCATTCTAGTATAGTTTATAACGGAAAGTAATCGATTCGAAACGAACGAAATAATAATATTATAAGCACATTCGACGAAGAAATATAAAAATTAATTTTATGTTCAACGGTTTCTACTATCAAAGTATTATAAACGAGAAAATCCCTACGAACATTTAAGGAAATAAATCGTTTGGAGACAAAAGTTTAATAACGGAACAGATAATAATACTTCGGAAAATTTTTAATTAAGAGTTCATTGCGTCTTAACACACATTTCTTCTCCGTTCAGGTCGTTTAATTTGTGTAAACGCCTAAATTGTATTCTCTTTCTTTCGCTCCTCACTCGGTAAAGGACCGGAGATAGGTGAACAGCTGGCGCAAGTGAATTATTTTATAAGATATCTGTGGGGGTAGGCCCTGTTGTTGTAATAGTTATAATAATAATATTAATAATAATAATAATAATAATAATAATAATAATAATTATAATAACAATAATAATAACCATTCCCCTTTTACGTAATTGGGTGCACGTCGTACTTACAGCGAGTGGATAACGACTTCATTACATATATTTCATGTTTCGTAAAGACAGAGGTGCTTAATATACGGCGATAGAGTTTCACACTACACATAACTATGTACACATGTTTAAGAAGTGTTATTGACGACCTGTCAATAATGTTTATTTTTTTAAAAAAAAAAACTTATTACACCCTTACGAATAACTATTAAATACACTTCTATTTAAATGTGTATTGAACAGATATAATATCAATAAATTATCAACATATATTCATCTTTCAGTTTTACGCCTATAATGCAATTAGTTTTAACTTACACGATTTTGTACAATACGCATTATCATTTTATAAAAAAATACAAGTTATGTAAAGAAATTAAATGCCATTTATGTACTAGAGTTAGATCAAATTCAATAAACAGGGAATTATGCATGTACGAGTATATGATTGCACATGCACATGCGAGTACATGTATATTATATATACGTTATACATATATATGTGTTTTTAATATATATATATGTATGTATGTATGTATGCGGAACGACTATAATCCATTCGAATTCTCAATTTTAAGGGGAGAAAAATCGGATTATATAGGCACGTGAACAATAATCCGAGAAGCATCGCATTTACCCGATCAAATTGAAATCAATAATTTTTGTAACGGAGCACACAGATTTGTTGAAATAAAAATATGTGAAATAAATTAAACACATGGAATTCGGCTACAATTATAAGTTGTAAGCGTTAACTTTACTATGGATTAAGATTAATAATTTGAAAGTAAAAAAAAATAAAATATATTTAATGTTATAACGTATACATATCTAACCCAAATTAATAGTTCAACAATAGTTACTTTATATATTTTTTAAAACTCACATTCGGTAACGCACGGAAACCGACCTAAACACAGTTATGACCTCTGACACGAAGATCCTTCGTACGCATACTCAAACCATTTATGAACAATCCAGGTCATCTGGTGACGAAGATGCCAGAAAAATAAATAAAAATATACACATTATATACCACACACGAAAACGTGCATACGTTGAGTGGACACCTCGTCCTTGTCACCGAAGAAGAAGGACCCTTTTTGTTATTAGGACACGTTGGGGCCTTCAAGTCCCGCTAATATTATACACACACACACATGTTCACATAGCATATACTATTTCGTTGACTAAAGCTATATATAGATATATATCTAATGAAGAAAATAATACAAAAAAAAAAAAAACGTGTAGACTAAGAATAGTGGCGTTAGTTACTCAATGCTCGGTTGCGTGTTTTTAGTTGTATTTCATAACTGATTGTTTGCAAATAACCAAATTAAATGACTAAAAGAGGAACAATAACTGAACTACTCAAAAACATAAACATTTTTCAAAGTTATAGTTAATTTGTGGTTAAACCATTTACTGTCAATTTTACACAGCTATTTGAGAATTGCACACAAATTTATAAATTTTTATGGACCACCTTTATGTTTTTTATCTTCTTAAAATATGTACTGAATTATATGATTAAATTTATCTTACTTATTTTATATTTTATAAATTTATAAAATGTACTCGTATAGTACAAAGTAAAATATAAATTATGTTAATGATGGTAACACCAAAGGCAATATTATACAGAAAAATTATGAGTTTTCATTTTTAAAATAACAAATAAACTAAAAGTAAAATAAAATAATCTTTTAGTCTTATTATAATCAAATAATTGATTTGCTGTAATGTGTTTAACAGAGGTAAAAAAAGTAGTAAGTAATAAAATGTACTAAGTTGATTATTGATTATACTCTTAATCTAACTGCCAAATCACGATGTATGTACATTTTACTAATTTTTTATACAAACAAATAATTAATTATAAGTTTCACGAATGAAATAACTAATTTTATATTTTAAAATCATATTTAATACATTTATGAAAGTTTAAAATGCAGATATATTTTATAGACTTAACGTTTAGTTATTAAAATATGAATTATATTCTATAGATCTTATATATGTATGTATTATAAATAAAAGATTAACTTGAAAATGTATACTTCACATGTCAACACAGAGTTTATTATGTAAACATTTTAATTTATTCATTATAATCAACTAGTATTAAATAAGAGTACAGCTATAATTTATAGGCAAAAAATAGGAGATTTAAAATTACGAGCGATTATAATTCATAGCATCTATTAATGTTCAACAAATAATCTCATAATTTATTCGATAGTCAAATTAATGGGTGAACACTTGACAAAAAAGGATAGAGAGAATGACCTCTACTTTAAATTGACAGTTCCTTAAAAACAAAACGTATAAATTTAATAAACTGAATATATCTAGCCATTCTTATAAAATAAAACTATCGTTAGAAAAATATTATAATGTATCTATCACTCACGCAATAATGAATGTTATAAAAATCTTTATAGATTATAATGCAGTCTTTATATTTAATTTGAATACATTTTTTTTTGATACATTATCAAAGATAACGTAGATTATTTTCAAAACTGTGTGAAAAAGATACAACGATTTGTAAATTTAAAATATTTTTGCCAAGTGAATATTTCCAACGATTTCTTTAAGTACTAAACCAGTATTTAAATATTGTGATACACACGCGTGACAAAAAAAAAAAAACTCAATGTACTCCAATGAGCAAATATTGATAACTTCTATATTAAACAATTTAATTAAACGCAAACCGTTTTTTCCCAGTTCTAATGTCAACAGCTGCTTGCCAAAATATTACCCAACAACCGATTACCGGCAATCATATATACATACATACATACAATATTAATCGACAGTGCCGTCGAAGGCAATAGTGGCAAGGGAATGGTCGTTTTGTTACTAACAATAACGACTTTGAAGAAGGGATACAATATAAACAATAGGTCACATAAAAAAAAAAAAAAATAATAATAATAATAAAAATATTATACGTTTTCATTATTCATTTATATGGTGTGGGAGGAGGGGAGATACGACGACGGCGAATAACAAGTCGTCAGTAATAAAATGGTTATTAATTTAGTTTATTGGACCGAGCAAATTCCATAGCATATATACTGAAACATACATACATACACGTACGCACACGTATTTCATATATATATATATATATATATATATATATATATATATATATATACATATAAAATAACATTATAATAAACAGGGGGTACATCGTTTGTAGAGAGAAACTTTTCAGAGCTATAAACACATTTTGCTCGTCGCAAAATGACTACACGGTTAATGCGTTTTCTCATAATTCCAAGGGAAGTCGAATAACAATAATAATTTTGGTAATGTCAAAGAATCTTCCATCTCTCTCTCTCTCTCTCTCTCTCTCTCTCTCTCCCTTTTCACTGACGTGCACGAGTGCGAGTATGCGTATGCATTGACGTAATACAATATCGACGAAAATGACGAATCAAGGGCGAGACAAAACATCTTTTGGTTGGGATGGATTTTTTTTTTTTTTTTTTTGATGAGATCGAAATAAATATTTGACAAGGCGTATAGTAAATCGAACAAAACATTTTAAACGGAGATTTACAAAATCGGTGTCGGTTTACATCTCGCGATACTAAATAATGAATAGGAGGCTAGTACATTTGACGGGACCTCGACGTAAGATTATCCAATTGAAAATAAATTTAAAAATCAGAGGGCTGACTAAAAAACCCATATTTTTTTTTTTGACGGGTTTTGCTGTTTATTTTTAAATCATATAATGTTTATAGCTGTATATATATATATATATATAAAACCATAAATATAAACATATCTATTCGAATGATTCATCTTAAATTAATTTGAAGAAAAAGAATGGTTATTCAGCCGGTACTTCATAAGCTCAATTAAACAAGCCGGCCAAGATGTTTCATAGAAAGTAAAAATATATTATAATTGTAAGCAAATATAACGATTGTAATAATAATAAAAATAATACTTAAAGCACTTTAAATTTAAACTCTGTTAGATTTTGAATAAAGGATAAATTACTTATAAATTAAATTAGACCATTTAAACCAATTCACCTACCGAAAATAACTGAAGAAAATTCATATATTTTTTAACGTTTATAAAAAAAATAATTATTATTGTTAACAGAATAAACGTTAAATATAAAATGTATTCATCATAAGATAAAATACTTCAAAATATCATTAACTATAATAAGGACAAATAAAAAGTATAAGAAATTATTTATTGTTAAGTTATACATTTAAATTTACATATAAAAAATGTTTTGTTGGAATTATTATTTAGAATATTTTTGGTTGAATAAAATAACAGGTACGAAATTTTAAAAAATTATTAAGTAGCTCGACTATCATGTATTTTTAGTTAACATGTTGGTACCTACTTGTTAAACTTCAGTTGGAAAGAAATTAAAAATAATATGAACCATTTCAAGTATTAAACGAGACTCACAACGTTTAAAATCATCAGTTACTTCAAATATTCACTCGAATACATAAATAATAAATGATTAAAAATAATAATAAACGAACTGTACAAAAATATCAAGTTATGACGAACACATCAAATACATATATTAAGTTACGTAAAAACAATTATGTTGATTTTTACTTTAAACATGTGCTAATAATATTAAAATGGATTGGTAAATAATTGAGGAACTATGATAATATCATACAAACGGATATTATAATAGAATTATTTTTTTTTATGCAGACTTGAAGAAAACAAGAAAAACGCGTGTTAATTAAAAATGAAGTGTATTACGGATGAAGTACGATTAGTATATTTCAAAGAAAAATGAAATAACAAAAGATTGCTTCCTAGTAAGTATCCCGTAAACGTAAAATAATAAGGTTTTTTGAGCGATCTTCGGTGAAATGTCAATTCGATAATAATTGACTGAAATGGTGCGAGAATTCGATCGGACAGAATAGGGAGGTTTCGACAGGCATGCATAATACGCAGTCAGAGAAGCAAAGGTATAACGGCGTTTCCAGAGAGCACAGAGGCGGTGACTTTAATTAAAACGCGATTTCTAAACGCAGCACACCGCTACTACTGTATCTCGCCGTACGTCAATTTGCGGGTGGTTTGAGGAGGAGGCAGTGGCGGCAGGTGTTTGTTGGTGTTACACCGAGAGCAAAAGCTAATTAACCCAAAACGGAAAAGGTCGTATTTCCTCATCTGCCAAACGGAAATCGGAATGCGTAAAAGCATTTGGTACATCGAATCCGAACGGAGATAAGTATAAAGGAAACAAAAAAGAAGAAAAGAAAAGAAAAAAAAGGTTTCTATGGGAAACAAAAAGTAGGGTTATAAATATTATTGCCCTGTTTTTATTAATATTATTTTTTATAGAGAAAACGCACTACACAGCCTCATTCTTCCACTGCAGTGTCGCGCATATACAATATATACATATCAATCTTATAAATATATATATTTATTCATAAGCGGCGCACAGATGTGATGCCGCCCTTCGAGCGTTGCGCATAAATCATTTAGCACTTGCAAAGGACTTGCCCGCCACGCACGCACGGAACGGATTCGAGTTGAAGACCGTACGCCTTGTTGTGGCGTAAACGGAAAATTGCTCCCCGACACCCTCCTGCAAAACGCGGTCGTTCAGCGGCAGCGGTGGCGGTCTCGGAGGTTAAGGGATGAGAGAGATACGACGGCCGGCGCTACTAAGGAAAACGTCAAAGATCGAAGACTTATATTTATGTGGCACGCACACGCGCACCCTCGATTCTCCGAGAAAAAGATGATAACGGATTGCCGTTATTCGATCGCTTTTACTCTGATCCCGGTTTCGACCGAGCACGTGGAAGCTTTTGCGTGTGCAACAACGAAAACCGTGAACAGACAACCGTTGTATTCCGAGCACCAACTTGCACTCATTGCAGGCTGTTTGGCCCGTGCGTTCGATCTAAGGATGGAGGTGAATTAAACATGGAGAAACGCATCAACAGCGTGAAAACCAATAAAACATTATTACGATGAGCAACAAACAGTGGCAGATTTATGGGGTGAGCGGAAGGGCCTCGCTCCCCCATCACCATCGGCCAAGGACCTCGGTTAGTTATCTAATAATTGCAAAATTATAAATGACGCAATTCGATAAGATTATTTTGGGGACGAAATTATATTTCTAGATTATCTTATCACCAATGTGAAGGTTTAAACCCGATTGACTTATGCAACAAAATCATGTATTCTATTCAATTATGTACTTGTTTTTTAAAAAAAAAAAATTATATTTTAAAAACTTTAGCCCCCCCCCCCCCCTAAAATAAAATCTTTAATCTGCCACTGGCAACATTAGTGTTGAGTGGCTAACCGGACGAATACTCAACAGTCCGCATAAAACGAGAACGTCGTTTCCGCGAGAAGACTATTCTATCTAACGCGTTGTAGCGTATGCGTGACGGAGTTCAGTCGTTCAGTGCAAATTTTTCTACTCGAGACATACGAGCTTTATGCACGAACGAGAATTGCATTATACGTATTATAGTGGGAGCACAGTCGCACGCTTATGTTCACCGTGAAACGTATAAAAATGTGTAATGCGAAGAAAAAAAAATCTGTTATTAGATATTATTATATAAACTGTAAAGAAATTCTGCTGCTGCAGCGAAAATAAAATACCACGCTAAACGTTCCGCCTACATATTATAAATCGCTCGCTCGCTCTTTTGTACGCCAGAAAATTTATAAGCAGACCTTTATAATATGTACTACGCGTATGGTCGTTTTTCTTTAATTTTTTTACCGTCTACTCACCACAACATATTTTATATTATTATTGTTACTGTCTTAGAAGTGGCTTACGATGTATCAATAAATTATTATTCTCCGTCTGATCATCATCAATATAATAATGGTTTACTTTCAATTAATGTTTAATATTTTCGTCGACTCAATAGTTTTTTTTTTTTTTTAGTCAACAATGATATTCGTCGGATAATTGAAAAATTATAAAGAACAAAAAAAAATGTTTTACAACGGTTTTTTTTTTTTTTTTTTAAACGACATGATTATAAGTAAATATGCTTACTACTCAATTTAAAGAAGCAATTATTCAAATAAACTTTTTATGTTATTTATTTTTAAACAATAAGTAGTATAATTTTAGATCATTATCAAAACTGCAATACTAATAATAACAGTTTCACTACTCAATTAATATTATTATTGCATATATACAAAATCTTCTACAAAATACTTGAACCAGTGTTGAACATTTGTAAAATATTTATTGAAAGTTTTGATGACTTTAAACATTATACTGTAGGTACCTTCCCAATTAATACTTTGAAAACCTCAATTCTTCTTTTAAACCATTTGTACGAGTAAGGTAAAACTATAAGGTCACTAAAATCCACTTACTATGGTAACTATAAGACTAGAGGAAATAATAGAATTAGTTAGTAAGAGATATTTGTTGGTTTGTTACGGTTTAATTATACGGTTAATTGAAATAACTTTGAAACAACTTAATTTAAACTACATGTATATACGTTTATTTGTGTATAAAATGTATACACTTAAACATTATTGTATGCACTCACAAACATGACAACGAATTGCAATTGAGGTTACATATTTATTCCCAGAATTACGCAAATTTATTTGTATTTTATTATCTAACAGAACGAATTGTGTTTAATTTTTAGCAGAACCCTAATAAACAAATAAGAATAAATAATAATTTCAGTTTATAGTTGTTTTTTTATTATTATTAATGTTTAATTTTTATTTACTCGTATACCTAGTTATTCATTTTCATCATTATTTTTAATTTTTTGTTTTATTAATACTCTTAGGAATTGTTATCAGATATAATTTTGACGACAATACGGAATTATTTGCTTTGCACATTTATTGAAATACGAAGTTCGTAATATACCACTTTTGAAAATAAGATACATATAAATTAAATACAATGCATCAAATGTTACATACCTATATTCAAGTATCTCAAAAAATTTCTTAAAAAAAAAATAAAGGATTAAGTTTTTTTCGAATCTTCAAATGAGTTGGCAGAGTAAAACCGTTTGGATAAATTCACAATTTATCACACACACACATATATAAAAGTAATATATACATGTATTACAAAATATCGAAAATTGTAATCAAACGATAAGGATTTACTTTATGGTTATATTCATAGGGAAATACAAAGTAAAGGCGATTTTGAAAAGGAAACTAATAATAACGAACATATCGTCAAAGTGAACATCACAGCACATATACTCATATTTTATTATAGTTTGTATAGTGTAGTTATATTACAATATAGTTAGTTTAAGAGTAACATCATCAGAAGGTATAGTTTTGGAGTCCGACAACAGGAGTACACCCACCATCTTCTACACATATACATTTATATATATATTCTTCTCATCCGTACACGGGTATATAGAAAACGGGGATAGGCAATCGAATTATACGCCCAAGGGATGAGAACAAATTTACATGGCTTTGATCCGCATTCCACATTCTAAACACGTACGGTACTCCGCAAACTTTGGCCCCTCGACGGAGGTTAATGATTTTGGCACGAGTAACACGAGTAATTCTTATTTATTTTATTCTTTTCGTCAAAAAAAAAAAAGTGTTGGTTCGATTTTGCTTAAATTTTATTCGGTAAACAAGACGAACGAATGTGTCGTAAATCAAAAGGATGTACCGCAAAAACGCTAAAAGTAGTAGGAAAAAAATTTCCTACACCCGTATGATTTATACAAGCTTTCTCACACGATTGGGGATCCAACGCCTCCCCCAGTGACTTATTTATCGTATTTTAACCAACACCTGACGTCTTAGCAAATGCCTTGTGTTACTTTTTTTATACAAAGTTAAAGAAATAACCACAAAAAAGTACCCGAAATGATGGTCTATTATTCATCGTTGGTCCCCTCGCCAAATCGTCAAGGGGCAAACATTTTCTTTTCTGCACACGTACTACAAGATGCGCATACATTTGATATCAGAATGTAAGAATAATAATATAATAATAAATCTGATAAGTATATTTTGCATTTATTTTCATATTCACTTTTTTTTTATACTCATTATAAGGGTTGATATGAATAATTTCGATTGTCAAGCAAAAAAAATATAATATACATGCATTAGATTTGATTACACATATCACATATAAATGCATATAATATTCTTGTAATTTTTTAAAAATTCAGAAATAACTCAAAATTGTATGTATAAAAGTTTTGCATGTGTATATTAAAGTTTGCATAAAATGTTTCTTTGTAGAAGGGTAGTTTATAATATTCCAACACTCAAAACGGTATAGTGTCGTTCATCACATCATATATCCCTAGACACAACGTTGCACATTTAAAAGACAGTGTAAGAAAAATATAAATCATTTTTTGAAAACATTTCAACAAACGTTATATTATAAAAATAATAAATATGAAAAATGGTTAATGTGAGTAGGCCTATTACATATTTTTCAAAACAATGTTTACTTCTGTGGGTAGTTAAAAACTAAAATGTTGACGGTTTAAAAATCATGACGATACATTTTAAAAGTTCAGATCAAAAATAATAGTATACCACTCCTAATAATGACCATCCGAATCCCATTAACGCGTATCTAAATTATGATGTGTTTATTTTTCATACGTATTAATTCAAAATTGTTCAACCGAAACACAAACAAGAAATGTATCTACACTAAGAGGAAGTTATTTATTGAGTGGGAACTCGTATACAATAATATATATATATATATATATATATATACGTGCATCCGAATAACATTTATTTCTTAGCCACAATGAACACAGTTCCTGTACCGGGTCAATGGTCACATATTATATAGTTCCATGGTGAAGGCTCTAAGATTACTGTTTATACACGACAAAATATTTGGTAAACGTACAACGTACGCATGATAAATAATTAGTATAATAATACGATGTTCGTAATTTAAACCTGTATTCCTTATATTCGACTTGAATGATAACTGTAGAATTGTAGTGTAAAACAAAGATTCAAACAAATTAAAAAAAAAGAAACATGCGATAACTTTTAAAACGAAAATATAATTAGCGAATATTGATCATCATTAAATATAACGGCATACCGGAACACAAAAATCTGTCAAAGTCAGAGGTGATTCGATTGCGAATTTCAGGCGAAAACAATTTTAGACGTCTGAAGTCGTATACTGTTGTAAACAATGACGACAACGGTACAACATCACGTAAACAAACTGAACATTTGTTAAATACTTTAAACGATTGAGACTATATATTAACATGATTCATAAACATTGACATGGCTACAAAAGTATATAAAGTGCAACAACAACGGCGTTGTTCCAATTTAATTTTTCGTTCGTCGGACCAAGCGTATCGTAGCGGGGACCGGGAAACTGTGAGAACGAATAACGGCACCGCAGTGTACAGGATTATGTGTTTCGAAGTAGCCGCGCGAGAAAACTGCAGAAAGGGTCGGACAGTATTAACAGCAGCAACAGGAAGGGAAAGCGCATAAAAACGAGAGAAAACTCTTCTTGGATATATACCATACACGTGTGTGTGTGTATAAGTAATTCGAAAAGGAAGAGAAGAAAGTGTAGTACGCATCACGCGCAAACGTGGAAGGAGCCGGTAGAAGACGCTTAACTGCGGCGGCGGTCGTCTATGTCGGCCGTTCGCCGCGTGAGGTCTTCGGGCTAATGCCAATTATCCCACCGGGGGCGACTTCACGGGGGGAAACACGGGCTCGGGACGATAAATTTCCAGGAGAAACTGCTGCTTCCCCCGTGCAACGGCAAATAAAAACGGAAAACTGTTATCGCTTTTCTAGTGCGTTGTTTATTGCGTTTATACCACCGCACACGTTACGTTACGTTGTTACGGTAACCGCACGCTAACCAATTATGTGAAATTAATTCGGTCGGCGTGCAATAAGCCGCACTACGAACACGGACGGTAGCGGTGTTTACGCTCGTCGTGTCTGCAGTACAGCGTTAGCGCGGCTGGTAACGTAATCGGAAAGTTTTTGGTCGATAAATAACGATATTTATAATTCATCGCAGATTATGCACAAGGCCCGGCCAATGTTGTACGACCGCAAAACGTTTTAGGAGGGAAGAGAATCGGAAGAAAATCAAAAAAATCACACCCCTATATTGGTACGTGCATTATTTTATACACGCATCGGTTCCATTTCGAATAAAACTCAATCACTGGTATTGCGCACCACCTATATCGTATGTACATAACGGTAAATATGTGCACCGTGCAAGGTCAAAAACGTACACACACAAATAGATGATCCTATTCCACGTGAAAGTCAACGTCCAAGAAAAGTATCAGAAACGCGGGCACTCCAATGGATCACGATGTATTTTCATCGTTAAAACAGTATACTTTTTCCTAAATTAATTTTAATTGTTTGTTAACATAATTTCGTCGTGAACATGATAAAATATGTTCAATAACGTTTATTGGCCAAAAATATAAATTCATTAATACCCACCAATGAATATGCTCGCACTGATAATTCTCAAACATTAAAATTGTAAACAAGCACCATTGACTAATATGATCCCACTATAATACAACTAGAAATAAATAATAATCAAATGCAATTTACATTTCGATGAACTTTAACACTTCAGTGGTTTGATTACAATATATAGTATTATATGTTACAAAGCATTCAATATGTATTTATATATCTGTTATAGATACTTTTTGATATATTACATTCCATAATAAAATAAAATTATAGACAATAATAGCTGCAACCATCAAAGTACAAGAATAGTTTAAATTTTTTGTGTAACACTAAAGACTATTGTAAAAACGAAAAAGAATATACTTTCGAAAAAAACGTTTAAAAAATTGTACATTGCAGTGTTTCAGAATGACGATTTATTGTGCGTGAAAAAACATTATTGTTGCTCACCATTTTATTGTTGTTAAAAAAAAAAAAATAAAAAAATAACCTTGTGGACATGCAACATAAAATGTGAACAGAAATCTAATTCAATCATTTTACGAAATGAAAAATGAGCGACATTTCAGAAGAGTGGAAATTTACGGAAATGTTCAGCTGTTGGCCTATGGATAATTTTACATCGTCCAAAGTAGTAACGAAAATAACTGCTAACGCGAAGGATCTGACACTCAAAATTACTGACCCACTTTGTTGGCATCTTTTTATATATTCTTTACAACCGAAAGTATTTCCGTACTATTTTAAAATAAAATAAAATGTATTATACACGTAATTTAGTAACGTATTTCATTTTAAAATTTCAATAGTAATCGATATAAACTAAATATTTCTGAACAAAAAAATGTTTGAGATAGCATTATACATATATTTGCATATTGCATACATATTGTGATGAAGACAAACTTTTTCGAAGTGAATGCTAGAATTTTAAAAAAAAAAACTAATAATGTATCAAGCGTTGATATTATACATTTATGTACACAATTTACTCGTATGTATATTATAAATATATATATTTCTCTGTATTGGAAAATATTTTAAAAATCAAAATGCATTAATAAACCCGTTAAAAATTAAGAACTAATATTTATAAAATACCAAAGAAAATAAATGTTTAAAAATCACGTATGATATATAACAATGATTTGATACTGTTTTAGCATCTATGACTGATAAGTCATATCAATCTAAGATGGTTTAAATAAAAATTACTTGTACTTATAAAACAAAATATAATGCACAGAAGTATAACAAACGTTATGTTTGATGGACTAGTGGAATGGAACATATCGATTTACAATCGCAAATTCACAAAGAAAAAATATATTCTGTATATAATAACAATTACATTTTATATTATACGTCAAATACGATCTATATTGACTTAAAAAATAATTTCGTGAATCACTCGTGTATATTACCTTTCACCCGATTAACGTTAAGTTTAACTGGTACTTTGAAGAAAAAAATCGCACATACCTGAAACAGAAATATTTAAGATCTAATTAGATATCAATAAAAAAAAAAAATAGTAACAGGATATAATATTTTGTTCACCTAAAAATTACATAACTCGTTTACTCTATTTTAAAATACATAACTCGTAAATATAATATATTATATGTGATACTCGTAATATTATTCGTACGCTACGGTACACACAATATGATGATATGCAGTGTTTGCAGTGGGTCGATTGAGATAGCCTTGCGACAACTGTATTGTATGATATTAACGAGTATTAAATATAACGCGTGCTGCATCAATACACAACTATATTCACTGAATTATTTGCTATTGATCTCCAATTAAAAAGAAGTCAACAATAAATTAATATAAATCATGTGGTGTGTGTGTGTGGAGTGCACGCGTGTGAATATGATCAATAACTTGTACACGGATAAAAAGAAAATGTATCTTCTTATATAACTGATAAAAATTCGATTTTATTTTACCGAAATTCTCTAATCTATGATCGTTATAGACGTTCAAATTTAATTAGAATAAAATTAACTGAAACATTCAATATTTTACCCATTCGCGTGGTATATGGAACTCGGCGATGTCGCGGATAGATTCAAAAGCTACACTCTTGACCGTTAGTCATTAGTCATTCTGTTTAGAAGTCATCATCGCATTAAATATATATATTTATTTCTACACGAGTCCCTTAAAAGCAATGAATTATATAAACAAGTAACTTATACCTGTAGGAGAGCAAATGGGAATGATCGTATAAAAAGTATATTTTACTGCGAATTGATAAATTGGAAAATTTCCAAGCGAATTGAATTCCAAAAAGTATTTTTCGTTTATACATTTTAGTCAAGTTTTTATTAAATTATTGCAATATACATTTTTAATACTATCGACTTAAGCTGTCTGAGTTAAAAATAATTTTTGAAATTCAATTTTATCTTAAAATTATGTAAAGGTATTGCAGTTCTGTTTTCAAATACAATGTATATGATATATTTATACATACTATTCAAAAATATATTTCTCATAATTCACTTTTTTACTATAAAATATTATATCATATCTTACCTTAAAATTGCATACATTTTTAAACATTTAATTTATTAAAAAAAAAAAAAAAATTATTTACAAATTAACCAAAGACTTTTTTTATGAGATCACGTAATATTCAATATTGTTTTTATTCCTTGATAAGATCATTGGCTTTGAATAGAGCCCACAATCATTTTTTATTATAGAAAATTATTTATTATTTATCATTAAAAACTAATTTTACGTTTGTAATATATATATATATATATATATATATATATATATATATAT
>NW_020273360.1:230515-507948 GCF_003268045.1 Sipha flava
ATATATATATATATATATATATATATATATATATATATATCTACCAAAATATTTAGAACTTTAGTTTAAATTAATAAATAATTATACATAAAAATCAATGAAATACGAATGAATGCGAAAGTCGTATAATATTTATTGAATATTGATAAAAAATAAAAATATTTTAATATAATTTTTATGCAAACAGTACTATAGTTTTTATTGACTATGCGTGTTTAATGCGTATTCTAGTATTAAAAATGAAAAAACCAAATAGTTATTCCGTATCTCAAAAAATTTAAAAAAATATTATTTCTCTACGGACGGTTTCGAGGTCTACAAGTAAAAAAAAAATTTATTAAAACATTCGATGTATCGTCTCAAAATATAGGTTTATTATTACCTTTCTATATTCAATTGAAGTTTATTATATGTACTCTTTCATTTTATTTTTTATTTTTATAATAATAAAAAAAAATCTTACTTTGGTCACAATTAAATATCGAATACAATTATTCATATCTGTACACATTGTTTGCACTTCCTTCGCAACAGTAAATCTTACTTGAGTTAATAATATGCCAATACAAAACGCAATACAATACCTATATAAGTTGTATTTATTAAACGTTAATAAATTAAGTTTGTCGTAAGTTAATTAAAAATCATAACGAGTTAAGTTGAACAGGGTTTATATTCAACTATGATAGGATTTATAAATCGCGCGTTTCGTTATCATTTTTTGAAGACATTCAAACATAAGATAAAAGCAGTTTTCGTTCTGCGTCTCGTTTTCATTGAAAAACTTTCCGAGACCAATTATTATAAAAGTTACCGCCGTCGACGCGGCTCTTTAATTACAATTGCTATATTAAAACGAATACAATTTTCCCGGGGCCTACCGTCGTCCTTCCACTCGATCGTGCATATAACACCGACAACGATCCGGTGCTATTTTACCCAGTCGAAATCCGCATGAAAACAATCGCAGAAATGCAAGTACTACAACGCACGACACGCATACACGTGTTTATATACAACGTTTTAAGCAAATAGTTCAGACACTTCGATATATACACACACACACACACACACACACACACACACAACACACACACACACACACACACACAAACACACAGTGGCGTAGATACGATTTTTTTCTGGGGGAGGGGGTGTTTAAGAGTAAATTCATAATATTCTCAGTATATCTTAATACGAGGTCCTGTATAATAATATTACATTAAAAATGGTATTATTATTATATCCCGTATTTAATGAAAACTATTTAATTTACTCAATTTTCAATATGTACCTGTAATTATAGTAAAATGAAAATGTAATCATACCATAATATGTAAATATTAATAAATAATAAGTAAATATCATTAAAAAAAAAAAATCTGGGGGGAACCTCTTACATCCCTCCAAGCCATAACTACACCACTGTACGCACACATTTATAACTACATACACAATATTATGTTACGAGTGCAGTGTACTACGGACGTCATAATATCGTAACCACGGCGTAACGTGTATTATGGTCCAAAAAACGTGACTCGAAAGACGTACATTATAAACGTTGTACAATTACGGTCTGCATAGCGGGGTTTTCGGAGTCTGAAAAACCCGGGCTGGATTAACGGATTTTTTAATTTCTTTAATATTTTTATTTTTTATCCTACCGCACGTTTAGTCACCGAACATAAATTTTCGGGGAAAGCTTTTAACACGCTTGATGACAAAACCGTACCAACGTTATGCGTATACGTATAAATGAGACGAAATAAAAAATAAAATATCCGAATTTTATTATCCACGCACACATAAAAAGCCGTCGCCGACGCCACAATACCGTCGAGATAATGGTTCGGATGAGGTAGTGCGGAGTCTCTTACATACACACACATATATATATATATATATATATATATATATATTTATAAATGTATGTGACATTAACCGGGTGGGCCTAAACGACGGATAGAGAGTGGTTTACAACGAACTAACGGTGACGTCGACGACGGTGGCGGTAATAATATTGTTCGACGAGATCTCCGATCGTAAACGGTCGGGACGAGACTTCTGAACGTTAGTCGGTTACATAGGTAAAAAGAGGTGTAAAATAGATTTTTATATACATAGACGGTGAGGAGAGTTGCGACGCTGTGCGTGAGTGTTTTATACCGGGTTTGCTACCGCCGCCGCCGAAACCGTACGTGATGGATTCGAAAGTTTTTTTTTTAAAAATAAAACGACTCGCGTTCCGAGGCTGCGTACGACACGGCCGACAATATAACACAACAATACGACCCCGGATTATACGCGCGTTTACCTGTGCACATACTCGTTTACATGAACGACACATCGACCGTAGATAAAATATATTAGTACCCGGGAGTGAAGTGGAGGTCCGTGGGGTTCGAACCCTTCGACCCGACGTTTTTTCCGTATCAACCACCGCTCGTAAGTTATAGTTCTTTGCAGGCCCGGCTCAAGTGTTTAAGCAAACATAGGCGAAATTTAGTTTTTGCCGCCCTTTACCTGTAAATATTTTATTAAATATTTTTTTTTATACATTAAAATTGTCCAGAAAAAATACCGCCCTAGGCGTGGGCCTATGTCGCCTACCCATTAAACCGGGCCTGGTCCTTTGAAATTTAAATGTCACCGAAACATTCACGAGTCGAAAGGTGATCAAAAAAACTAAAAGTTTGGTGTTTTTTTATCCTAAACTGCACAAGATTAAGATTCGAGCTGAGAATTAAATTGTATTTATAAGATGAGCGCATACACACACACAGACACACAACACATAACACATCTGCAGGACGATTTCGAGTTCAATTTCGGACACATCGTGTTGTACGTTTTCGTGTACAAACGTCGTTCGTTCGGTTTCGGATAATTCAGTTAGGATCCAAGTGGACCGATATTTTATGGCACCACGATAAAAACGGCGAGATTTTGTGCGTGAGGGGGATGGGGACGACGAATCGGGCCGGTTTTATATTTTCGTCTTAATCAAATCTCGACGAGAACGACGAACGAGTCACGGTGCACCGGAGCGGGCGGGTGTGGACGGAGTGACGAACGCCGCCGTCGTCGTCCACGGGCCATTTAACTCGAAACACAACGGCTCTGGCGAGTAACCCCGAGCGCACGTATAAAAACAGCACACCACTGGGTTCGGCCGAGCGGCGCGTACAACATTTTTTTTTTCTCTCCCCCACGTTCCCCCACGACAACTGCGGCGGCTCCGACGACGGGCGCACACCGCCGCCACCTTTTATTCATTATTATGTACGCGCGTTCGGCGAACGCTAACGGCCACAGCTGCCGTAAACTACCACGCCGACGACTTTGGAAATATTATTTTTATTATTTTTATTATTATTATTATTATTATACGTACGAGCGTAATTACGGGATGAAATAGGCGCACCACCGGGGCGGGGGAAAAAAAACACACGCTATAAAATATAAAAATGTGCGGTCTGGTATTGCGGAGGACGGCCGGCACCGAGGAAGAGCAGGGTTGCACCGTAACTGCGTGCTCTCATTTTTTTTTTTAATCAAATGACCCCGAGAAAAGTATTATGTACGCGAGTGGTTCGCGTTAATAAACGACGGTCAAAGCAGCAGTTGATTGTTTTTTTTTTTCACCTTTGACGAGGTTATAAAATATAAATACGTGCGAGACGTATGACATCGATACACGTATAAATCTAAAAGTCTGGATCGTAGAATGTAAACTATATCACCACGAAGGATTGAAAATTCACGTTCAGAAGAAAAACGCCACGCGTACGCAATGCTCTGGTGTGGCGTTCTGCACTAACCGAATACCGCCATAGTATACGTGCATATCGCGGTTTCGGCCTTGGAATTTCACAATAGAAAACTGCGCAAAGCTTACCGTTCCTTTATATTTTTTCAGCTAGGGATACACTGCAGTTGTTTCAAATTATTTACTCATCATACGTAATGTACAAAATTGTTTTAGTGATCGTACACATACTGTAGTACCCAAATGTATTAAAAAGAATTTGAAAAATACTAAATACGATTGTTCATTTTTTTTTTTTTTTTTTTTGTACGTTGAAAAAAATTAAATGTTGTCTCCAATTATTAATACGAAAACATAGATGACAAAAAAAAAAAAAAACAATACCTTTATCACAAAAATATGAATTTTGAATTGATAGCAAAAAAATATCAATATAGATCATGAACTAACTTTAATAAAATAACGTATATCTTTAAGAACTAATACAACGAATAATTTTGATTAGTTACAATAATATGTCAACGAAAAACGAACTCCTACATTTGGCTAAAATCGAAAACCCGACCAATCTTATACAAGTAACTGAAACTGGAATGTCATCGCAATGGCTACAGTGAATAATTATGCCATTTTTTTACTTTATAAATTCGTATAATGATATGCAATTTTACTATCTCGATACAAAAAAGTGATATTATATTTTATTGTATGGGTAATTTTATGAAAGACGGGACAATTTGGTGTCCTAAAGAAAGTTGTCGGGACATCAAATTAAAAATTGGGTTGTTCCCGAATTGTACGGGATGTCTAGCAACCCAAATAATAAGGCCCGTCAACTAACCTTACAGTTTTTCATTTCGATTTCCTAAAATGTTTAAATTTGGATTACCTTCATACGATTAATATAAATTACAAACTTTCAAATGACTTTCGCCCAATATAAATTTTACGTATTCGTACAATAAATTCGTATAAAAATGTAACATGCCTACGTAACATGTACAGACATTACGGATTAAATATGTACTAATACTTAATTGAATATGTATATATATTTTTTTTTCACACGTCCATAAGCTGTACATATATATATTTTTAATTAGATTGAATACACTTTATATATTAAACTCATATATTAATTTCAAATATAATATATTTATTAAATATTTGTGTGTGCGTATGTATTAAGTACGAGTATGTATGCAGTGAGTGAATAAATGTTTTGAGAGAAAATCATTGTAAATCTACTAATTTATTACACATTGGATATTAAATAAGGATGAGCCGATACCACTTTTTACCAATATCTGATATACCTATATATGCAACCGATATAATAATCACAAGTTAAAAATAAGTTAATTTTCAATATATTACATAAAAATCAACTTGAAACATTAAAAACCATGAACCGATACCACAAACCGATGACACCGATATAACATAATATTAGCATTACATTATTTTAGTAAGTAAGCAGTTTTATTTGCAAATTAAATAAAGTTAGCGAGAATGAACAATTAACAATTTTTCGGTCCACCAGAGTACTATCGATATTTAGTGATTAAAATATTGTTATTATTGATATTAATGTATTTTATGCTGGTGGTTTTTTTTTTTTTTTTGTGGTATCGGTTCAAATATCGGTTTTGAAAATAAACCGGTACCCATATTTCCGATACCACCAATATCAGCCAATATCAAGTATCAGTTCTAGGATCGACCCACCCCTAATATTAACGTGTGTACTAACGACTATATGAACTACGGTAAACAAGAACGTTTAGTAAGCTTTTAACGTTACGAGTAAAATAAAGTAAAACGTAGATTATGATAGAACTTTTAAACTTAATGATAATTCGTAAGCATGCATATAATTACGCTTCGTTAAACGCATAGAACAATGCGTACGCCAAGAACAATGCATATGTATTCGTACACAACTATAACGCTGTGTATACACTAATAATAAAGAATAAAAAATACATTCGGTTACAATAATTCACTTGCTTAGATGTGAACTAATTTCATTTTCATTCTGCTTTCCCGCATCGGTTGGGATTTGGCAAAGTATGAACAAGGAAAGGAATACACTTGGCGCGTTATCAATAAATAATAAACTTCCCACCGTAAATTATAGAGGTTAGTATACATAGTGACTATAATACGACTGAATTAATGTGTTATGTTTAATACTTAATACGAGTTATAAAACATACCGTTAAAATTTAAATAATGGGCATTGCTTTAAACGTATTATACACACGTACTGTTATTAGTAACATATTATACGGTAGCGAATGCGGCAGATATACTTGGTGTAATTAAGAAACAGTATAATTAAGATTTTTTTCAAAAATTAAAAAAAGAAAAATCCGATCATTTGGAAAATAATATTCTATTCGATATAGTTTATGGTAGGTGGGATAGTTCGTAGGTATATAATTATTAAATGTCGTACGTTTTTATCGGTTTTTTTTTTTTTTTCACTAAAGAAAAGCAGCAAAATCTAATAGACACCGAGCGCAAGAATAAAATTTATTTACGATTATTGTTATACTTATTTCGCGCACCTATGAAATTTCGATTTCACATGCATCGATGGATTTTCGACCCGTGGGTCCCGTCACAGCTGATTCAACCCTAGACGTTAGTGTGTGTGCCCGTTACATACGTATGTATACACGTATTTTGACGATATTCGGTTGAATATATTTTTCTTATTTTTCCGGTAAACGAGACGACGACGACAATCGTTTCCGACGATGACTGTTGTGTCTCTGCTACACACATAAATGTGTAAATGGTGCACGTATATGTTGCGCTGTTGTAGTAGTGAAAACGCTTTTCGTACTGTTTGTTCGCCAAAAAACATCATCATCAGCCCACGCTACGAGAAGTTGGGACGAAGAGGACGAGATAAAAAAAAAAGGCCTACAAAAAACATGTCACGCACGTATTGCGATTCACATTACGCTGTCGTATAAACATTACTGGTTTATGTTATTTTTAACTATCGAGTTCGGACCGGACATTTTGAGCGCAACGGGTCAAGGAATATATTTTCTGATGTCCACTCTTACCGGTGTTTTTTTTTTTTTTACTCTTTAATAAGTTGCAATATTATATACGGATTTTACAATCGGTATCATATTGTACGACGTTCAAGAATACGTGATATATAATAATATTGATAATAATAACATCGTGCAATATAAAATTATTTTATTCCACACGATTATAAAATGAAAAATTAAAACGGCGCAAAAATAATGTTAAATAAAAATAACTATCAGAAATGTACATACATTCATATTGTTTTACAAATATAAATTTAAAAACCGTAATACCGTAATTTTCATGACAATTCTACGAATATATAAAGTAATAATTTTTACTAAACATAATTAATGCAATTCAGAAAATAAGAAGTATATTTTATTTCTCATACATAATTTACTATATTATTCGTGAGCATATGATTGAAATACAAATAACTAATTAAAATTCATTGTTATGATCGTTTTATACTTGATTTAATTGAATACCTAACTAGGCATTTTTAAATAAATATCTTCAAAACGCTACATTAGGTATACAAAACCTTATACCTTGAAAAAAATGCCTTAACTTTTTATTTTTCATATGATTGTATAGATTATTTCATATAACCTAGACGAGTAGCATTTAATGCTAAGTTAAATATGATATGATTGTTTATAATAATATTTTAAAATACCGTAAACATCAAATTATTATAGTTGTAATGCCAGAAACAAAATTATAAAACTCAAACTTAATCTGAAAGAACTAACTAACTAACTTTTAATTGTATCATAGTTTAATTTAGCTGTAAAATATATTATTCTTAAGTATCAATACTTAAAGCTAAGGTCATATTGTATTGAACAGTTAGACTGCATGGGTTCTAATGTCTGCAATAAAATATAAACTCGTAAAGTTATTATATGTATAAACGTACATAGTATAATGTATGACTTCAACAAATAATGTACTTTATTGTTGTTCCAAGCATAAAGATTTATGAAACATTACATGAATTGTTTCATAATTAAACTCCAAGATAAACTATATGTCTTCTTTACAGAAGAAAAATGATTTATTATTTTATCACATGAAAATTATTTCCATGTCGAAAATGTTTTTTGATATTTATTTCCGAAAAATTGTATACAGTTCTGAATATATAAAAATACTCATCAATTATTTAATGAATTAGTGAAAATAATAAGATTTCTAAATAGATAATATATTTTTTAAATGCATTAATTTTTATAAAGTATTTTACTAAAACGATTAGAAAATTATATTTATGTTATATATACATATATATTATTTATAAGTGCAAAATACGTATATAGATACGTATATGTAATAATAGACTGAAATAAAAACATAAATGATACATTTTATTAAACGAATAGTAGTGCTTCGACCCAGTTTCATTTTTAACCCATTTGAAATTAAATGTTTTACTTAAATGTAATTTAACTAAAAGGAAATAAATAACCACGAATATTGGTCGTAAGTTATTCTGGAAGAAAATATTTGATCAACTTAAGTTTTTGCTATTTTATTTATACACTTATCGATATAGTTTCTGACTACCATTATGTATTCACTGTTCCATGGATATAATTTTTATTTCCCCAGACCAATATTATTTCTCTCATTCTCAACGAACATTTTTATCACGTAATGTGTAATACTGGAGGTTTTAAGTACAACATCAGTTTTAATTGGAGTTGAATGGTAATGTTAATGTCCTAGACAATTAAAATGGCAACCCTGCAATTTTCAACAGTAGACAGTGTTTAAATTATTGTGTAAGCTAATAGCATCGTATTTTGTAGGATGTAGATAGTATATCCAAATCTTTCAATTAAAAATATTTTAAATAAATAAATAAAAACGATCTATGTATTTTATTGTCTCAAAAATTAGTGAAATAGTAAAAGTAATTTTTAGATTAAAAAAAAAACCATTCATCTACTATTCGATAGCCAAAAAAGTTTTTTCATTAGTTTTAAAGTTTTAATTTTTATTTAGAAAACTGTAGAAAAATACCATAAAAACAACTTTGAAAGCTTCATTTGAATTCATTTGAATGTACTTATATCTATTTGTGTTGAAAAATCAATGTAAGCGCAATAATAAACTTTTTATTTCTACAACCACTTAAATACTTCCATTGAAGATTTTCAACAATTAATAATTACAGTAGTTAGAAACGTATTTATATGAAATGAAAAAAAAATTAATTTACTATTTGTGAAATATTATTAGAATCGTTTATTAGAATAGTGTATTGCTGTAATGAGGTTTGAATTTTTTATTTACAAAGTAATTTAAATAAAATATTTTAAACAAATAATGAACAAATTTTTAAGTATTATGAATGTACGATGGAATACCATTAATAATTAAGTGCTTAATTATTAAATTTTCTGAATAAAATTAATTTTAACACTCGAAGATAAACTAAAGAAAATATTTTTTTTTTTTTATAATGAAATAATTTGAAATATGAAAATTATTTGTAATGTTCAAACGTAACCATATATATATATTAAAAATTAAAATGCATAGACATTTTTAATCTAGCTAGTTCTTCAAGAATACATTTTTTTAGATATATTATACTTAAATGTAAGTAAATTTATTTTAACAATTACGTGATTATTATGTGTACATTTCACTATTATTAAATTTATTTATTATTTCAAAGATTAAAATCCAATTAATTTAATTGAACTCCTAGAAAAACATTTTAGCTTATTGAAACTTATATATATATATATATATATTTGATAACCTTTTATTTTTATAAGTCCATCCTTCAAAATAATTTGCTTAAATATATCAAAAAACAGTAAAGGTTTTATTTTTATTTTGTACTCATAACTATATTATTTACAATTTATGTAATCTATATTCTCCACTGATGAAATATAGTCTTAACAAATCAAATGGAAAATAAAGAACACCTCTTTAATTGAAAAACAAAGATTAACTAAAAATTTTATTAAAATTACTTGAATTATCTAGATAGTACGATAAAAATATTCTATTGACTATTAAATAATATCTATTTATGTACCTATATAAGTGACCGAGTTTAGATACATAAATATATTTATAAAAATCGATTCGCTAGTCCCTTAGAGTTTTTATTACATCGAAATTGCTACTTTTAAATATGCCAAATATTTATGTTGACATTCTCCAGAGACGATACCAACGTTGCTAAGTCCAACAATAAATTATTTTAACGCACATTATTACTCCTAAACTTTGCCGCCAGTTGGTATTTAACACAGGTTATCTGATCACAAAACCATGGAAAGAGCGGTCTGCTTTCTCGTTTATCTTCTTTTTTTTCACAGTTAACAATACGAAAAACTCACTTTTTCCTCAACAATAGTTCGTTACTTGAATATTCACAGTATTGAGTAGTAAAATTAATAGTAGTAATGATATGGACAATTATCATGGTACAAGACGAATATTATAAAATTAAACTTTTCAAGATCAAACATTTATGTATCAAATCATTGTTTTTTTCTATAGAGTTTTTTTTATATATATATAAAATATATTATATTTAAATAAATATATCGTCCATCATATACTTTGGTTACGAGAATGAGAAAAAAAGTAACCAGATTCTGCATGGATCCCTCCGAGGCTCAGAATCACTAAAAAAGTGTCTACATAGTTAAGAATTTGGGCAAAGACGATTGATTGGTGTATACACGTGCAGAAGAAACCTTTAAAAGTAAATCCATATATGTGTATAGTTTGTACACACAACCATGGACTTCTTATTCAAAAAACGTTTGACAGAATGATAACATCACCGATCGTGGTGTATTCATCATATGGTAGAGAAACACCCCAATGTTGCATTACTCCACATAAGAATACGATACCCTGCGGTGTTGTCCAATACAGTAGGGATTGTCGTTATTCGGTTTTGAACAAATAGAATTATATGGAAGTATAACAACTTTATTTGTTTTTAGCTGCAAAGGACTTTTGATGAATTCCAAAGCACATATGAGAAAACGACACTGTAAGTCTTCGTCCCTCTTCTTTACAAAAACCGAATGAAAGTATGCACAAGAAACTTATATATGATGTTATGCAATATCAAAAAGCTTTTTACAGATGATACGATACTGTATTGTTTTCGTAAAATAAATAACTAAAAATGGGAATAAATAGAGTAAAAGTAAATTACGTTTGAAGTACTATAAATATAGATCTGCTATAAACAATGCAATCTTTAACCTAAGGACACGAGACACGAGAGCCCAGGGCCGTCGAACTATTGGGACTCCCGACTGACAAAGACTCCAAATATATAATTTACATTTTTACGTTGTGAATTGTTGGCGCAACCTATCTTAATAAATATTTGACCATCAGGCTTAAATAATAAGTTTTAATTTAAAAATGAGATTAAATAATAGTCAACAGAAAATGTAAATGCTATAAATACAACAGTTCCTACTTCAACGATAAATTTGTTTTACAACTAATTATTGATATACATTGATAGGCGGCTTCAGGGTAATTTATTAATGTATTTCCGTAAGAAATAATATTGTTGATATGCTTTTGAACAAATAAGTAGGTCTAAAAATATCGTTTTGAACTTCAAATGTTATTATTTAGAAATTATTAGGTAATATAAAATAATCGTAATTTTTGCTTCTAAAAGTGTTCCTAAACTCTGTGTGCCCAAGGGCATCTGCATAGCTAAAGACTCTAGCTATAGAAACACATTAATCAGTTTTAAAGAACATGACTATAATTCATATTAAAATCGGTAAATTACACAGTTACACATTAAATAGTTTACTATTTTTTTAGAGTTTTTAAAGTAATAATTTTATTACTATTTTATATAACATTACAATTTATATACATATGGAGAAGTGTTAAATACTCTAGTAAACCTATTCAATGACGAATGTCATTTTATAACTTACTAGATTAAATTACACTTAAGATTATTTTAATTAAATTCATTTTTATTTAAAGCAATGAAAAAACAGTAGGTAAACAGTACTAATCTCTTAAATTATACTTCGGAAAAAATCTCAGCGTTACTCTCTGGTTGCATCTATGAAAGTACACGATTATCAGAATTCAAGTTCAAATAATAATCATATCATTTCATGAAACGCTCTCACATATTTTAATGAATTAGATTCAAAAATAAAATACAAAGTTTAAATGAACAATAAAATTTCACTTTGTAAATGTTTTTAATTAAAAATCAATAAAAGCGATTGTTTGGAAAAATGATTTGGTAAATGTAAAAAGCAAAAAAAAAAAAAAAAATGCAAATACAAGGTTATAAATTAAGTGAAAAGACTAAGGGTTACACATCCGTTTCCATTTTCATCACCCCATGGCGCCATAATATGTTTCAATGAATATTAATATTGTTAAAATTATAAAAAAAATAAATAAAGAGAAAATCAAACACCATTTCTGTATTCAAATTATGCGTAAATGTTGTAGATGTCATCGGATTTATATAAGCATATATCGAGAGGATTATGTTATTAGATTAACAATAAGTTATAGGGGCGAGGAAACAATTCCACTAAAAGCTTAAACGCTTAAAACGGCCAAGCTCGTAAAAGAGTTCACCCCTTCAGTATCATTTTCTCCTCTTTGTGTATTTTTAGATACATACCATAATACATTGATATTTCAAAATTTTGTAAGGCATGAATAAGATAATTATTGAGTATTACGGTTTTTTGATGAATCCTGATTAACTCAAAGAGCTTTTCAGTTCAAACTTTATACAATTTAAATTGTTTTAAATTTCAATCACCTAAGTAAATACAGTGGTCAAATAAAATGGTTCCCTGTACATTTTATGCATCTATGTCGTGTATTGTGAACACGTCGAGTCACCGAATTCACAACAACAGTATATTATTACTACAATAAAAAACGTAGTTAGCAAATACATTACATGTACGATGCCCGAACACAAGCACAATAAAAATGCTACTAATGTACAAGGTAATCAATTACAAATAATATCGAATTATAGTGAGGTCCCTGTTGAGGATTTGTCGATAGTCATCAACCGTATTCAAAGTTTGTAAATTTTATTTTCCAGCCCATTTCCAGAGGAAATGAACACTTCCGTTTTTCGTGTCTAACACAAACTGTGATCAGTTTTTGTCCACCCGGGAGACGCATGTTTCCCATCATTGACCATTGCTCATGGAAGGAGAAACTAGATGGTAGTATAAAATAAAGAATATCCGCAAAGCAAAAGAAAACATTTTTAGTGCTTACACGTGGCCACAATACATTAAACCTCCTCGATATTTTTGTACAAACCCCAGTAATGGTCTAAAGGGGCACTCTACCCCTTGCGGTGTCACTTTACCACCCCCCGCAGCATAACCCGATCCCGTTTCCATACACATCTGCGGGTCGGATTGCATTCAGCCACGCACGCGATTTCACCACTCTGAATTTCTGCTTGTTGCTGCGGTTAGTATCTAGCTGCTAGCAACTACATTTTTATAGTGTTGGGTTTCAAAAATATATTTATACCTATTCAAATAGTTGTTGACATCTAAGTATTATACGAAACCTAAGGAATGAAGTTTTTATAAAAAATCCTTTAATTTTTGTACAATATTGTATACAATTAAAGATATTTTGAAAGGAAATTAATATTTTAAAGTTTCTTTTAAAAAAGGTCCTTTAGCTCGTATCATACTTAGATGTAATAATACTTAAACTTCCCTGTAATTATCACGTGTTAATAATCTTTTATATTTATATATAATTTAAATACCAATCTTATACATCTCAAAAAAGAAAAATTTAACTAGAAATGTATTATAGTTCTTCTAATACTGTAAATGGGCGATAAAAATGAATTTTATGAAATTTGTATTTTTAAATTATCTAGAACAAATTCATGTTGTTTAATATGCTAATATTAATAACTATCAATTAATGTGTTTGTAAATTTATATAGTACAAGTAAATGAAAATAAATATCATTAGAACACATGAGATTACATACTTAACTTTTTTTAATCTACAATTTTTAGGTTTAGAATTAATAATTGATCTTATATAAAAAAGTAAAACATCTTCAAGTCCAAGAAATTCAAATAGTAATATAATATTTTATTCAACATTAATTATATAATAGACAGTTAAAATATTGATATATATATATATATGTATATATATCAGAACTCTCAAAAACATTTATTATCGGCATTTCTTTGACTTAATTATAATGCAGGAAATCTTGGTGATTATTAAAAGATTCTCCAATCCACATAAATAAATGTGATGCTATTAAGAGTCAAATTTAAAAATTATCATTCACACTTTAATGATATTTTCTCATAAAAATATCTTTAACACTAAAATAATATTCAATTATACTTTATTTGTTATAATATTTATATTATTATATTTATTCAAATATACAATTTTTATAAATTTGTATGTTACATAATTTTCAGTTTTTGGAATGATTATTACTAAAGACCAGATTTATATGTTTTTACATATCGTTACTTGGTATATGCTGTTGTTTGAGAGTAAAAAATATGGACGATTCATTCGATTCTGAGTTTGTAGAAAAAAGTTTTTTTTTGCATATTTGAGAATACATCATAGGTTAGAGAATATTTAGCCCATTTAGCATATTTTAGAATATTTGATTTTTTTTTCATAGTTGGTGATTATACAAACTGTTATCTGCAAACTAACCAATATACCTAGTGAAACAGGTAACATAATAAAAATACTACAGTATCTCAATTATGTTAAAAAAAAAAAAAGGTTACCAAATGTTAGCAAAAGTTGGGAACATTTTATGTGGAAACTATGAAGATCTCCCAGAATATTTTACACCTAATATAGTTATTGACATAAAGTTTGCACCTTTAATATCTGTTGATATTGAACGTTCATTTAGTCTCTATAAACAAATTTTAAGTGATAGAAGAACTAACATGAGTACAGATAATATGTAAAATATATTATTATTATTAATTCGTATAATAAAATTTAAATAGTACTTCAAGTTTCTTTTTTATTATTCAAACAGTAAATATTTACCATTGTATGCACCCAAGAAATATTGTTTTTATATATATATATATATATGTACCTATATTGTTATTTTATATCTTGTATTAAATTATTATTATTTAAGGATTACCTTTTTTTAACCAATTTTTTTTTTGTTTTACTATATTTTAATATATATAAATATATATCATATATATATATATATATGATTATTTGTTATTTTTAATATTGTGAAAATAGTGTTAATACAATATTTAATTAAAATATACCAAAGGAATATTGTTTTTAAATTTTAATACTGTAGACCAGGGATCGCCAATCAGTCGATCGCGTAAAATTATCAGATTAATTGGATAATGGGAATATTAGATTTAAAGATTAAAGACCTAAATTTTCCTGGATGTCAATCACCAGGGACTTAAATGTCAAATGTAGCTCACTTGTTTGAAAATGTTGACGACCCCTGCTATAGACTATACTGTAATATTTTTACTATATTCCTACTCTTACTGAAGTACAATAGTATTATATTATAATACGCAACTACGTATATACCTCATGATTAAAAGAATGTTGTATATAAAAAAATTTTTTTTAAAAATGCATATTAAACCATATATTATAAAGATTATTTTTGAATAATTTCAAATATTTGTACATATTTTTAAGATTTTTAAGAGAATATAATAAGAATATTAGAAAGTTTTTTAAAGAATATTAGCATCATATTTATGGTATTTTGAGAAAATATAAATCCGGTCTTTAATTACTACTAATAAAACTCGTACTTGTACTACCTCTTTTTCGTTCAATGGAAACACTGTTTTTAATGATACAAACAAATATATTATTTGTATCCATAAATAATTCATTAAATTCATCAGAATAATACTTTATGAACGTGCAAATATATATATATATATATATATATTGTTTTTTGTGTAAAATAAGTCAAGTCGTTTCTCCAAAAATACATTTAACCGGTATGATCAAACAACTCAAAATATACTAAATTATATGTATAAAGAGCTTTATAGTTTAAAAGGGTTTAATCTCAGGGTATGCTATTCACTATGTATTGTTAACTATAGTTCTCCGCAACAGCGTACATTTAATTAACATTAATGCTTATAAAAAGCGGCTTTTGTGTACATGCAGTTTGCTTATTCTGAATTAGTCGAAACTAGTTATGTACTCCGACACTCATGTACATAAGTTAACGTAGTATGCTATCGAACTTGAACCACCAAATTCAATAAATCCGTAAAATGTAAATCAGTAAGCGTTTGAGCACTTCTATTACTTCCACAACAAAAAATTTCCCCTGATGAATTTATCCCATTCGATAAACGGAAGCTTAAAGTGAAATTTCCCAAGTTTTCGAATCGTTGAAGTGTACAATGAATTATTATAGGAATTATAGCGACCATGATAGAGATTAACATTAAATCTTATTAGGACTGCAGACCCTCATGTACGTCATGAACATTACACTTCTGGGGCTGTAAATTAAATCAAATTAAACAACAACTGGAAAATTAGTGAAATTGGTGAAACACAACAGTTCCGTTTTCATAAGAACTACGAAAGTAAGTACAACAATGAGAAGTACAATGTCAGTGCCGATAAACAACTATCTAATATGTAAATATAATAATAATGATCTACATTATTTTTTATAAAACAAATTAACGACTTAATTAATCGTAAACATGGTACGATTATAGGTAGTAAAATTTTCAATTTTTACACGATAAATGAATACTGATAAGTTACATGTTTTTTTTTTTAATTTGTCCTTGTTCTCACATTATAGCAAAGCAATTACATAAAAGAAAATAACAATGGTATTAATGGGTAAATAATTATAAAAATAACAACAATACTAATAAAATACATATAAGAACAATTTAATTAAATTAAAAAGCCAGCGAAATAAATAAGTCACATGTTAAAAAGTATGGTATTGTACAATAATAAAACTTGATAATTCAACCAAAGGGAATTATTTACCGTAGTGTAAATATTGGTATTGATTATTTGAAACACCATGGTAATCATTCAAAAACGTAACAGATTTATTATAATTTTGAGTATATCGGTATAATACATGCACGCACGAATCACTTGACGTTGCGCTAATTAATATATTTTGGAAGAAGAATCGCATAATAGTCACAACAAGTGTACTCACAATTCTGTCGTTTAATTATGTTGGTATAATATATTACCTGAAAAATAATATAAAATAAAATCGTTAATAAATTTAAGATAACAATTATCGCGCGCGCGCCGTTAATCAGCAAAGTGGATTAAAATGTTTCTGTGAAATAGGGGGAGTAACGCTATTAGGGAAAAAGTGTGCGCGCGCGAACATCGCAATACAGCCAGCTAGTGTTCCTTTGGAAACCCGTAGGAAAATGACCTTTTTCGGGAGGAGTCCGCTACAGAGGATAAACGTTTGGATTCACATGACAATTGAATTAAGTGTATACTATTACGTTTTGAAAATACATTCTGAATTCGGCGTCGTGTTTAGCACAATATTATGATTAAGTAGGATGGAAAAACGAGAATCCACTTATTATACTGGAACAAGGGGACGTACTATGTGTACACAGTAAATACAAAATAAAAACATCATTTGAATTACAAAAGATTTGGGTTGTTATTCGATCAGAGTTAACATGCATAATATGGATAGTAAAATTTTCAAGCACGTCAAATATATTTAAACTTTTTCAATATTTTATTTTAATACATAGAAATTTTTTAGAGTACATACACCTATCTACTTAAAATTTAATATTTATATTTTTTTTCTTCTAACATTTGTCAAATATCGCTAACAAATGGTGAACTCAAAATGTGCATTTGTAGCACTTCAATATTGGATATATTGGCTTCGTACACGAAACCCCTCAAATATAATTTGTAAGTATGCACCGGTTACGTTATAATTAAAACTTATTTATTTATAACAGGGATAAACTATTTGAATGGCATTGAAAAATATTTTACCATTTAATTACACGTGTGTTCAATGGACATAAATTATTCGTGTCACATATACATACAAAGCCGTTAACAGGAGAGTTTTAGAGTTCAGACCCCAGAAATGTTTTTTTTTCAAAATATAGTTGAATAATTTTAAATGACTACATTTGAATTTTTAAAATTTCATAGTAAAAAAATATATTCATACTTTAATTTCCCTCCCCCAAAATATTTTTCTGGTTAAAGCCTTGTAAACATATACATTTAATTATATCTAATTGATTATTATCAGCATATTCTTCAAAATAAAATTTTTCCTAGATTACCAAAGAATAAAAAAAATATATACATTCAGCCATAAACTTTATCAATACTTAAAAATGCCATAAATTGCAGTAAATATGTCTCAAACATCAAGATAAAATGAATGCACTAAATACAAATATAAAATCAACAAAATTACACTAACTCAATTCGATTTTTAACATTACTTGATAAACATTTTACTTATTATTTTTTATTAGTTGATTATTATTTTTTTTTTTTTTTATTATTTTACTATTTTACTTTTAAGGTGAATAAAATTAATTTCTCTACAATTACGGCAATTATCAATTATTTAATTAAGCGACAAAAAAATAAAAACAATAAATAGGCATATTCAAAACAATTAAATACAAAATATAAATTAAATTAATAAATATAATTTCTTATCATGTATAAAACATACAACAATTATTTTCAAATAATGGGCAATACATATACTGGAAAGCATATATTTAAGTTCTATAGTTATTAATGTTTAGGAAAATTTTAATTTATTTCTTAGAATGATAAAGTAATTTCAGGTCTTAAGAAATCCAATGAGTATTGTCTTATTTTCTAATTCTTATTTTTAATGTAATACCTTAATATTACTTATTTATTTACGTCTTATACAATCTTCCTACATTCAAATATTAAAAATGAGACATAGATGGTATTCTAAAAATTATATTTTCACAGAAAAATTAGGGATGATTAATTAACGCTAAGAATCTTCTATTATAATTTTGAAATTTGAAATTTTTTGCACTAGATTCGCTTCATAATTTTTAAATCACTAATTTTCCAATCTTTGATATATTATTTTATACAAGTATATAATTATATAAAAGACTATTTCAATGTTGATCTATAGATATATTTAAATTGTGTTCATGGACGTAGTTATATCAAAGTGCACAATACTAGATACAAATTATTCTACAATGTTTTTTTTTACAACCCCATAATATCTTGATAATCTAAGTTTCCAATTTTAGTTTATAAATGTGTAAATTATCTCACATATAAAAATTAAAAATGGTTGAAAATCATATTTCTCATTTAAAATTTCTTTCAAATTAAAATAATGATAAAAAATTGATTAACGGCGAGACGAAAGTTCAATATCATAATTTATATTTTTATTTAAATTTCTTTCGATACATGTATTGCAACTCATACTTGTTAATTTTTATTTTATATTTTATACATATAAATTGGAAAATGTGTTTTTACAAAGTATATAAGCTGAAATAAAACTGATACATGATTTGCCCTCTCCTCTCATTTTACTATAACGTAACACGACAAAAACTAACTCAAGAATGTTATATTTTTGCATAATATATATAATTTTTATATATAATAAACCATTTGTTAATATTATTTCTTTTGTGTATTTGAAAACATAAAAATGAAGTAAAGGTGATTATTAAATTAAAAATATAAAATATATGATATATGTTTATTACTTTTATATTTCAAGTTACTTGAAATATTAATCGTTATATTAACATAAACATTTGTTAAGCTGGAAAAGTAATGTTTATTGACAACATTGAAAATAAAAACTAATATTTTCATAAAGATGAAATAATAATGGTAACGTCAACATGTTTAATAAATTGAATAGATCATTTTTTTTTCCGATCAATTAATAAAAAATACAAGAAAGTTTTCAAAGATAATTTTTATTCAAATTTTATTGGATTGCAAACTCATACTTAGCAATACAATTCAATTATGCATTCAATCGATTCAGGCAACTTTGCATAATTTCTATACATTTCGTTTAAAATAAATCAAATAAAATATTAACTTAATTCAACTTAATGCCAAATTATCGAAGCCTTTTAAATTATCAATATAAAATAACACTATTAAGATAGTTATAGTTAAATGCAATTATCACAATGACTAATTTTTCTGTTTTAAATATTTGTATTTACATGAAACTATTAAATGTGAATAGGTATTTAAATTCCTATAACAAAAGAAAAATACTTAAAATTTGTTGTTCTTAAATTGTAATTTTCTATGAAATGCGAAAAAATTACTTTCTATACACAGAAATACATTATATTTTAAGTATACGAACATCTTACGGTTTTACATAACAGATTTAAAACCCATTTCAACGTTTTTCTACCAAACTATAATCACTCGACATAGAGTGTTAACAAGGTGAACGAAAACTGTGATATTTGGCGTAAAAGCGATATCAATAATAATAATAACAATCACAGCGCACTGTCGATTGTTTTGGACGTCTGGCAAGATAAACGACTTCCAACTGAAAGGACAAAAATTTAAGCTGACGGAAAATCCATGGAAAAAACTATCACTCCCTCTCTCTATTTTACTGTCTCGCTCTTTCTTCCTCCTTTTTCTCCCTTTCTATCTTCCTCTATCTACCCTTGATGATCGTCAAGAGCAAACAAGTGGATGGGTCCTGACAGAATTTTTAAAAGGCTATCGAGCGAAACGGAAAATCCCCACATCGGACTCATGTACAAGACATACCCTTCCTTATAGCAAGCTTTCAACAGTGGGTGAAAAAAATACATTTAATATGCTGTCAACCAATCGATCAGTTATTTTATTTTATTTTCGCATCCCCTTCTATAAACACTACCTCCTCGGTAATTCATCAAAAATATTTATAAAATAATACTTTTTGATTCTATTCTAATTGCTGATGCCAAAATAAAGGGAGATTCTACGTTATATTCCTTAATATTTTCAAATATTGGTGCCGAAAGATAAGGGTGCTATTATGTTAGTGTTATCGTAATTCAAATATACTTGCGAAATAAAACTTAATTATTAAATAAGTGATAATATTTACTTTTATAATATAATACGAAACGAAAAACAATGTGACAGTAATTACATTAATACCACTTTAAATTTAAATAAAACGCATCAATAACTAAACAATACAAAAAAAAAAGATAACAATAAAATTATTATCGAGATTGAAACGAATCCTAACATAATATTACTGTCTTTTTTTATCAACAAATGCATTTTGCTAATTTTCCACTCGATTAAGTCACTTCTTAGTTCATGAATTGAACCGTATATATAACATACATTTTACACTTGGCCAAACAATACATTTCCCACAGATCATTGGTCTAACGTTATGCCTCATCACGGTCAACAGATTCAGTATTTTCACAAAATTACGTCATCGAACAAATTCATTGGTTTAATCTTGTTATGTCAAATATAACTTTTGTATTGTTTTATATTTTATAAAATTTTACTTTAAAAAAAAAAGAAAAAGTTAAATATTAAATAAATATTAAACATTTTTATTAAATTTAAATCCATATAAAAAAAAAAAAAAAAACTAATAGTTTTGTAATACCAAACAAAATAAAACTGTTATTAATACATAATATTGATGTTTTAAAATGTAAGAAAAATATTTGTTTATATAAGTATTCACATAGAATTTCATCTTTCTTATAATTACTAGTTAAGGTAAATAATAATCAAATTATGATACGCCACGATATTTAAGACAATATATACATGAGATTAATTTTTAAAATCAATTTAACCAACAAATTGATACTGAAACATGATTTTTTAAAATGTTATACATAAATGTGACTCGAGATGTTTATCGAAATTTTATTGTTAGTTGTTTTCATAGATATTAATATCTTCAACACAAGTTGAAGAAAATAATAAATTTAAAAAAAAAATGATCAAAGACAATAAAAAATAAAAATAAATACGAGTATATGAACAAGTATTTCAAAAAGTTGAAAAGTTTAGATGAATTGACGAAGAAAAGTGTGTGGTTTTTCATAAGAGAAAGTTTGATAAGTAGTCCATCACACATAGTAACATTTACGGTTATCGAAGTAAAGTAAAATTACAAGGATCATTGGGCTATATGAAAATGTGTGTCGGTTAACAAACAGTTAGGAAATTGTATTGGATTCCTTTCAGTAGAAAAGAAAATCAAGTAAAATTACAAATCACTTTACAGTCAATGTATACCGATGCATGTACATGTGATAAAATTACAGAGAAGTAAATAACACCGTAAATATTAAGTATACCTTGGGTATGTATCACGTAAATGTTTAGCTCGCGGATTTCTATTGGTGTGTTTGTAAATGTATCGTAAAATATTTATTAAACGTAGTAAAATAGCAAGTAAAATTCAAACCTATTTCACACCATAATTCTCTCAAAATAAAAACTAAACATTTAATTTATTTTAATTGTTATTATTTACACATAAATTGCAATAAACTACAATAACCACCTTATAGAAAAAAATAAATATTAGCTAAAATAAAGGAGAATGTAGAATGTGGACTTCATTAATAAAACTAAACTAAACAACCATAAAAAAATCATTTTGTTAGTGTAAAATCGCATAATATTTACAGAATTGTTTAACAATAAAATATTATACTAGTAAGCATATGAATTAAACATCGAAATAAATGGCTTTACACATCACTAAAAAATTAACGAGTACTTAACCTATACTGAGATAACATTAAAATCAAATATATTTAAAAAAGAACTTATAAGAAGATATTTATTACATTTCAACACTCAGCATATTCGTTGAAGTTGATATGATTTATGAATTTTCAGACGCAACATAAATATTATAAAACGTACATTTTTTTCTAGAACATCAAGAACATATGGGTTTCCCACAGTATCTAAACGAGAATTATCCAGATGTTTATCACGTGTAATTATCACATACAGATCGATTTACGTTAAAAAATATATTTACATTGGTATTAATTTAAATAAAAATATGTGTCCCATTTAAATTTATTATGAACACATTGGCCTTAAACATAAATGCATACGTGCATACATCCATGTGTGTGACTATTGTTGAAATTTGGCTTTTTAAAAATGATTAAATTCGAATATATATATGCATAATATTTAAAGTATGGTTAAGTTCTGCAAAGTGAAAAATAAAGTGCAAAATTTAAAGCCATTTTTGAAACTATAACAGTAAATAGTAATTAAGTTTAGGAAGAAGTAATGACTATTTTGAGTTGTAATTTCGTAATATAAAGAAAAAATAAAGTTACAATTATAATTTTTATTGACAACTTATTTAGAAATTAAAGAAATATAAATATTATTAATAATAATCATCATCTAATTAAGAAAATAAATAAACCACTTTATTATAATTTACGTAAATTTAAATTTGTTTTATTTTGTATTTATACACATCTAATGGGCATTTTATTTTATTTAATAGACAACAGTTAAGACCTATTTTTTATAATAAAATCAAATTATAATTCTTATTAATAACAAAGAAGAACTTTATATTCGAGTACAGGAGAAACCGCTTAATACATTTGGAAAAGTAGTCGGTCCCCATTTAAAATCTTGCGTTCGGTTAACTTATAAGGGCGGTCATTTTTTTATTCCATTATCATAATATACATAGATCCCATGTGTTACATCACTTTGTGTAACGGTGGCAATTAGTTTTGTGTTCGCCGATGAACTTTCCGGAGACAATCCCTAGCGCGAACCCTTTAAATGACCTACCGAATTACATTCAATTATTCACAAACATGGCCGATTCACTTACCCAAAAAGACCAACGAAACAATTAAGATACGTATTAAACCCCAAAAATAATATATTATACTAGGAAAGAAAGCAAATACTACAAGAATCATTAAATTAAACAATAAATCATATAGTGAATTAACATGTAAGTACACTACACCAAATAGTTGCATAGAAAAAAATTAGTTTTAACATTACGTATCTATTAAAATAATACGTGCTTTGGTATGGATTTTTAAAATATAATAACACCTCAGTTTACATTGAAATCAAAATATTTTTACAAATGAAAATTAACTGAAAAGTTTTCAAATATATCAATGGTTAATAAATACACATAACGAATTCTGTAAAAGAACTTTTAATTTCTTCCGACGAACAATATTCACAAAATACATAAATAATTTAATTGTTTATAACTGGAACAATTCCCGAAAGTTTACACATTTGCAAATTAGTTAACTTCGGAAGGAGGAAAAAAGATGCTCTATTCCATGGAGTTCTATCTAACCAAAAAGGCGGACGGAAGGATCGCTGAAATTTGTTGTCTAATGTAACGGACGAGGGGTTCGCTTTATTTGCACTATAATGTACCGCATCTATTCCAAGGTATATAATTACTAATGGAATAAAATAGTAAGGGGACACACGTTGGAACTTGAGTCCACAAAAGTTTCTGATCCATGGATAGAAGGGGCGTTACAGAAATTCAATCGAATGTAAACACATAGAAGTTTGTTTATACTCTCGTCGTCTCGTAACAACCCCACAGGTAAAAACATTTCTCGTCGGTACGAAAACCATCATTATCGGACAAAAATATTCGTGACCGTCAGCCACAACTTTGGACACTCGTGTCTCCGGGGAACGATTTCGACGCTTTTTATTTTTATTTTTTTTTCCCCTCGCCAACAAACCTAATGCTAGTTGTTATTGTTGCGGTCGGACTTTCTTATTGAATGGATGTCCGAAACAAGGGATCTAAAACCGTCCAATTTACAATAGAAACAAAAGTCCTGAGGGGAAAATCAAATATTATATAGTATAAGCAACTAGTGGTTTAACGCAACGGTTTTTTAATGAACAAGTTTTAAAAACACATTACACAATATGCTTTCACTTGTACGAAAAACCTTGAACATTACTTTATTTCGCGACTGAAATAATTTATATACTTAGGTAAGTCATAACTCTTTAAAATAGTATATGTTCAATTTTTCTCAAATACAAATAGACTTCTAAAAATGTATGGAATTGTTGTTTTAAATTACATTTAATGTACATTTAAATTCTAAGGAGAAAACGTGATCGCATTAAAACTTGGTATACTTATCATACCTTCTTACAGCCAGCAAACAAAAGTTTGTTCAGATGGATTTAAAAATTTCAATAGTTAACTACAAAATAAAATTATACTGAACACCATCGCAATTACTTTATAGATTATACGTTATAAAACGTTAAAAGTATTTAGTCATAAAATAACTGTATGTATACAATACGTATGAAATTTTAACTATTTTACATTATCTAACAAATAAATTGTTTAACTTTTATCCATAACTATAATTAAATAAGATAAATTATAAATTCATTTTTTTTCAATGCACACTTATATAAATATATATATAAATATAAATTTGGATTTATTTTGATAATAAATGTAAATGAAGGTATTAATATATACTAATGTATTTTAAATTAAATATTTCACTTATATAACTATGAAATATATGAAATTTATTCAAATCACATAGTAGGCTAATTAACGATAGATTTAGATATTTATTTCACATATTTTCCTAAGACTCAATATTTAAGTATACACACTAAAATTTAAAAATTTATCAATAACTATAAAACAATCAACAGTCTCAATTTTAAATAACAGTGTCATTTAAAACAGACAATATGATAATAAGAAAAAACATTCGTTTTCAATGTAACAATACAATTCAATTACACAGTGTCATACTGCGCAATAAAAAATATTGAAAATTGTTTAATAATAATTGACAATTAAATTCATTATCTTTTTTTATTATTTTTCAATGCAGACCAATATATTGATACGGAAAAAAACTTAGCATTTTTCTGGTTTATCGATGTTCAAAGTTACTTAAATGTTCTCAAGGTTCATTTATATAAGTAAAAAATGTTAACATGGTGGGCTCCATCTTAGTTTATTACAACTGTAATAAACTTAACGTTGTATGTAAGAATACCTGTATTGCTTTGTCAAAATAAAAATATTAATGATATTAATTTAATACGATTCTACAATATTTTCTTGTAAAAATATTATGACCCAATAAATACAAACGTTTTTTATTTTATTACAAATATTTTACAAATTATTCATGTTTCTGTTGTTCTTCAAATAAATATGTTCAAACATTAAACGTAATACGATTTAATTTTAAAAACTCGGTTACATTTTATTAATAGTTTATTAATGTCTTAAAATATTGACATGTTTGTACAATAACTTTTATTTTGCATACATTGAGCTAAAATTCTACGAAAATCCTCTAAAATTTGCATGGTGTACATCATCCTTTTTTATTTGTAGACTACAACGGTGGTTTTGGCATCCAAAATTAAAGTTTCTACACACTAAAACCAACAACGGAAAAACTTCACCGAAGTACCCGGAGGTCTTCTGTCGCATAAATAAAATACACTCTCATGACCTGTTCAACGGGCGTGTGCATATTATTATGTGTAAACACTAACTTCTCTATCGCCCGGGAGCCATGCATACCTGTGAGCACAATAATTGTAATTATTACACAAAACACAAACGGTAAACCATGGGATATGCAGTGCACGTCTTAAAAGTTTTTATTTGCATGAGAGGAGAATCTATGGATTATTCAGTGGTCGAATATTCAAAGAGACCGTTTGATGTAGTGAGAAAACGAGAGTAAAAGAGAAAGATATAGGAGGAAAGGATTATACACATCGGAGCGAAGTTAATGCATTTTAACTTGTTCACGGACCATTAGACGATAAACGACGACTTGATGACTCGGATTCGAATAATTACATAAGGTTTGGGGTAGTGGTTTAGATGTGACTGTAGTGCGCATATCTACTACTTACTCGAGACGAATTTAGGGTTAGTGTTTGAAAATAAGGCCATACCACAAGCACCGACACAGCCGTTGACTCGTGAGAGTCCACTGCAATCCGAATGAAATTTCCTACTAAATATTGTGGCTAAAACCACTAGAATTTATCTTTTTGGAATGAAGAGATAACAGCTATAGGGATTTCGTCAAGATAAACCGTTTTAATATTAAAATGAGTAAAACAATTTTTAGTATGGACATCATTTAAATTGGGATTTTATAAAATTAATGAAAAATACGATTCTTAATCAATCAATAATATCAAACAAAACAAAAATTAAACGAAAATGTCCTCGCATCTTGTATTGTTAATTCGGAGGTATTATTTTTAGACAAAATGTATAAAAAATTAAAACAATGATGTCCTCGGTCTTCGATGAGAGTAGGCTGAAGAGAAAACAGGGAGTGAAACAAACTGATCTGGGATATCCATCAACATAAAATAACAGAATTTGTCTTAAATCTAAAAATAATAATAAAGAAGCCAATAAAACGGATCATTTCTAATAATTAATTGTGACGTCCAATCGAAGGATTTTTTGTTTTTTTTTTTTTTTCAGTACCGATACGCAGGGGAGAAGGCAAATTCCACGGTTAAATGAACTCGGATGACAAACGATGTAAGGGGAGAGGTGCTCAGACGTAGGGTAAAACTAAAGCCCTATAGCTTTAAACAAAGTGATTAATGGTATAAAAAATTTCTGTACACTAGTACAACAGTTAAGGGGAAACAGTTATATTGGTGAGGGGTTCAAGACGTAATTTTCGTTGTTTTCCCCAAATGTTGTTAATTGTCCATCTAGGGGGAACTAGAAATACAAAAAGATGTATGTACATTCGTTTCGATTTATTACATGAAAGATACATTTATATATATATATATATATATATATATATATATATATATATATATATATATATATATATACAAGTGAGGGACTAAGTGCGTAGTAATAAATGCTTTATGAAGTGGAAAACATTTTCTGACACGATCCGGCGATTTTTGTTCGGACAACGTACGCACGTGAACGATTTGTCTCACAATATATTGATGACGTGTGAGAAAACGAATTCTTTCCACAGGAAATCAGAAATTACTCTTAAGTGTTTTTAATGGCCGTTGATTGATTGATCGACTACGATAAATATGATACAAAAAAAAAAATATACATAAGGCTGTACCTAATTCAAATGTGTACATTCATAGGAGTCGGAAACACGGCTTTAATGTAAGGACTATTACCGGAATTTAACGTTAAATATAACGTTTTTATTAATCATCAATTATTCAAAATTGATTGCTAGCCGTGTCGGCCTGGCCATAGCTGCCAGGCCACGAGCGAATCTGGGACCCCCAACCGAATTTGTGTCGAGTGACTCTCATTTCTAAAGATGTATAAATTGTTATAACAAAAACTTTAATTGATATTTTTTTATGATGAATTTTTTATATTATTAAATACTGGCGGCCTTCAGAGAACTTAACAATTTACTGTTAGAAAAAAATTAATTTTTACAATTTGTATATCATTAAGAAAATGTTAAGTTGTATATTATAATGTATTATTTATATAAACTATATAACATTGTAGTGTTATAAATAATTACACTAACTATGCAGTTAACTTGATTGTTTGTGTAGTTTAAATAAGGCACCATTAAAAAATTATAGTAAGATATTTTGCACAATTTATAAGCACTTTTTTATCATTTTATAAAATTAAATTGTCGGGGGCCCTTCTAAAGAAATGCATTCGGGGCCCTTAAAGTACCAGGTCGACACTGATTGTTAGGCTTTAATTTGCAACGTATAAAAATACCATAATTGAATCTGTTCTCGAACGAAATATTTTGGAAACAATGGCCAAAGTGAATATAATGCTTAACGCGATTAAGTATTACACTCAAAATGAATAGTTTCGTTACATTTAAACTGAAAGCGTTAAAACAACAATTGTAAGTAAATACCAACCTTAATGTGACAATAAAAGCATTTAAAAGTATTGAAAACCTATATTGTAATGGAATTAAAACCATTATTTTTTTGGTTAGAGATAAAATATATATATATATATATATATTATTGACATTATTTGGAGATAGTAGTTTTAATTATTTAAGCTACACAATAAAGAAAATATGAAGAAAAATTGAATTATTTTAATAAATCTGATTTAATGATAATGATTAAATCGAGATGAACAAATTATGATTAATTTTGTTAACTCGAAGTTTAAAAATCTTTTTCCAAATGGTTACACACTTATAAAAAAGTTTCCAGATATTTGAGCACGAAAATTGAAATTAATTGTTAACAAAACTTTCCAACGTATATTTCAAATTTGCGTTAATATTTAAAGTATTTAATTTAAAATTTTTAATAGTTAAATATATTTAAAATAACTGAATAAAATAAAAACATTTAAGAGGGCAGAGTTTTATTTAATTTAGAGTAAATATTTAAAAAGTATTTTTTTCAATTAAGTCTTTAGATATCTCAAAGTTGTAATATTGTAGTACAATTTATTTCTGTAAGGTAAGCTATTTCATTTCCAATCAACTTGTTTTTATATACATAACAATATTCAATACAACATAGCAATATCAATATAACACGAACATACTTATATAAAAAAATAATATTTTGTAACATTAATTTTAAAATTGCGCATAATGACATGTCTATTGTATAAAATCAAAACTAGCAAATAAAATATTAAGACCTAGTTAAAAACATTTCAAATGATATATAACATAATGAAAAACATACAAACACCACACACTAAAGAATCTATTAAGCGTAGCAAGTGATTTGCGTACGAGAAATTAAAATATATACATATATATATATATATATATATATATATATATATATATATATATATATTTTCTGAGTTGCACCAAAAATTAATAAATAATTTAAAGTTTGGAGGAGTAAAAAACAATAGTCATTTATTTCGGAGGCAATATTCGTCATGGGCATAAGAAAAACAACATTGTGGGGAGATTGCCGAACCGTATTTCCAATCTTCCCCTGTTTTAGGCAATAAAACAAAACCTTTTTCCAAACATTTGCATCTGGTATTTTAGAATACAGAGAAGATATCGTTGCAGATGGCGAAAGCCAAAGAGACTAGGGAAGAAAAAATTAAAAACACATTTTAGGAATGCTTCAGCCGTGTTAAATACATTGTTTGTTTAACCGAATTATTAAGGGGTCTAGAATAGTATCATTTCCGGTGATTTTTCATTTGCAAATAACAATAAAATATAAATTCAAGTTGGCAGTAAAATTATCGTACGTACGTCAAGCATATAAATTATATTAATGGCACTGGGAGTAAATATGTCTTCGATCATAAGACATTAAATTTTTCAAATTTTATTAAGTACATTAAAAATAAAAATAATATTTTACAAAACTTGATTTATCAACCTTGAAAGACAAAAACTTAAAATCCTAAGAATAAATATCTTAAAACAACTATTCAGGTAAGTCGAAAAAATTCTATGAAAAGTACAAAATTATGTACAAAACAAACAATTTATTTAAAAATATATTTACATTTTTTAAATGGCAATAAATATAAATTAATAATGCCGTTAAGTATAAATAATAAGTAATAATTAAAACTTTAACTTTCGAAGGATTCTGTTAGATGATTATCATTTTATTTAATAATTGCAATATATATTTATAATTTATTGAATTTCTGTATAATACATACATAAAAGTACCAATTTTAAATTTTATAATAAATCGATATTATAAACATGTACCGATATTCCCATATGATACATTTAATATATACTCTATTAATAAACTTATAGTGTTTGCCATTATGTTCATGTACCAAATCCATATACTATAGGGTTTTAATTGTTTTAGAACATCAATTTATCATGATCTCTGTGTTATTTATCAAGTTCAAAGTATCTAAAATGTTTTAAATAATATGTTGCTCTTTGTTTTAAACATTTTATGTATAAACTAGAGAATTTCAAACAATACAATTATTTTAGAGGTTGTAAAACCGCATTTGTTTCAAACAATTTAAAACATATAATTTTGGAACGATGATAAACATAATCAAAACGCATTTTCCGTAACACTAGATTCATTTTAAAATTGTACAAAAAATATTAATCTACCATTATTAAATTTTACTATATACATTTAAATTTTATTTTATTTTTTGCTTGTAGATCACTTCACCATGGGTCTGATATGTTTGCCCGGCACTCGAATGCCCAACACTTCAATTGCCCGACACAACATTTTCCCGAGGTCCGACAAAATATTTTATATATTTTTACTGTACTAAATACCGATATACAATATTTTATTACTATTTCATTATTTTATTATTATTATTATTATTATTTATTAATATACAATAATTAAAAAAAAACTAAATCGGACGAATATTTTATCATGGATATTATCGTTCTATATGAAAAGGTACTAAGTACTAAGTATAGTATAATAGTATAGTATAGTATATTATATTATTAAGTTCTCAAATGTATTTTACTGCTATTTGCTATAGATTCATAAAAATCGCTCAACATTAAATTGTAAGTAGTATAATGTTTGTGTTATTATTAATTTTTGACACAACTATTTATTGCATAATTTTAAAATTTAACATTAATTTTTAAATAACATAATAAGTATAATATAAAATTTTATCGAAATTTTTAATAATTTTTGACACATATTTATTTATAATATAATTTGAGGTTATCGGGCAAATGTTATGTCAGGCAAATGTTATGTCGGGCAAATGATGTCGGGCAATTAAGGTATCGGGCAATTAAATGACAGGAAAATGTACTGATCCTTTTCACCATTATGTAAAATAGCGGTATGAATTAATGATCACAACATTTAGGGTTGATTTGTTCTCGTAAAATCGATAATGATACATCTCAGACCTGTCACGACCCAAGTGCTCGTACAACACTACTTGAAAGACTTAAGGACTACCATACTAACGCAATAAAATATTCTTACTCCAAAAGCGTGATGCATACATATGGCTGTTAGGACTTAAACAAAACGTCATCATTTACTTTTACTATTCTGTTATATTAAACTAATACAACAAAGATGAATAATAAAAACAATGAAAAAGAAATAATAAGAATGAAACTACACGAGAAAAAGTGATTCATTTGCAAAAACATCATAAAAAGTTAATAATAAATTATATATACAACATATTTTAATATATGAATAATTATATTAGCTTATTCGTAATAACATTATTATTTTTTTCTTATTTGTTTTAACTTTAAAGGTAAATATAAAAACATTATATACGTGAAAAAAAGATAATTATGCCTTTAAAATCAACAACAAATTTACTTAAGAAATGTAATTTAAATAATGATTTATGTTCAATTTAATGTTTAAGAGTTAAGGCCCCTTCACAAACATACTATATAAATATTTTCTGTCAAACCTAATTTTTTTTTTTTTTTTTGTGTAAAAATTAATAATTAATATAAATGTCGACCATTAGAATTAATATTATACTCAACATATGCATTTTAAAAAATTTGATATGGCTACTTAATCTGCTTTAATCTTCCATGAAACATTTGTTGTAAATCAAACAAGTACCTATTTGTCAAAAAACTGCTAGTATGGACATAATTTTTTAATTCTTTAAAATATATAATCCAATATTTTTATATTTTTAGCAGCAACAATTTTTTATTCCTCGCAAACTAATACTCTTAGATAAAACGTACATAAAACTGAATGGCACATTATAATGCCTAATTTTAAACCTATATATAATATTTCTTTTTTGAAATTATCATTGAACCAAATTATCAATTACCAAAAAATTAAAACATATACACTTCCATCAAAATTACATTATGTCAAATAATATTGTTTATCCAACCGAACATATGAATAGATAAAAAAAAACGTTTTATCTATTATATAGTACCTACACATCTATTAATTAATTTACAAATATTTATTTTTAAAGTTGTTAGGCAAAAAAATCTTAACATATAGTGAAAATATTAACCATCTTAGTCTTTCCTACATTTTCCGTTTTATATAAATCATAAACTATAAAAATACAGTTTAAAACAGACGATAGTAATTCTTTTATCCCTTTCGGATGTCCGAAAAGTTTCAAAAAATGAATACAAGAAAAGAGGAAATTAAACTACTGAATTTCTTTCAGCTTTCTTATATATAAAATATTAGCTGAATATTTTATATATATATATATATATTTCATGAATTCATCGAAGATTACAAATCGTATTCTTAAAACCCTAAACTGAATTATTTAGAAAAACATATAAAAATGTGACATAACGATTCAACAGACCATAAGGTTTTTAAAAGCTTTTTAATAGTTATTTCATCTCTTTGTTTAGAAATCAGTTTTAGATCATTTTTAAAGTTAATACTAATCCTTCCGTAGACACTCCTCTTTTATTTTAATTTCACAACATTAATTATTTTTAATGAACTAATATTACTGTTTTAAAACACTACTAGGTATAAGAAATATAAGCCATCCACTATTTATAATCATATTAAGAGATTTTTAGACTTAAATGGCATTCCAAAAATAATAATCTGCCATTATTATAAGCTTAATTAATATTAATATTTTTGTATTAAATATGGTCAAAAAGTTAGGAATTTTAAAATACATGTAGGTATTAAATATTATTTATGTTATTTTTACTGAATAAAATAAAATAAAAACTGTGTAAATATAAAACAACATTCTTGTCGAGTAATCATTATTTTAGCTTTATGAATCAAGGAACGAGAGAGACGATGTGCTTAATTATACGCATGAATTACATATATTTTTTAGTGAATAAATACGTACCAACTTATGTACGAAAGTGTTGGATATAAACACGCTATTCCGCTATTACGATGTTATACAAGAATATAATACGAATAAGAACTCCTAAGACGAAAGTTTTGTATTGTATGATACAGCTCATCAAAGGATAGAAAAAAATTGTTAAACTTCATGCATGTCGAATAATACTTGATAAAATGAAATACAGCCAAGTAATTTTCACCCCATCACTGTCATTTACAATACAATATTTTATAATCATTAAGTTATTCAATAAGTATCTACCATAAACATCAAATATGTTTATAGTTATATACGAAATTCTAATACACTGTAAGCTATATAATATGTTATATAAATATAAAATATATATTATAAAATTTAATAGATTTTTTTTTAAATCAGAGAGACAGAAAGATATATTTCATTTTTGAAAATCCCAAGAATGTAACAAATTTTTAAAACTTTGTGCTATGTATGAGTAGGAAATTTTTTTTCCTTTCAGTAATTTTGTAACCTATTGGATTTCTACTTATAATTATAATTAATTACTTTTACTACTGAGAAATATGATTGAAAAAATACGCTTCCATTTATTTTTTTCAGTTTACTAAACTACTTTAATATCAACGGTCATTTAAAAAATAGAGTGAGTTTACTTTACAATTTTTTTCTTTGTTTATTCTAAACTAAATGTAATTTATGTTTGAAACAAGACACTCTTCTCAACATTGCCAAACAAAAATCAAATTGCTGTTTATAGTTACACATTTTTTACATCGTTTGAAACGTTCTGGTGATCATGAAAAATAAATATAAATGTTCCTGAATAAATTAACATTATCTTGGTTCAGTGAAAATTCTCTTTTTTTTTTTAACAATGATAATCATGATAATAATTACTAAAAATGTATTTAGGTATATACCATTTCATTTTTCGTCAAAAGATCACTGGTAATGATGGGAAAATTTCAAAAGATGTCTTAAAAAGAAAACAACTATATTTACATAATACCCGATGACCCAAAAAAAAAAAAAAACTGTAATTTTATCTTTAATTTATTTATTCAGAACAGTGTCACATCTTATAAGGTTTGCGTGTTTCTAAAAGCTTCATAACAAGGTGCCGGAAGTAAACATGAACCTATAAAGAGTAATTGGAAACTGTATCCAACGTGAAAGGTACATAAAGTAAAAAGCACCGGAAAGATTTTTAATCTTAATGATCAAGACAATGAAGAATAGGATAAGGAAATAATATAATAATAGCCAGAAAAAATGTTTGCTGCTATTTCCTTATTGTCATCATGCAAAATCATGATAACGACAAGACAATCAATTTTATAATCACAAGAAATATTTAGCGTGATAAAATGATGTGTAACTTATACTTTTACGGTAAGTACATTAATGTAATATAATACAATCTCGGATTAAATAGAAATTACCGAAAAATCGTAATAGAAGAGTTACACACAAGTTTATCTGTATAGTAAAGTTCACTCTAATTATAACATATTTTCTGTACATCACTTTACTACAAATATTTGTTTTCCTTAAACTCAAGATGTTTGATATTTGTTTAAAACTAATTACAATTATGAATAAATAAAACATAAAATACCTATGTTAAACAAATTACACCACCCAAAAACAGTCAAACCGCTTTTACTTAAAAACAAAATCAGTTTTTCAAGATAAAATTTAAAAAAATGTAAGTAATAATAAAATCCTTGTAAAGTTATTACCAATTTTAGTGGAACTGAATTTACTCTAGAATACTTAAAAGTTTTAAAAAAAAACTTGTTCCATCACAGTTTATTGGTGTACATGAACGTTTATTTCAGTTGTACATACCTGCAACAAAACAAAAATAATTAAATTAAAAACAGAAATTAACATAACATTTTAATAAATAAGTAACTACTCTTACACGTATTATATAAAACACAAAATGCATATTAATGATTTATGATCAATATAAAATGTTGTTATATCAAAACATTCAAAAAAATGTAAAAGAAAATCGTGACATTGCATACAATATTAAAGTTAATAGCAATCGGCTTTTAATGTAAATTTAGAAATGACAAAATTCATGATTCGTTGGACAATATTCGAATCTGCACTTCCTTAACAGTGTTTAACTACACTATTTATTAAAACAATTTATTTAAATGATAAGATTCCCAAGAGAATAAAATATCTTTATACTATAAGCCTGAAACATAACGTAAATTTAGTAACAGTCCATTTATTAATTAAAACAGACATCATTAACATAATAATCTAGAATATACTATATCAACTATTTCATGGACTATAAATAGTTATTATCTATAATCCAACAAGATATATTTATAATATTATTGTGATAATTTGCATTTCAAAAAAAGAACATTCGTATAAGAATACTGATCGACATAATATATTTGTTACTTATTCATTATATATTTGAAGATATATACTACGAGTATATCTCAAAGAACCATCTATTTACAATACTCTGTAATTTACCATCTAATTAGCTGGTAACCATCTACCAATCGTTTAAATTCTTTGTGTATATATATTCGTTTATAATTTATAGTTTTATTTATCAAAAGTATATTATCCAACAGAGAAAATGTAAAAAAGTAAAGAGCAAATATAAACAATTCAAAAAATACGAGTATATAATATGATTTAACCGATTATGAATTCGAAACAATAATACTTAAACAGACCAAAATATTCAACGTATCAACAATAATATAATTCCAGTCGATTCCAATAAGTCCCGACGGGAATTAAAGTATTTTCTTGCATATTACAACCGAAATTCTACCTAGAATTTTACAATACGAAACCACCACACTTTATATATATATATATGTTCATATTTATACAATAAAATCAATTCAATTTCCCTTACTTTGTTAATATTGCAATTTCCCCGGGGTTCTCTACCACAGTTGTCCCTTTTGTTTACATGTACCCTAACTCATTGGGGACAACAACACCGGGCCCCCGTTACCCCCAGCAGAGGCTGGTGTTTATTATTGTTAATCGCACACAACAAAACGTTATTATTGAGCCCGTGTTCCGAGCGATATCAACCATAGAAATCGAATCGAATCGATCCATCCATCGTGTGTGAATTAAATTCGACACCAATAATCCATCATCGGAGCATTGTGCGGACTATGTACGCAGGACGATTTTTGGGCGGAGATACTATGGGACATGTTGTCTCCAAGCTTTTACACCGTGACCGACCGATGTGATATAGGGCAGTGTACGGAGGAGGGGTGTGGAGTTCATACATCATCAACAGCATCAACACAATAGAAATCGCCCTTAATCCGTCAGAAACCCTTTGTAAATAACGTTTCACAATCGGATTCGCCACAAATGAGAGATTACAATGTCAAAACGTTGTAATTACTGTCGATTGTATATTGTTTTTCATGCGCTATCCTCATACACCCTTTTTTGGTGTTTTTCAAGACACAAACAAGGGACTGGATCAGAGCATAACTTCAAATAGCATTAAGATCGAATACTTTACAAAATATTGCAATTTTTCAGGAATCGCATGAAGTTTTTACTTAAAATATACCTCTGAAAAACATTCGAAAAGTTGGAACAAAAAATATTGTATAAAGCCAATTATTATAAGATCATTGCAACGTCACTTTTTTATGCATGACTTTTACACAGAATAACTACACATAAATGACATTTTAACAACTAGTGGAGCGAATATATTTATAAAAATGATACAAGTATCACATGAAATTCTAATTAATTTAATTTAAGACTCGAATATAAATCAATCATAAAGGAAAACGAAATGTACAAAAAAATTTAAAAAATAAAAAAACATAAATAAAATAGAAACAATAGTATGGAAGAATTTACTTGGTATCAGAATACAAAGGTTTCCATTAACTCCGATCAATATGAGATTAATCAAAATATAATTTAAAGCAAAAAAAAAATAATAATAATGAATACTCTTTACCTTATAGAGTATCCAATATTTTTAGTGAAACTATATTAATTTGATAATGCAATTTAATCTATTGCATCACTACCTATGCTGCACACGTGCGTATATTATATATGACTCATTCGATATCATTCCATCGGCTTATCAGGGTAAATTCACAATATGTGAAACCCCAACAACAGTGGACACGTCAGCCTGTTGTCACAGCTATACATACATCTGGTTAATTAATCACCACTGCCCATTTCTCTCTCCCTACGGAATATTTTACAGGTGGTCACTGGAGCACTTGTCATATAAGTGGCGTCAGCTGCCCGTCTCTCAGACCCCATTCATTCCAGTTCGTCAAAACCAAATTAACCAGAATGGTCGACAAAACCGTTGGTCCGATAAATGTGAATTCACAAATACAAAATTACTCCAGTGGTATATGTGGTTAACAGTGGATGACTAATTAAAACTTGCCTAGGCTGTTTGTTTAAATTATTATCGATTAATCATTCATACAGTTTACATTTAGTACATTTCTCAAATTTAAAATTTTGAATAGTCAAGTATATAAATTATTTTATTAATGAAATGTTTAGTAGTTTCAGTCGAAAACCAATAAATATAAATTTATCCTACTAAGATTTTCATCAAAATATATTTAAAAATATACTATAATCCAAATAAAATCAAAGACTGTGTACTTTTATTTAAATTAAGTCGTTATTTTTATGTATAGGCTAAAATGTAGCTGTTATGTTAAGTAGTATTATTTAATTCTATAATGGAGCCACTTATTTATTATAGTAATTGAATACAATTCATGCATACCTACATCTTATGTTCAAAATAAAAAAAACGTACGAAAATAGTCCAAAAACAACAATGGAATCATTATTAACTGTCATTAAAAGTATACGATGATTGAGGATGCCACATTTAATTATTAAAATGGTTATAATCAAATTAACTATTCTTTATCATAGTCAAAAAAATAATCTCGCTATGTGGTCTTCTACCATGGGTTATTATTAAAAGCCCTGATGAACTCCCCTTTCAATATTTACCAATACTAACAATTACAGAGTTCCAGAGTAAATTATCATAAAATAAGTTACTAAATATTATTTTAAATTCGAATATTTCATGTTTTCATATTTTAACAGTGTAGGAAAAATAAGTTATAGTAAATATAATAGGAACAGATATCTATAAAAATTAATTGTAATTATATAGTGACTAACATATTTATTAACATATCTTAATTAATGTTACGATTATTTTGTTGATACAGATAAAAATAATTATATGATCTCATAATAAAAATGTTTAGTTTGCTTATATTTAGCGAACACCAAAACTATTTATGAACACGACGTATGATCAATGATAAGTCACAAAATCACAACCACGTGTCGTTGTTGTTTATTCTTTGAAAATGTCAACACCATGATTGACGATTTATCACACCAAAGAAGCAAAAATACTTATCTCCTTACTAAATAATAAAAATAGTATTATATTGAACTAAAATGAAAATATTCTTTCCAAAACTATTTTTATAAATTAAACTACCATATATACCATTCGAAGGAATACTCAATAAATACTTCATTAACTTATTTCAATGAGCTTTTCCCTTATTTAAATCATTCAAATATAACATGTAATATGTTTGATACGACAAGCGTTATAATGCGGTGTTTAAGTAATAGGATTGACAATAAAAATACTATTTGTAAAATAACAGTTTTGTTTTACCATACATGAATAAAAAATATGATAAATAATAAATGTTATGATGGAAATTCATTGTCATTGCCAAGACTGTAGAAACATAAATTTTATTTTAGGCATAAATCATAAACAATAAATGCTTGCATACCTAGTAAATATATTTATTTTTTTTAATACATATCACTAGTCTCTAGCATGTAAACTTCTCGAATGAATGGCCTACCAACACTTGTATTTTGCAGTTATAGCGAACATTTTTATTTGCGCGTAAAATCTGTAAAAAGAAATCACGTCAAATTCATATTTGATGACGAAACTCTACACACACACACACTAACATACATACAAAGGCTTATCCCTTCAATTCCAAATCGAATGAACGGCGACGTGTAATAGCCACGTGGAAATAAGAAGAACGCGTATTTTTCCGATGTGAATAGATGTTAGCAAGGCGGAGAAGGTCTTGACTCGGAATAATGTAAAAAATATATCCACACATAGTACACGTAATAATAAAATATGCCATGCGGTATTTGTGCACACGTCGGTCAGCGACTGAGAAGAAACTAGCGTAGAGTCGTAGAGACGGAATCAATAAACCAAAAGCGTGTGTATAAAAGAAAGCCCCCATGGGTCCTGTCCCTCGGTCGTCGTCAAAGTCCGCGTCAACAAGCTCAGGTCATGATTAATGTATTAAAATGCTCTAGCAGGTCTCCGCTCCGTTCTGTTCTGTACCCCGCATTATCGAGTGGCCGCAACGTGCTCGGAATATTGGCGCAATACCATCATCGTCACGACCGTTCCCGCATCGATCACCCATTCAAACTGAATAAAAGTCTCTATCTCTCTCGCTCTCTCCCTCTCCATATCTCTATCTCTTATCCCCATACCTTCTCTTTCCGTTCTTATTTTTCGGAACCTTCACCCACCTCCCTCGACCACGGATCCAAGGGACTGTAGAACGCGCGAGAATATCGTCATTTTACGTTTTGAAAATGTCAATATATAGGTAGGTCTCCTCGTCCAATTTCAGATGTACCATCAATACAATGCAACATTTTAGCAGACGCCACCGTTGTCCATAATCCTAAGTACAAATTAATAATGCAAGATCTAGTTCGAACATGATTTTCGTAACGTCTCTTGATCAGTCGTCTCATTACTGACAATAACAACGATTATTATTCAGCTTAGTAATACTGGGTCTACTAATCATGAACCATCCACAAACAATTTAGACGTTTCTATACAATACACTCATTATTGTGCTTAATTTCGAACATTGCAAAACCCATTACATTTATTACAATATGATTGATTGCTTATTTATTCACAATAGATATATAATGGAATTAATACTAATAATATTCGTGTCGCCATCAATGGCTGTACAAATAATTATTTAATTATACAATCTCGACGTTTCTCACGAAATAGAAAATAAATTAATGAATCTTTATGCGAAAAAAAGCCATCGACTGTAGAACAGTATATTTAATTTTTCTTTACGCATGCACTTTAAATTTAAGTTACTACCCAAATCGTATTCGTACACATACGAAACGTACTTAATTCAACATTTATACAGTTTCCTACCCACCACCAATTAGGTCAACTACATGAAACCTCGAAATGTTACACACCAACATTTAGAGAAAAATGTATACGAGCAAATAATATAAAATATTCTTTGGTAATTATTTATAGTGAATTTTTCCAATGCACCTATGCCTGTTTATTCGTGTAAAACGTAATATATATTTTATTTTATTTTTATCCACATCGTTTTTGTCAATACATTCAACTTTATATAATTATAAATCAAGCATTTTCTCAATGTTTTCAATACATTTGGAATTTAAATTGCTCTTTATTTGGTTAATAAAATTGTACAGCATTCATTAAATTTGTAATAAACGATAACACTCAACGAAAATATTTTAATCAATACATTTAAGTAAATTCTGAATCTCGATTGGTTGAAGAACTAAATAAATTGCACTTAAAATACCTGTAACAAAAATCCTATTACATATTTTAACTAAGTTTTTAAAGAAGAAAATTTATCATTTATGACGAAATGTATTAATATGAAATTATAATTGCCACTTATCAAACATAATTGTCATCGGATGCAGATTTAGATAGTTTCACGTAAAACTTCCGTCGAAGACAAGATACGTTATGATAAAAAAAATAAACTAAATAACTATGTTCCTAAATGTGTTAAATTTGAATACATTATCTAATAAAATTTAAATAAATAAAATTATAAAATATATTTGTATTTGTTTGAAAATGTACCAACCCAAAATTACGAAAATCCTTAATACCAAAAAAAAACCAATATAATAATATAATAATAAATAATAATAATGACTTTTATTATAATACTACAAATATAATAATAATAAAATAAAGGGAAATCTTATTTGTACACTACAGAGATGTTATATAAAGACAAATTGTAGAAGTCACCCTTAACGAGGAGACATCCAAAAATAATAAAACCATAGGACTAGACGATAATTTAATCATATTTCCATGGCAGTTGAAAATAAAGAATGTGCAACCCCTCGAGGGAGAAATATGTCATTGTTTCAACGATTTCTATTCTCCAAAAAATACAAGGGATGTATTATTATTGACTTGTCATTCATAAATTCGGTCTCATTCTACTATCCCAAAAATGATAAAAATCTACACACCCCACGGGGAGGGTATATTCTTATTTATCCCTCATTTATTTATATTGAATTAGGACGGAACTTCGATGAGAAACGAAAGAAAACTGTCTAATGATAAGTCTTAAATATAAACACGTCAAAATCGAACAATATACAATATGCATTTTTTATTTATTTGAAGACGAATTAATTCTTGCGTGTCTCACGCTAGTACCATATGTTCAGACCTTTTGGCACCATACAAATATTTATTGCCATTTTGACCAGGAAAACAAAAAAACAAATACAAATAATTAAATTTTACTTTTTTTCTTTGAATTAACATTTTAAGGATTTATATCAATTGCGCCGAAAATCGCAGGTAAAGAAAGAAAAATTATGGGATGAAAAAAAGATATACATCTATTGTGCCAATCAATATTCGAGTTAATACATTTTGCGACTACCTCATTGATACATATATTGATGAAAATGCAACTTTTTCTTCGTATCTTTGGTCATCATATAACATATTAGGTGAAAGAACAATAAATGCCTGTAAGGCATTTCACTCTGCGTTTGGGAAATATTTTTATTCACCCCCTCCAAATATTTTTGTTTTTTATGAAGTTTTAAAAATAATTTAACGCAACAATCATAATAAGTATTCTCTTAGTTATCACAAATAGACCAAACTCTAAATTTATAACAAAAAATTAAATAGTAAAATAGACATAACTAATTTTAATATTAGACTTAAGAACTTTTCAAAATTTGTAGTATTAGTGTAAATATATATATTATAATATTAGTGTATATACCAAGTATGTAAAATGATAAGTTTAATTTTAAATTTGTTTTTAACCATTATGATATTTACTTGTACTGTATAGTTGTTATACCGACGCAATAGATGTATACTATACAGGTAGTGTCCCAAATGCGGCGCAATTGACGCATACCGTATTTCAAAACGTTTCACATATAATAACACTAATATTTTAAACAAAAACTTATCTAAATTTCCCCTAACATGTGTTGAAAACTAACTTCAATTTCTTGACCTTCAAAGCAAAACCATAATAGTGTTTGAATTGATTGTACCCTAAACAGACACCTCGTGACATGTGCAGTAATAAAATACAACAGCCATATGTAGTGTCCTATTTTCTTTATGAGGTTTCAACGGCAAAAAATACATTGAGGAACAATTTTATTATTATAGGTCAAAAACATGTCATAGTATTTTTTCAGTTTAAAACTAGAGAAAACTTTACTACATAATTTTCTTAGTCACAAAATATAAATTATCTAATACGTAATAGATTCTTTAACTTTAGATAATATCAAGGTATTCACTTTCGATAACGTAATTAACATCAATTTAATAAATCTATATTACCTGGTGACTGAGAGCATGAATAATTAAAACTAAACGTGTTATAGAATCAAAGTTAATGTTTTAGTTGTATGTCAAACATCTTACAATAAAAAGTATTTCAAAATAAGTCATTTGAAACAAAACTTACTGCACATAGGACAAAACTATAACAATAATTATAATTTAAACGAAAATATGAAGAAAATCAAATATTTAAATAATACTTCTACATAAAAATAAGAAACGTTAAATGAGGCGTCGTTAAGGGAGTCTTGTATTGTACACCTGTCTTCGTTTTTTTTTTCTTTCCCCCAAGCAAAAATTCTGACATTGATACTCTGTACACGAGTATAAAGGAACAACATCACCACCACAATGCTTTACAATGTGGGAGAATATACGATTTTAACTCATCAGGAGACTCATTAAATGACAAACACTTGGTGTTCATATGTTGTTGTGTTTGGGTGAAATATTTTCCTGTTGAAAAAAATACTACTGTCTTGAATAGCGTATGCTAGCGGTTCGGAAATCTGATTTCCGCCGACATAAGAATATCGTGAGACCCAAAACTAATAGTTTTAAAATAACATAAACCATCTTCAAATAAAAGTATAATTATTACCATTACGAAAATAAAATGCGTTAACAGTAAAATAAAATATCGTATTTATGTACTGTTTTAATAACATTGGTTTGTACAAAAATTAACGTGGAAATAAAATTGCGATTCAAACCCCTATAAATATTATCACATTTGAAATATGAAAAGTAAATACACTTTAATATATTATTAATAGTATTAGAAATCTGGACAAATACGGTATTTGTCAAAGTGCTAGATTATTAATTAAAAATTATCTTAGAACATTCTCTAGTGAATCAAAAATTAAGTTAAACATTTTAACATGAGTTATAAAAATATTAATCCCTGCGGAATATTCTATATTACAAAACAACATATATTACATTCATTATATAACATTAATATCAATATACATATATAATGCTGTTCTCGATGTTTTTTCGTTACATAGAACATTCCAAAAAGATTAATATTTTTATTATTTATGTTTCTATTTTAAATCGTTTCATTTTCTACAAACGTTTCCACTATCACTGCTACCAAAATAAGATTAACTAGGAAAAACAGATGCGATTGACTGATATCATTGTCGGTATGATTTTACAGCGACCTGTCCAGATTCTAAGCCGATTTTTGAAAAGGGTTAGGCTCCTGCCCCAGTAGTGGTAGTTTAATCCGATATTATAATTTTCGTCCGCGTAAAATGTTTCCGGACAAACGAGCAATACTGTCGTGTTCATTAGAATCCCATTATATCGTCGGATGATACAAAATAGACCGGAACACGCACCTCCCTCACCCTCTTCATCAATACACATCTCCCGTACGTTCGATCTACCCGTGACGATCGAGGAGAACCTAATGCACCGAATCTCGGATGGTCGATCTCACTTCCCTATCGCGACCAGCCACCGGAACTCTGAGGGTTACAATGCTCCGGGGAAAAACTATATAGAGGGAATTTGTTTCCTGCAGGATGTGATCCTCATCGACGTTTAATTCCAATTAATTATGGTTAATTGCGGACTTCTGAATTAACGGATGACGAAATTTACCCTTCAAAAAATATTAACGACCATAAGTCCCCCTTAATTATTAATAAAACCGTCAAGTAAACCTGAAGATTATCATTCCTATATATCTATAATGGTGGTTAAATCTTTTATCGTCGAACTATCCAAGCAATTTATCAAAGTCATTGGACATATAATTCGACGATTTAAATAAGATTTTCTAAACAATTAAAGAAAAAGGTTTATAAAAAACGTACATACATTTATTTTATAATAGTTCTATAGTAGGTACATTCTTAAATATTTTTATATTTTAATAGTAAATCACGAAATGTATACATTATTTTTCAATGTTAATATTATGGATAAGATCTTCGATTTTCAAAAAAATAAAAAATAAACACTAACTGCAATGCGAAATACTTAAATTAAAAAATATTAGTAAGCTCTAATAAATTATTACGTTTCATTTTTAGTTAAAGAAAAGTATACAAATGTTGATTCACATTCTTAAAGATAAATTTTACATTTGTAACGAAACTCAAAAACTGTAAGAATCAAATAAGCATACAAAAATATTATATGTGCATACTATATACATGTATGCTCTATAAAGCTGAATTACATATAATGTACAGTATAGGAAATAGAAAAAAAAATTAAGACTCTAAGTGATTTAACCTTTCAAAATCATTGAACATCCAAAACTTTCATTTTCTAATGTAAAATGAAGTCTGCTATATCGTTTAATAAGATGACTGTATCTAAATAAAAGGCACCGACAACACATTGTGTTGACGAAGGAGTTCCTATTTATAAATTTCCAGTATCCTGTTCATTGGGCATCTGGTTTAAAAAAATATCACTGAATTAAACAATTCTTAAGATAAAAATGAGTCTAAATTAATAACACAAAATTTGAATTACTTTTTTTAAACACATACATGCGTCTTCTGTCGAAAGGCATAAGTGTATGAAATTCTATAATTAACACTGGTTACGCAATAATAATAATCAGCAAGTGCATAAATAATTATATAATAACACCGAGTTATGTACGTATGTATAAATAGACATCAATTACAGAATAAATAATACATGCGCTTAAGATATTCATTGGGTGAAATGATTAGGGGAAACTAGAATACCTCTAAAAGACGATTTGGCAAACCTTTACAGTTCACGCGATAAGCGCTGTAAAATTACAACGTCTTTACGCCCCTTTAATTGTAGACTAAGCACGCACGATAAGTTTCATTCGGCACGGATTTTCGTTTGACCTGGATTACAAATGTTTTTCGTTTTTCAAACATAAGTGATTAGCAAATACCAATCAGGAACGTATGTCTTTTTTTTTTCTTTCTTTAACGGGTGTTACCATCACGACCGGAATAAAAACGTTTCAGACAATAGACTCATTAAGGCGAACAATGAAATATGACTCACGCAACTACGGCGAAAGAGAAAAGGAGTGGGAGAGAGAGGAGAAAGACATGCATAATAATAACAAAACTAAGTGATGCAGTAAGTAATATGTACACAATGTATGTATATGGTATTAAAACTACCGTTTACATAGGCGTGAACGAAAATGTACTGTGCAGTATAGATGTCGATTGCGTTTAATAAGGCCATGACATCATCGCATTTATTGTATTAGCCATTAAACTATATACATACATTACATGCCCAACATTAATTCCCTATGAGTGTTCGAAATAATTTCTCACGACACAACATAATAGCAGTACACTGATTATAATTATTCGAAGAAAACAACATTACGAACTTGAAACATAAAATCAAAAATGTACTTTATTTTCAATCGTGATTCTTAAACTATCATCGTCATTCACTATATATTTATTTTAATTATTTTACATAAAGTACGTTTTCTAAACACAAACTGAAATGAGTATGTACTTAAGTATGAATATTTTACTATGGATCTTAAGACCATTGAATAAAATGAATACGTAAACCTTCCAACAAGCTTGTAATAAATTATAAATACCTTGAATTTGTATTTATTCTATGAAATTAAATACAAAATGTGCATCAAAATTGTACATATTTCATAGTTTATTGTTTTTTTTTTTTTTTAAGATAAAATATAAAAGCAATTAACTGTATATTTTTATATTTAATAGTACTTTGCAAAAATTGTTCATAGGAATGAAAATTATTTTCATATGAACATAAAAAAAAAATACAAACAAAACATGAATACGATTTTATAAATTAAATATAAAAAGACCAAAAAATATATACATACTTGATTTTTAGTGTACTTCAATTTACAAATAGTAGGGTATTTCAATATATAATATGAGTAAACTACAAATTCGAATTAATTAAAAAGGAAATCGGTAAACAAATCTAAGCAACGTAACGTCATTTGATGTGGTTTTTTTTTTATTCGAACTTGACACAATACATATGAAACATACCACTAGGGATGCATAGTTAATTATTAAACTTGCCTCATTCTTTTTTTAAAAACGACACTTCTTCCTTCACTGCGACATTAAAACCGGAAAAACTTATACCGTTACAGTCCCACTACACTAAATTCATTTTTTTTTTTTTTTTTAATACGTACAATACAATACTAGTTTTTGTATGCTCAAGATAAAAAATAAATGTAAAACTTTCAAATCAAAATATTATGAAACAATACAATTTCAAAAATGTTAAAGTTTTTCTACAAACATAACAAAATTCTTGAATATTTTATAATTATGGTTTTTAACCCTATTAACATTTGAAAAAAGTTTGTATTATTATGTGTATAATTTATGTATCTTCCAATACACAAATATTATGAACATCAAAAACTTTAAGGAATATCATAATCATTTCATATATAATTACAAATGATTTAATAAATAAAGTAAATAAATGTATGCCATATAAGAGTTCAATATTGACAATTCCAGTGAAAAAAAATTATTTTATCGTTTTTATTTTTATTTTTTGGAAATAAAATAATCACAATTATGTATTACCTATAAAATACTCATTTATTTTTTACATTAATCAAAATATCCATATATTAATAAAAGTTCGAATAGTTTTCATACAAAAACATTAGTACAATGCTTAATTAGTAACGGTTTCAAAAATTCAATAACCGTAACGTGTCAACAGAAAACAACAGCTAACCAAATTTATTATCGATGATATAAATTTCTAAAAGTTATTCTATGAACAACGAACAAACATTAAAGTGGCCTAGTTGATTGCAAAAATATTTTCTTTTTAAACTCAAAAACAAATATGTATTTTTAACAATTTTCACGGTTTGTCAAGCCAAATTAAAAAAAAAAAACTATTATTTCGCATATTTCAATAGAAAAACAAACACACGTGACAAATTATTTTCATAAATAGGAAGATCTTTTAGGTACAACTCCTGGACACAATGACTTAATAATGAATGTTTACAGTAGTTCGAGGGGAAACGAAATATATAATTTATTGTTTGAAGTTCGACGTAAATGTATGATAAAAATCTAAAAACTCAACACAAATTATATGCATAATTAACAATATTTTAATATTAGAATAAATACTAAACAAAAATGTCATTGATTAAAAAATTACAAGCTTCTCTATATTCGAACTATTCAATTTCTAAAAAGCGCATTCCAAAATGCAAATTTAATATAGTATTTTGTTTAAATTAATATTTTGATTGAGTTCGATTCTTAAAAAAAAAAACTATTTTATGAATATTTTTAACAGTCGACTGAAAATAATTAAAAATTAGTTACGAAAAAATCGTAAAATATACTGAAAACTTCTTTAATTCTAAAATTAAAATCCATAATATTTTGAAGATTTTTTTTTTAAAGATTTTAAACTATGGTTTTCATCATAATATATTATATAGTTATATATTCATATTTTTATTAAAATTAATATTTCTGTTTTAGTTCTTGATATATCAGTACAGTTTACATGAATATATTTAAGTTTTATAGAAAATATTAAAAACACAACAGCAAACAATTGTATTTATAAGCCTTTAAAATTTGAAAATTATTACCTAAGCTTTACTCATATATGTGTTTCAATGACTAAAGTAAATTGATTTAGTATATACATAGCTTAATGTTACGTATCTCTCTATGTGTCCCACCAGAACCCTGTTTTAGATGCAAAACGACCAAAGGAAAAGCATTCGATTAGCACGTTCATTCAGCTTTTTCTTTATTAATAATACTCTTGGTAACTTTAACTTAATTTTAATTTTAAATTTAAATTAATAAATTAGTTCTCATAATATTAAAAAAAAAAAATCAAAATGTAGTTTTCTGTCATACCCTGTCAATTATACATTTACTCACTAAAATTTACTTTCCACGTATAATTAATGATTATTAATTTTAAAAGAAGTGAAGAAAACAATTCCGATTATAAAACACTGTATTGATATACAACAATACAATTAAACCGTAACAATTAAATAAGCTTAATTACAAAATAATCATTAATAATAAAATATAAGAAATTGTGAACGACATATTACAATACTATGACATGAAAGCTAAATTCGTTTCAATTCAATTCAAAACGATTTTATAAAATGTTTAATTTATTATCATATTTTTAACTTAAAATGCGTATATTTTACGGTGTTCATTGAAACTAGAAATTTTTAGTTTTTAATAAGTATAAAAAAAATTATTGACAAAAGAATGTTCTTTGAATCTTTTGGCTCATATCATATTTTTTAGAGAAAATTTTGTACCATATGAAATGAATGTGAAGAATTTTTAAAATCAGCAACACCGTACAAGTATTTGATTAATTTTGAAGAACCTATTTCAACTTGAAAGAATGTAACGACGTCAAATTCCAAACAAAATGATTAATTTAACAAGATAAATTGGCCAAAGACATCTTTACGTTTTAGAATGTATATGCGTAAGAATATTTGCACCTCCTATTAATTACCAATTACAACTATCAAATTTTCCTACATTCAAAGGAATTATTACTAAATTGTAAACTTAAAAACGATACTAATATAGTAAATAACTGAATATGCATTGCTTACACATATGATACTTATTTATTTGTATTTATAAGTATCTCATGTATTCAAAAAAACTAAAATATTTCGGGCACCGCCCGATAAACCTCTTTACAATAAATTATTTGAAATGCTATACCTAAAAACTACTTGTACATTTTACCATCTCAACAGCGAACACGCCTCTACGTAATATTAAATAACCTACCAACTGCCCGTTAAAACATTCTAATAATTAAATTAGGTTTAACATTAATTGTTGCACTGAAAATATCTTAATTACGTTTAGGTCAGTTATAACAGGAAAGATAACATGAATTTATCAAAAGACTATTATGTGGTTCTGTGAATTGTATTCAATACACTAACAATGCATAGTTACTATAAAACTACTCCCACTATAAATCTACAATTTTACCATTTGAATCACAACCTACAGTCTGGTATTGACAGCTGCAATCATCGAAAAAAATAATAATAATCAAATGACAAACAACAACCTAACATTTTAATTATGATTTAATCTTAGCTATCTAACCACAGTCGTTAACACTGTACTGTTGAATATGATAAAAAAGATATAATGTCCATAAGGGTAATCATATTTTATTTTTATGACGTGTCGTAATTATATTTTACTGTAGAGACTGATCCCTTCCACCTTGTACGAAAAAAAATAAATAACGGGCAGGCGGGCGTCGAACCTAACCCACCCGCTAAAACTGTATAACTGGATTTTGATGAATCAATATATGTATATAAGGATAAAAAAACGAAGTTCGATTTTAATCGGCATAACATATGTATATGGATTTGAAACAAATATGAAAACCGACACTCGAAACAGTGCTATAAAAAACTTGTACATTATGACTTATGATTCTGCGGAGGTGCTTAAGTGCGCAGCACCAATCCGTTTATAGTTGTATACATTTACAAAGTATACACACGCGTGTTTTTTACGATAAACACACCACGGTCAGGAGTGCGAGTAAGTAAAAAACGAACAGTTTTTCCGCGTTTCGAAAGGAATACGAGTAAAAAATTAAAAACAAAAAAAATAACAACGCGTCAATGAAACAAAACAAAATGCCAGTAAAATGTTATACCCGTGTGCACGTGAATACGCGTGCGCATCAAGGACGTCGAGTTGTAGTGCACACGGGCGCGCGCACACGGCAGTCGATTTCATGCGGAATGAGTGTTGTGAATGTTTTAGTCTTGTATACGAGTACGTTTTATACAGTCGGAATATCTGTTTGACGAACTCCCGGTTATTTGGTAAAAATCGATTGGAATACATTTGTTTTCGGTGAAGAAACTCGTAACGACCGTAAGAGATGTACGCGAATAATAACACGTAACAACACGTTACGAGTGCAACCGAAAATCATAGTAATAACAATTATACCGACTGCTCAGCGAAAAATAATATTTATTAAACGGTACGTTTATAAAATCCGTGACTAGACCAAAAAAGATTGTTGCGAGTGATCAAAACGGTTCAAAACCAACCGCAGGACAACGGAGTTCGTCCGTCAGACAGTTTCCCGACCGAAAATGTCCAGACGAAAAACAAATGTCCCCCGCCGACACAGAGAGATTCACGTTCGCGACGTGCGCGTGCTGACGAACTTCTGGCCGGACCTTTTCGGCGGCTGGACACGGGATGGCGTCCGACCAATTCAGCCAATTAAACGGCACTTGGCATGACGACGTTACGATCGCATCAACACAGCCGCCGCCGGACACGAATACCGTGTGTTGCGTCCAGTGTACATTTCCGCCCGCCGACGCCGCCGCCGCGCAACACCGGCCGGGCGGTCGTTCGAAATAACGATAATAACAGTCATAATGCGCGCGCGTGTGTCCGTCTCGTGCGTTCCCACGCGGCGACCTCGTAATTTCCGTGCACAGTGCATGCGGTTGCACACAATAACGAGCACCGGGCGGTGTAGGGTACGACGGCCGGCGTACGGGGGCGCTATGAAATCGGTGGAAACTCGACGATAACTGCGTATTCCATACGAACAACCGATTTTCAGTGCACGCGGTTTTCGACGTTTTGGACGGTACTCGCGAATCCGTTTTATTATTGTTACGATTACTTATTATTATTTCTGTTCGGTTCGTGTTCTCCACGCCGCCGCCGTATGTCGTAATAGATGCTAATAATGCGTTACTCGCGCACACCGGACAAAAATTTCACGGCGATTGATCCCGAAAATCGTAGACAATCCGACTCACGGATGTCGCACCAAGTTTAAAAAAAATTCCACGGTGGGCTGGAAAAACGTACGATTAACATTTACAAAATATACCGCCCACGGTTTTCGTTTCCACCCGACGTCATAATTAATGATTAACGGATTTCGAAACACGCGCGCGCACCCACCACCCAGCAGCTTGCAGGTGACCGACACCCGAAATGCGATTCCCACGAAACTGGATCCCAACCGAGAACGTAGTCTCGAACTGTCCGGACCGCACAGCACACCACCGTCCGCAGATTTTTATTTCCATCAATTACGGTCCGCGTGTTGTTTCTTCTTTTCCGAATAATAATAGAATCACGAGAATAAAATTGGAGAAAAAAACACTAGAAACGTTTGTTTAGTTATCAGCCGAAGATCGATATTAAGACGAACCGTTTTCGGTGTCACGTCACGTAACAACTTCCGAAAACACATTATAATATTACCGTGTATTTGCGAAAGATGAAAATCATATGATATTAGATCAATTCGAGTGAAAGGTTTCGTAAATGGATTACACATATTATATGGTTATAGTGAGTCATTATAATCGTGAAAATAATATGTGTAACCGAATATGATGGTATTATTATTATAATACCAATGTAGTGACGAAGTACGCATAAGCCAAACGTCGGTTACATCCAACATACAATTTACGTAAGATTACTTTAAAATGTTGGTGGTAAAAAATTAGCTTATTTGAACATTGCATATGCGGCATAATTTTTTTACTTTATTTACGTTAACAACACGTATGTAGATAAGTTACATAGCTACCAGATAGCAATTATCGTCTAACACGAGAAACGGCTACAATATGTTTCCACAATCCCTCAAATATGCTATTCTTGCACATGATATAATCGTTCGAATACTTTTGACGAAAATAATTTTACTGAGATATTATAAACTCTTAAAATTAATTTAATAAAATACACATATTTTACACACGTATTTACGAAACAGAGAAACGCCACGACTTAAATTTACGGCGTTTAATAAAACAAGAATGATTATTTGAAGCTGAACGCATACGCTTTCAAATGGTGTATTTACAAATTGTATTTAAGCCCGTAATATTACCATAAATACGCCCATACTAACCACGTTTTACTATATCACTAGCCTGTATACTCGTAATAAAAAATAAACCCAGAACCACCCATTTTTCGACCCTTTGAAAAATAACTACTGCAGCCAAGAATATACTTTGGATATAGCATTATAAGTATACGAGGAAAATAAAAAAAAAAAAAACTGCCAAGGGAATCAATTGGACAAAGTGGAAAAAAGTATTAAAAAAAAGTACATTCCTACGGCACCGAATATACACTCTTATGAATTTCAAATGAAAGGAATATGCATGTACACGCGCAGACCTCGATGTTTCCCCACAGGGGTTTTCGAAACGAAGGAACGACGAACACGTCCGATTTGCCTTTATGCGCAACGCACTCGTCGTCTCACAACGTTACGAAACTGCGGTCTATTCGATTTGACGGCGATAGTGTTGGCCGTATTTCACACCAAGAACGTCACGAAGAGTTCACCGACATCATTACAGCAGTTCCACTCGATGTTCAAACACAATTGACGAGACGCTGCGGACTACACGAGCAACACACGCCGCCGTCATACATTAATAGGTACTATCGGCAACGACGCCGCCACCGTCTTGTGTCACGTCGTCTAGTTAAAAGTTAAAACCGATCGGTACGTGTCGACGACCGCACTAATACGATTCACGAGCGACATCGAGTTTTGTACTAGTTCGTCGTACCGAAATCCAGCGAAATCATTCGAGACGAGATTTGCGGTAAACAATACTATGGATATGGGGTGATATGTATAACGACGACACGAAGAAAACGATTATATAAATACACATATTATACACTAGAGGAAACGGTGGTTCACTCTTTTGCGACTTTTTCGTTTTTTTGGCACACACGACGTATACTATTATAAATATACTATTTGTATGTATGCTCACGCAATCGCCCCTTTTTGACGGTACACACACGACTTGCTTCTTTATACGACCGCAGCATGTAGTTCATCGGTGTGGACAAAATTGACGACATTGCAACTGTATTATAATATACAAATATACATATATTTATTGACAGCCTGCAACGAAATGTAGTTCTACCAGTGGTGTGACGAATATAATCAACATATATTTGTATATTTTCTGGGAAACAATTATAAGGGTAGTGGTGGGTCGGTGGAATGTTACATTACAAAAACATTCTCGGAATATATTGCATTATACGATGTTTGTTTTGACGTTTCATTAATAAATTCTAATCCAAAGTTAAAAAGAATAATTTTATTATTTTAACGATTCCCTTTTGCGAATTTTCGGACAGGAACAGTGGAAAATGACAAAATCACCCAACCGTACATACACATGTGTATAAAGACTGTACAAGGCTCAAACCAATGGTAACGGAGAGATGAAAACTATTTCATTTTTAAAAACTCCCTCACGCCCACTGCACGACGACGCGACCGCGATAACATCCGCCGCCGTCGATGAAAATGTTATTCCTTGTGAGAATAAAGATACAGTCCAAGGTTGCAGATAATAAGACCGCACTGTCGTAGGGTATTTGCGATATTTACACGCCGAATGAACAAGTGTTTGTTATTTGCACAACCGTTTCGATAGAAAAAAAACAATAATAATACATTTCTATCGGTTAACTTACGAGCGTTGATATATACGATTACAGATTAATGAATTCGCAAGACATCCGCATCGAAAAAATTGTACGCAGAGGTACAGCCACGTGCGATTCTCCCCATTGGAATTCGATCGACCATTATTATTGTGATATTAGCGGAAAGAACCATCACGGCGACAAGTTGCCGTCACTGGCGAGTGCACGTACGACGCGCAATCCGCTATGATGGTTGGAACGTACCATCACATTGTTTTAATACGTCCGTAGACACTGATGCGATATTCATGGGCGAAACGGAACGCTTGCGGTGACGACCGTGATTATTACAATATCTTACGCGCGCACGGGGCGGCACAAGAACGGGCCTGACGACGAAAACGTGATCGCGGGGACCGGGCCCGCAGCCGCTACCGGTCCCCGCGAACAATGGACGGACGACGGGATAACGTTCGGCAGCGTTCGTGCACGGACACTTGAAAACCGACGGCGGCGGCACGTTCCGTAAACGAGCAAAAGAAAAAATAATAATAAAAAAACCGCCATTGTACCTCACACGTCCCGCGCGCACACAATGTAATACATATAATATTTCCTCACGCTCATAGGTCGGTTTCTGCGAACGTATCATTATTATTATTATTATTTCCGTCATTACTATTATTATTCTAGGTATGTGTGCGTGCGAGAGGGGCGCGCGCGTACCGAGTAACAACGGAGCACTATTGTCCGCGAAACGTTTTAATAATATTTAATATAACGCTCTGAAAAATCCGAAAATGTTTTTACACGTTCGTTCGACTTATCTTTCTTTTTTTTTTTTCGAAAACGCATTCGTATATGTGTTATAGAAATGTTTGTCCGGCTTTTGGCGGGTGGTGGCGGTGACAAATGCGTTTCCGAGAAAACTCTGACCGTCCGCCGTCCGCACCAGCAACCAACCGAACATGCCCATACCGGCGCGGCGGGTCGTATATCCCGTACGCACAATACAGTTATAAAATCCTGTACATCACGGTCGACACTCGGTTTTAACGGACAATGCATTGAAACGGTCATAAAATATTTTTCCGCGCTCGGTTCTGTCCCCGGGACTCGAAATGCACACGAGCACGCGATAAGAAACTTAACGACGCTTTTATTGAGAAATCTGTCGGTGTACTACACCAACACGATATTATAATCGTATGGGTCGGAAGGTCATGACTAATTTTCGGGTTTCAATTGTGTAAATTATATGGTCTACTGCGGCGTTCTATTTACAAACATCATTATTTTTCTTTATTTTACGTTCTAGGCATTGCGTTACACGAGTTTTGTCCCACCACGCCGCGTATTATTCTTTCCTTTCATTCAAATGATGATTACTCAAAATGATCCGACCCTTGTACGCCGTCGTAAACGCTAAAACTCAATGCGTTGGATGCCAATTGTTACTTGGTAATACTTGTCCGTGTTAACCTCATTGAACATGACGAAAAAATAAAACCACACCGTGGAACATTGTTGTTCAACTCTTTTAAGAAATATAACAGTTTTTTTTTTTTAAAAATACGATGTACATACCGTGTTTTGTAAATGTATATTTTATTTTGATTTTATGTACGAAAAACAATTTTAAATTACCCATATGCGTTGTATAGTAGATGTACCGTAAGTTTAACATAATAGCATTTCAAATTAACAACCCTATATTCACCCTAAATCTACCATTTGAACACAGATACAATAACGCAATTAATAACCCTTGTAACATTATTTATCTGTACATATTATCGTTTGTGGGCTATTATTAATATTTTTATTTTTTATTCAGTTCGATTAAATACTTCGTATACACACGACAGTGGCTCTAATTTCAATTCAAAAAACAATGAATTCAACGCAGTGACCAAACGGTACAACTAAAATATAATATTTTAGACAAATCTGGTGGTAATCAAAATATATCGTTACTTATTTTTTACGGTTCGATTTCAATGCGTAATACAATTTCGAAAAAGCACTTAATATTATTATTATAATCTTAGATATTGGAATTTAATTTAAAATTAATATGGTGTTTAGAAACGTTAACACATAGGTTTTAACTCTATCGCAAAGACTTGCCTTAACCACAGTGATCACGTAAATATGGCAGTATTCCAGAAAAACGAAGGACATTAGTTGTAGTCGTTATAGATAAACATTTTTCAATAAACACACGACCACTTAATCGCTTTCGAATATAAATTAATATTTATAAAAATCTAGTGAGTTTTTTTCTAATCAATTATCACCTCGTGCGTGTTTTAATATTAATAATAATAATAAACGTTACGTTTGAAAACTCGAAATACTTAAAACGCTCGCGCGTACATTTTTGTTTAGCCGCGAGGGAACGAATCTCGATAAACAAAATGAAACTCAAATAGAAGTCCGAGGCGTATAGATGTTTAGATATGCCAACCGTTCAAATGTGCGTTGTTTACAAAAATCTCGAAAAAAAATAATAACTAACAAACCGAACGAATGAAGAACACTATGCGCGGTCAAGTACGAGTCGCATGCGCGAAAAACGTCTGACGATACAAAGCGCATTAGATACAGCATTGGAAACGCACGATAATTTCTTTTACACCGTTTGAAGTCTTCGTGTATATTTCCGCAGAGCAGTTTAATGCATTTTACGGCTAATACATTCTCGATGATATACGCACATTGTTCCATGGAGCCCATTACCGACCGTGTTATCATGACAACGAAAACGACAGTACCGCCACTGCAAGGTTCAACTAAAAGTTGAAACTCATTTTGCACCATGATGTCAACACACTCCTCGGCGGCGGAGTCTGTAGATGACATTCGATTCCCTTTGAACGTTTCATCGCCCCTCAGACACTTTTTTTTCTCCCCTGCCACCTATAATTTTTTCTACGACGCCATTACTTTTCACGCTTCCGGACTGTTGTGTCTACTTATCATTGTGTGCGCATATATTTCATTATACTTTCCGCCAAGTTTTTCATTACCCTACTCTCACTTTTTCTCAAATAAAAAACCGCACAACACTGCCGAAAATAACCGCGCGATGATAAGAAAACCGGGAAAACGGCAAGTCAACCAGAAGGAAAACTGGTCGTAAAAAATCTAATTAGGGAAAACGTAGAAAAACTAAACTACCAAATCGTGTGCAAGAATATTGACGTGGCAATAATTTCTACGTAGTTTTTATTTCTAAATATAGATCTGGACGAACCCGTGTTGATGGACGACTGTCTCTAAAACGTTAGCATTTTACACTTTGAAGATGGATGATGATATTGTTCGTGGTACAACAGTTAACAGCAATTTCTATAGGTCAGAAAACCATAAGGATTCAAGGACGATAATAATTAACTGGCATGAAAAAGATTCAATAATAGATGGATACGAAAATAAAATAAAAACTATCACAATAGTTTTATAGTTTAAATAATGTCCATTTAAAAATGTGATGTATTGAATTCGATAGAACAGTTTTATCTAATAGATGTTTATTTTGTGCAATGAAAATCACGATACTATTTTACTCGTGAAAAATACATTTGATTAATAGTTATAACTGATATAATGACCAACTTATTTCTTAGAAAGGTTACACAAATAAATATCCAATTAATTTTAAGTAAAATATAAATATACACGTCAGGCTAGATTAATAGTCAGAAGTGTTGTTATAGAATACAATAACAAACAAGCAACTAAATATGTAAGTATAGATTCAAACATGACATTTTTACAACGGAAAACTTGTTTGAATATTTAAGAATGGAATATTACAAAAAAGAAAAATATATAGTACACAACGGACAACAATTTTCTTATATTTCATCTGTATAAATTTCACTAAACATCTTGAATACAAGGAATGATTGATTATATGCATTTCAAATGGAAATTAAGTTGTCAGAACGAAAACGTAATAGGTATTTAATTTGTAGTTTATTTTTAATTTTTAACTTTCCGCCTATAGTTTGAGACTTGGCAAGGACTTTTTTAAAATGTAACTTTTTATTTCTTCGCCATTTCACAGTTATTTAAATCATTTATCAACTTTTTAACGAAACGTTTTAATTAAGTTAAGCTTAAAAAAAATTAAAAATAATCTAAAATATGAAATCATTTATTTAAATGTGACTTAATAATAAAATGCACGTATACTATGAAAATGTAAAATATCAATATATATATATATATATATATATATATATATATATATATATATATATATATATATATATTATCAAACACTTTGATTTTAACTTAATTTAAAATTCAAATCATAACAATACAAGAAATAAGCGTTTATTTATCTTATTAGTTCAGGAATAAATTGTAACGAAAAAAAATTAAAACTGAATTATATTAAATTACTAAAACGATTAAGTATTATAACTAACAACTATTATAATATGCTTCTTAAATCAAAGTACATATGTATGTTGAAATTATCTACGATTGTATCATTAGTTTATAATCATATAGTGACTAAGGAAAAACACGAGTGTACAATTCGGTGACAGTAGTTTTTTCTGTTTTTGTTCATCTATATTAAAGGCATGTAAAAAAACATTTAGTGCGAATAACACGTGTAAAATGCGATACGATCGGATTTTTATCTACTTTTTTATTTTTACTTTACTCGGATAAAGCTTTGGAACCTGAGAGAATCCAACATTTTTTTTTTAAGACTTTAAAACCGTCATCGCGATTATTACTCTGTTAACACACAAACACACATATACACTTCCTCCCTACATGTGAAAAACTATAGACATACAGTGACTGTATGTTATTCTGTCTGCTACAGTCATACGTTCCCGTTATACTCTCTCCGCTTTACTTAGATAACGCGTACACAGTGGTAACGGTAAAGCGCTCACGTCTAAACACGAGCCATTAAACCAGTTAAAGGTGCACTCAAAACGGCCGTAACATAAATCCCCTAGTTGAACAGGTGTGTTTAAACCGTTTTATTATGCTAAAGGTGGGGAAAAGCGCGAAAAAATCGAGTTTCAAAAAAAAAAAAAACCTAAGCAATAATTCTTTGGCGATGTTTATCACTCGCTGATCTCCCCTCCCCACGGCCTTTTACTTTGGAGTAAAATTGTAGAAGAAAGGGGTGGATGGCAACCTCCAGGATTTGGCGTACAAAGCTCCGATCGAATGCAAAATGTGCGAAATGACAACAATAGAACGAATTTTCAAGAGCCACAAATCAAACCTCACCCTCGCCCATCCAAGGAATAAAAAATATATATATTTTTAACCATAAAATATTCTTGGGATACGATCCATTTAAAGCCTAAAAGTAGATGGTCGTTAAGTTTGAGCACTACGAATAAACTTACATTGTGCATAAACAAAATTCTAATCATCACGCACACCTATTGAATTCTAAAAAATATCTTAAAATGTCGATAAAAGTATAATTTTTAGATTATTTTTGAAAAAAACGTCACACAATCAGTAAAGTAATTATATATAATCAAAATTCAACAATGTTTTATAGTTAAAATATAGCCAAATATTAGTACTCTAAATTTACGAGAGTATTTCACGTTCAATTAGTTGATTATTAATTAAAATTTTGTAATATAAGTTAATCTAATACCAAAATAACACGATCTATTATACTAGCAGTAAAATGGTAAGTACAATATTAATTATTTTCAATCTACATAATTTAAGGTAACTAAATATAATATTACTAAAATGACTTAAATGTACTCAGTGACATTAAATATTCATAACACTGTACAACTACTAGCTGTTAGCACCCTTAATTTAACAACGATAAAAACCGTAAATATAATTGCATTTTTTAATATAACAACACAGTATTTAATTTATTAGTACGTGTATATTAAATTGCACAATATTAAATGTATGTAAAAATGAGTTACTTATATTAATATAAATGTTTTAAATTTTACGAACATTAAAATAATTTGAATGAAAATAACCAATATAACGAATTATAATAGTGTTATAAAATTATGACTATGGCACACTAATTTCTTTATTACATTATGAACATAGATCAAAATACTATACTTTGATATTGTATTGTTAGCTTAATAGTGAATTGCTTTTTTTTTTAAGTACATATCACGATTTATTTCAAATGACACATTCTTATATCATCAGTTGATTATTTGAATGATAACTATTAATTATTAATTATTTGCTTACAAATGATACACAATTTTGGATATGATTGATTACTATTTTAACAGATTAAGTATTCGTTTACTTTTTAAAAATGACAAATAATGAAAAATTATAACAATCAAAAATTAATGTTAAACATATAATACACTAAACATATGGTCCATGTCTGCGGCTACTACCATTAGCTAACCATACGATTTTTCGGAAATAATAATAGTGGTCGAATGTTGACTTTGTTGGACGAACCGGTTTTATAAAGCCATTTCTGTGCATAAGGCTCTGAGAATAAAAGACAGAAAAAAATTACATTTCCTACATAATCGTCTCGCTGCACTGAGTCACATATCAATGTATGACCTTGAATAGCGAGGAAAAACGAATATTCTACAATAGAGACGCTCTAATAACTTCTATTGTAACACATTATCCTCTTACATTATATTATATACAACGCAAGATGATCATGTTAAAATATAATTATTTGTATAAGTTATAACATGCAATCCTAGTCATTTTACGTTCGAAAACAAAAACAAAAACCAATTCATTAAAAAATTTTAGTTACGAAAACAATAGGTTAAAAAATGTCTTGTTTAAAATCTTAATGTCATTAAGTATAAATATTAATAACTCTTATTCCAATTATAATAAACAATAAATTATATCTATACTAAAAATTCAAAAATATCGTTTAAAATAAAATCATTATAATTGAATATTAAAACTGAAAAACTCAAAGTCTTTTGTAAATCAACGTATTTATATTTCTCATAATATAAACTAAAAAGTACAATTAATATTTACAATGATTACTAGTGGATTTCCTACACATAACTATTAAGAATAGAAACATACTTAATAATGTTATCGAGTAAAGTAAAATTAAAATGTTAATAGAAGTTTATAATTAGCACGTAATCTTGCTAGTTTAAAATGTTACAATGATAAAAAGTAAACATTAAAAGATAATTAATTTTACAATATGAATATATATAAAACAAAGCATTCACAAATTATTAAAATTTAAAAATAATGAAATTCTAATTAATATTTAAATAAAATGCACTAATAAAACAAGGTAATGGTTTAAATAGATTTTTATTAAAATAAAATATTTTTCGAAATAAATATTTTCCAACAATTACTCAATGACTATATTTCAGAATACACTAATTAAAAAAATGATAGATGAGGTTTTATAAGTAAGCATATGCATTTTTAAATGTTATCCACAATACTTTTATAGATATATACATCAAGTATAAAAATTATCATTTTAATCTTTTTAGAAATGTTAATGTTAATTTTTATAATATATAATCACTTTGTGTTAAAAATTCACGAATTAAACTCATTGAGGGTTGAAAATTCTGAAAAAATAAGTCACGAAATCATGTTTTTTCGAAGTACTTCCAACATAACTGTTATTGTTCCGCTTACTATCATAATTTAATATTAACAACTACTTCAAATAATACGTGAAATTATATTTTAATTCGTGCTTTATTCGTAAACCATTTCGTAATCATTCGTAAATAAAAATATTATTTAAGAAAATACAAAATTATCTTTGAAAATGTTTTACCTTATACGAATCCATAATAATTGTATTTAAGTATATAATTTATCTTATTTCATCAAAATCATATTCACTAGGTAAAAATAAAACACTTGCATATAACATAAGAGATACCCAAGAATAACAATATATTATCCAGTTAGGGTGGCTTAGAATCGTAAAGGTTAATGTTTTAAAAATATTTGAAAGTTAAATTTTCATACTATAAGATTATATATTTTATAAAAACTTATACAAGTTTACAAAAATATTAATCTCATCAGATAACTTTTGCTTCGTATATGCTTTAGAGCGTGTAAAATAGATGGAGAAAAATGCTATAAATCAAATATGTTTCAGATTTCCTTTAATGATAAACCACCCTAAAGTATGAACTGAATTTGTCCCACGTGACCTAGAAAGAATCGCTGAAACAATAAATAAAAGTAATATGATTTTAGACAACATTGCGTTGAGTTCTAGGTGGATAAATTACCTATAAAGAGAACATTATGACTTCTACTTATCGTATAATTTCTCAATCCCTTTACAAAGTCTATCTATAAAATAATTGTTTATAATATTTCAAAAATGAAAAATTACTCAAGAACTGTAAGTAAAATATTCTAAGTTCTTTAACACAATATTTTTTCATATTTTTTCAAATACATATAAATTAACTATAACAAAAATAATTTCATATAACATTACAAAATATTATAAACAGTACAAAATAAAAGTCAGGTTCTATATGTGTATAAAACGTTTTATATGTTACTTGTTTAATGCCACTATAGTGGGCCGGCCTGCGAGAGATCGACACAAATACACCGTTGGTGAATAAATACTTGAACTGTTAACATCGGTGATATTGTAGCTGTGTTTGAAGTTGTTTAAATAACAAAACACGGAGGTTTAATGTTAAACTAACAAATAAAATAACGATTAAAAAATATAGTAAATAAAAATAAAATATTAATAAGATATTTGAGGCACACAGACTTCACGACCAGATGAGCATCGAAGTAATAAACGAAGTAGACCTATTCTATTATATTCTAAAAACCTGGGCAAATTAACACCAAATTTATAGGCGACCATTTAAGATAAGGATATGGTTAGTAGGAATTCTGACGGATGCGAAAGAGTCTATAATTATTTGTGGATAGGAAGACTTGATTCAGCATCATCGAAGTAGGCCTTTTACAAGGACGTAGTATATCAATATAAGTATCAATATTGGTTTCCTATACGACTTGCAACATGAATATCGATAAATGATAATAATATTATGATTATCTGCTTTTCGTATGGTTTATACCTAAACACGTACAAAACAACTAATATATATATAATATGTTTTGTTTATGAAATTCACTCTTAAAAATGTAAAAATACTTCTTATTTGAGATTCCTATTCAATAAATTACATTTTTTACGTGTTTACCCTTGACGTTCAATCCGGTTCGAAATTCGAACTCGGAATGAAAAAAATTTAAACCAAACTACCAAGTATCTAGTACTGTTTGAAAATCTAACTACTAAATATTTATCAAACAAGACTTATGGGCTAATAGTTCGAAGACCAAATATTGAATTAAAAAAACATTATTACAATTCTTCAAAAGTTATTTTTAGAAATGGTAAACATTTTGATGTTATTAATAACAAATAGGTATTGAAGACCGCCTACCAGTATTGATTTCTATTTTTATCATATTAATTGTAACGGTAAAAAAAATCTATTTTGGGAAAATCTATAGAACTATTAAGTTTACACGGCTGTTTTGCTGATAAAAATATGTTTACATTCTATATTTTAATGTATTTTGAATTTTTATATTGTACTGACTGCACAGTCATACACATTTAATTCAACATTTGGTTACATTGTATTGACCTACTCTTAAGAAATTACGACTACAGTGTTTAATCATTTAATTTTTCAATTAATTAAAAATAATTAAGTTTGAGTTGAAATCTATTAGGTTCAGATTCAAAAAAATATTTTTAAGTTCGGTTAAAATTCGATTCGATTTCAAAAATCAAGGTTCGACTCATCACTAATTATTATCTCCATATTCTATAGTAGAATTTAAATGTTACCAAGTTAATAATATGTAATGCTATACATAAATATAAAATCTACATGTAAATATATAATACAAAAGTATTTTTATATTTTCTTTGGTACTTCTATATTCAATATTAAAATAATACATTAATAGAAAAAAAAAAATTACAAATGTATAGTTATTATTTAATTATTAATATTAACTATTAAATACTATAATTGTTTGTGTATAATCTAATAATATAAAAATATTAAGTGTTGTAAATATCACAAGTACAATGAATTCTCCTTAAATACGTCCGCGATAAGATAATGATAATTTTTAATAATAGAATAATAGCATCACAATTGTCTATTTATAATTTATATTTCCTTTTCTTATTGTCAATGTAAATTATAAATGTATTTTTGTTTATAAGGGATTTTATTTTTATACGGTATAACACGTGTTTTATACTATACCAGATTTGAAATGTATGTGGTATACTAGACGTATATACTACACGTAAAAGTAAAAATAAAAATGATAATGATGAACTAAATTGATATTAATGAACTTAAACGTATATTATATGATGAGAATATTTAAGTACATACATAATATTGTAATATGAATACTAATATGAATACTGAATACTTTTATTTGTATACATTTTCAAACGATCAAGGTTTAACACATTTGTTCAGATTTAAACTAAAATAAGTCATCTTATTTGTAAACTCAATACGATTAGCGTCAGAGGTCGGGTAAACAATCCTTGAGAGGGTCAAAAGACTAACCAGGGGAAAGAACGAGTGACGTTGAAAAATGACCCTTGAAGATGACCTCCTATACCGATCTTTTCGACATTTTTCCTTCCATAAATGGTTTTAATTTCGTATCAAGGACGTACTGGTTGGTCTCGAGGGAAATACTATGTGTGTCCATCCTACATCACTCCCTTCTTGGAAAAACCCAGAATGATTTCCCTTCTGGTTTTCGGTAACCCCCCGAAATGTGGCTAATACCTCACAAAGTTCAGGTCTTTTTATATAAATACAAGACGTTTGTTTCCTGAACCGTTCACGCATCACCGATAAAGGTTCGAATCCTGCAAGGGAAAATTGGCATAAATTCACTGCGGGCACAAACAAAACATAGGGTGCTATAATATTTCTACGTTGAGGGGAAGACACTGAAAAAACTGTCCCTCAACAAAAGCAAGACGTTTGTCGATGAAAAACTAAAATCTAGTGAAGCATATACTTAAAATATACTAGTGGTTTGTACCAACGATATTTTATGTACATTGGTTGTGCCAACTGAACTAACAAAGTATTACTGTATAAATAAGGGATTTTAATGAGCATGTTTTACGTATTGTAAAATAGTCATTATTAGTTTCAAAAGAAATTTACTACTACATACCTACTTAGCTTATTTAATCGAAAGTATTTACAATAATATTATTTTTAGTAAAATAAAATATCAAAGATTTCAAATTAATCTTGTTAACACCATATAAGATATAATTTATAATTTATAATTAAAATCTTATAAAGATATAAAATATTATTGATCTAATATGAATAAAGTATGAGTTAATCTAATTGATTGAAAATCATTTTATTTTTCTGTCAATATTAAATACACGTCCAATTTAATTCATATCTTAGACAATTAATTTTGTTTAATGTTGAACAACTTTCTTTTGTAACAAGAATAATAATCCCGCAATTCCAAAGTAATTAAATTAAATTTCGTTTTATTGTTTTAAACAGTATTTTTCAACATGTTCAATAAATAAAATCCATTAAAAGATCACAGAGAGATTAAATAATTTCAGTATTTATTCATGAAATTATTAAATCATGATTTCTACCAAGGAAAATATGAAATACAATTAAAATAATCGAAATAAAAATAGTATACTTTAATCCAGAAAGATAACACTCTAGATAAAATATACAGAATAAATCCTTATAAAACCGCTGTAAATAAAACATAATATCAAAATCAAATAATATAAATCTATTGACACTGTGTTTAAGTAATTTATTTTAATACTTAATCAAATCTAAATGCAAAACAATTTCAGGTAAAATAAGTAATTAATATAAAAAAATAGTCCAGTTTTTTAGATCTAAATATTGAATAATTGAATAAAAAATATTCCAGCTCAAAAAAAAAAGAACATAAAGAAAACATACAACAGAAGTTTTTCGGATAGAAAAATTTACATAATACATCGTTAAAAAAAATATATATTTATTTTGTGGACAATAACGGACACATGACAAAATAAAACTAACGGAAGCTTTATTTACGAGAACTTGAAACGAACTTGGCAATGACTGTAAACATTCCGCAGACTGGTGGGCACAGAAATAGTACGTCCATATATATAACATAAATATTTTGGCTTATCCAGGAGTTTAATTGGCAAAGAATGTCAAAATGACGATGGATGTATATCGTCCACTCTTTTTCGACACGAAAAACACTAAGGACAAAAAAATCTGACAGACATATGCTTTTGTCTGTTTATGTAACAACCTTTAGAGCACGTGAGACTGGACACAAAAGAATAGTCGATAGTTTTTAAAATATACAAGTATTAGTGGTTTTGTCGACAAAAAGATTTTTTTGTGATAAAATCACAAGATTCGTAGAAATGAATACAATTCCATTTCGAAGGATTTTATTTTATAGGTACTATATATATATATATATATATATATATTGGTTAGGATAATAGAGGGTGAACGTTCGTTTCCCACACGCATGCATTTTGAATAGAACACGTGTACAAATCAAGAATGATACGAGACACATTTCAATAAATAAAACTATTATTATTTAACGGGCCAAGGACAGAGAGAAAACTCGAAATCTAATGATAATGAATAGCAGTGAATGACAAACCGAATAACTAAAAGACTGAAAATAAACTAACCGTAAACTCATGAGCAACCAATTTTAAGACCAAATCGTTTATTTGAATAATACCGGACGTTAAATAGTAGCAAATAACCAAATAAAATCATGTCGGAAACTATGAATAAAAATAATACGAAATTTTTAACAAAGAAAACAGTAAAAAAAAAAGAATCGACATAATGAACATAAATAAATGATGTTTGATGTTTAAAAGGTATTAAAGTAAAAAAATGAAATAAAAAAAAAAATGTAACGTTTTGAAATACAGATGTAAGATTTTAAGTACCTGTTAATACTAGAGACCGTTAAAATGATCCTTAAAATACACCCGTGTGAAAATAACATTCGAAAAAATAGAATTAATTTTAATAAAGAAGATATATAGACACATTCATCAAAAGTCGAAACGCGTGATGGTTATTTTAAGACAACAGAGATTCGGCGTGGGACTTGAATAGTACGTGCACATCAACAGGACCGATCGTTGGCCAACGATATAACCAGTTTTCACCATTATCTACAGAGTGCAACCAAAGTCAAACCCTCAGGCGAATGACCCGACAACGACTCGTGACCCACATTAAGCAATGGAAATAAAGAAAAACTTACAGTCATCGCGAGCATATAACAAACGAACATTCGACTCGCACGGTATTACTGTGTACGCGGCATTATGTTTGGACTGAGATTTTGACGCACTAATCTGAAATTATTATTATGTAACTGTGTAGGTAGGTGTATAATTCGATCACATTCGTAGCGCAGGCGGCGGCGTAGGCATCTCAATACCCGTTTACAAAAGAATTAATGTTTACCAAGTCCGAGGAAGCATATATTATATTACAATATTATTAATATTATTATTGTTATTTGTATTACAGTGTTAACTATATATAAAGAAAAATCGTATTATAAACGCAATATACACACGTGTAGAGGATTGGAAAATAATAATACTGTTTTTTCCACTAATTCTCCCTGACACGCTTCGAGAGTCCGGATATCCTTTTCGTGTGAGTTGACCGGAACCCCCTTTTATAAGTTGAAGGGAAAAGATATTTAAAAAGTCAACTATAAGACGTAAAAAAATGATTATATATATATATGTTTTTTATTCAATATTTTTTTTTCAAGATGCCGCTTTATCAAATTAATTTTGTTAGTCACAGACATGAATGAAGTTGTACGAACGTAACTAACAGTATCCGAATTAATATCAATATTATTTAACCTATAATAACATGCCTAATCATAATATTATATTGACAGTATTTTTGTACTAAAAAACGAAATATTTGTATTTTACCCATCATGTTACCAAGTTATATTTTGCTTTAAGATTATAAATAAAACACACAAGTAAAATGTGACGTACTTACAATAAGAATGAACATATAAATATTAATAAATTTACCGTGTAAAATAATTAAAAACGAATAATTTGAAAGAGAATTCTCTTTCAAACATTCAACCTAATACTTAAAAAGTATTTAAATTCATCCGAATTCTGAATCGTACTGAGATATTAATCTTATTGAGCTGTATGGGAAATAAATATTACCCATATACACGAATGAATGATTTATTTTATTCCAACTTAAAATATCCTAAAAAAGAAGTGAAAAGCAAAACACAAGAAAAGAATTACAATACATCACAACCAATGTAGTTTTATTTTGTAAAGGCAATAATTTAAAAGTTATATGGAATGGTTTTTAGTATAAAGTTAAAAGTCATTCTTATTCTACCATCTTATGAAAAAATCCCTTTAAAAACAATTCATATCTACTTATAAGTTGAATACTCCCATGTGTGTATATATATATATATACACACACACTTCCTTAAAACCACCATATATGTATATATTATAAAAATAACTAGGAGATTTTATTTAACTTTTATTTTTTAAATATCTACATTCTTCTTTTTATATCATGTTTTAAAACAATTCTCTTAATTCAATCTCCTGTAAAAGATTTCTCTAAATATACAATAAGAAAGTTCGAATATTTTTTCTGAAAGAAAAAACCAAAAACAACTCGAGAACAAATTTAGTTTATTATTTATTTATTATTGCAAAATATTTTCACTCGCAGAATTATAGTTATCATTTTTAGTATATAAATACATGGAACTCCATATTATTTATATAACAGACATCCCAGAATCATTGTCTTTGAGTTACAAAATTATTTTAATAAAAAACACAATGTTTGTCATTATAAATAAAATCTCGAATAAAACAGTAAAATACTTAAAAAAAAATATTATAAAAACAATTACAGTTAACATTTTTAAAAATAAATAATAGATCACTGTTGAATATTTTTTTCCCTGATAAAATACTTAATAACAGTGTCTGATTTATAGAAATAATTGATGTGATATATTGATAAGTGATAGCTTAATTCAAATATCAATCATGTTACAAACACATTATATTTAACGACTTAAAAAAACTTCTTATGGTAGATTCCAATATACAATTATTTATATTTAAACATGGTGAATTATGAACTCTGAACATAAAATATATTAATTTTTAAGTACAAGTGTAATTCATTTATATTTTAAGAACTAAACTAACGTCAAATATTTGTACTTTTTTTGTTTGAATGGAAAATAATATTTTAGTTAAAAAATGGAAAGTAAAAGATAAAATATCACAGAAAATACCCAATATCCACGTCTTATTCATCAATCACCATAGAGTTATTTCGTCATTTTATTTACAAAGTGAAACAATACTATGGGCGTGTTACAACTATCATATTTTATAACATAGAACAATAAATTAAATTCATCTATTAATATATTACGATTGTACGATAGATACATTAAAACTTTCCGTTTATTTTTCGAACATTTTTTTCTTATTTTTCTTATACTGTTTTAACAGTATTTTTAATTTTGTTCGTTACGAATTTTAAAAATCGTTTCCCACGAAAAAAAATCGTATAATACCAAGATAGCAAAAGTGTACATAATCAATATACGTGGGGCTTTGCGCGTAAATCAAAATAATAAACAAGATCTAGAATTAGGCGGTTCCAAAAAGACTCCGTGGGAGTCGCCTGATGCCATCACGACTGGACATAGAAACAGAAAACGTGAGAGTTGTCGAGGGAAAAAAATACACAGTCAAGTATATTGTGTGTATTATGCCTGAGTCACGATAACGATAAAAATTGTGTAGCCGTTTCACAGCTTATCCGTTGAAAACACCGTGTTCAACTCAGGACGATTTATTATAAAATGCTTATTGTTCACACTAAGACCATTTCCAAAACAAACTAAAACAAATTGTTTACAACTAATATAATAAATCCACAGCCGCTATATGATGATAACATACACAACACTATCTTGATAATTGATGTTTACATGCATTAGGAGACATATGAAAAAACGAATAATACTTACGAGTATATTATTCGATTCAATATTAAAACAATAGTCACACCACAGCACCTTCGTTATAAACGCATATAATTTAAAAACCATAAAAACATTTACGGAAAATGAAAATCGTAAAATACGATAATAGAAATTATATATAAAATATTAATATCTAAAATAATAAAGAACAATGAAAATAAAAATCGATCAACAACTTTAAATTGCATAAATAAACAGGTCTTTAGAATTTTTTTTCAAATCTTGTTATAATTGAATTAAATTTAGTTTCATTATTACTTATTGAATAATGGCGCCAACGGTATAGAAAGAAAAAAGTAATATAGAGGAACAACCGGACGCCGGAAGGCAAGTAGATTCACAGACGGCCGAGAAAAATACAGACATCGACATACATTTATTTTCAGAATCTAATAACATCGTAAAATTTTTTTAAGGTTCTTATAAATTTTAATTTCGATAAAATAAACAATCTTTTACTCCTGAATAATTATAATACTACCTCAAAAACTTAAAACAACAAAAGAGACGAAAATCTGTTTTCATTGTTTATATGCGTAAGGAAATAAATTCATCATAAAAATACATGTGAATATTCAATGCACCAAAATTATGAAATAAACCTCGGAAAAAACGTTCTTATTTAGTAGGAAGGATATATTATTGTTCGCGAACTGAGGGAGTCGCGAACTTTTTAATAATCTAAGTTAGAGGGTAACAGGCTACAAGAATTCATACGTTATATACCATTATGAAATTATTCCGGTGAAATCCATAGAAATGAGAGGTATTCATATGGCCAATCTATTTTCCATATAGGACATTCAATTGACATGAAAAACGGGTGTCTGACATCGAAATGTTATAGACTCATTATTTAAATTTGAAATCATTGATTTTTAGCATAACAAAAGAATTCAAAATAACTCAACTTTCTCTGCATTAAACCACAAATACTTATTTTTAAAACCTAAAATAATAAATTGGGAAGAATCTGAACTGTAAGTAATTGCTATCTGTAAAAATATTTAAAACCAGTAGACCATTTGAAAAAAAAATCATAATTACCAATAAATACTTTCGCGCACGCACAATGTTAAATTATTTTGTTATGATAGGAGGAATCGATGAAATTAGTTTATTTGTTTTTTCTTCTTGTTTTTTTTTTTTTTTTTTTTTTTGATTAATTGAACACAAAATAAATAAATTTGTTATATTTAACAAACAACTAAACCAGTAAATATGGGTTACGTAATACAACTATTATGAAAGATAATTACTCAAAAACACATGTAGTTTAAGAATGAAATTAATGAAACTGGTGACATTGATGAATTCAATGATTTTCTATGAGCAGAAGAGTATAAAAGAAAAAGAAAAATCACTTTTTACCAAATATGTACGGGTTGTAAATTGTTTCTAAATTATTACAATTTAATCAGAAATAATGGCTTTCGCTGTTTTGCGAGTATGAAAAACGGCGGTTAGAAAACTCGTTATCACACCGTTCAAATATATCGCACAGGATAGTTTCTTAGAGTGACGCATTCAAGGGGGTTCAAGGGGCAATCACCATGGGACGTCAAATTCTGAGTCCCGCAAAAAGGACACCGGCGCTAGATGCAAACTCGTACAGATATAATTATAATTCGGTAGTTCGATGGAAAATGCATGTCTGTTTAACCGAGACATAAAATATGCGATAACACGTGCATGTTCGGCCACCTCCTGCAGAGTGTACTCGCAAAAAATATAAAGTACGAAATAGTCACATTTCAAGCAGTTGAAATAGTTTTAATGATAGTTATCTCGTTTCAGAGCAAATCCTTATAGGATTTTTTATACATCTTATAACTGACAAATCCTTATAGGGAATGCTAAGTTACACCACACCAAGCGCTCAGCAGTGCACCTACCTATGATGCTGTCGAATTGAGTCTCAGCCTCGCAATATCTACGTTTGGCACGAAAACATTTGAATAAGCAGAATGCACTGCGTTTCTACACAGCCAATTAATAATAAACCGTCCGAGCAGAGTAAATAAAATAATAATGATCGATGCGATTCGATGAAATCGAATATCGACACACAAATGACTGTCCGACAGCGGACAATAATAATACTCGCATACCAGCTAAACCGGTGACGAAACGTTTGGGTCGCAGTGGTGCAAAGAGCTGCGCGGCCGTAACAAATAACAAAAGGGGAAAAAAAAACAAAAAATGATATTAATTTAGGGAAACATGAGCGAATTTACGTTTACCAAACAATATCATTAATTGCCAATGTAAATGGGATGCGAGGGGGGAAAAAATCGTATCAACACGCACGTCGACGGTGAAGGGAACACGTGCGTCGTTGGTCGAAGAACTGTGTCGTGCGAATGTAAAACGACCCGACCACGTGCGTGCGCGACTTTCGCATAAACTATCGGACCGTCGGTGACGAGCGGGGGAGGAGGCAAACTTAACGGCCCAGCGAACACGTTTTCGCGATCCGCTGTGCACCGTTAAACGTCGGAGGACCCGTTCGAGGCGAACACGTTTCGACCGTATCACGCGCGTGAACAACGCCCGTCACAACTACGCGCATCGTAAACGAATAACGTGGACTGCAGAACAAAAAACGTATTGTTTTACCTGTTGTCAAGAAGCCGGACAGCAAGACCAAGGCCAGCACCAGTTGCAGCGACGGCGTGGGCCAACGGCTTCGCGTCATGATCGGTTCGTGTTTGCCAAAGTCCGTCGAATAGATCTCGAAGAACAGTACGGTTGTACACGCGATGGATATCAACCAACGGTTGAAGACGAAGAACAAATAACCACCACAGTTAATATTCTATTCGCGACGAGACGATTTGTGACGGACGAACGATGGTGAAAGAGAGAGAAAAACCCGCAAAGCGTTTAGAACGGACTGTGTTCAAAAAACGACCGTTGGTAACAACATTTTCCGATGAGAACATACGACGACAACGGCGGTGCGTGCGTGCGAGAAGACGACGACGACGACGACGACGACGGTGAGTACGGAACGACGACGCGCGATACGATGACGATAGCGATGTTGGTCGGTCGGAATGCAGGTGCCGCGCGCACGATAGTTCGGCAACGGTCGGCCGCGGTCGCCGTATCGTCGGCAGTGTCGGCGGCGGCGGCGGCGGCGACGCGGTGCTCTTGACTCCTACACGACACGCACCGGTTGGACCGTCGGCCGGCAGCGATCGCGGTAGCGGTGCGGCGGCGCGCACAAACAGTTGCGGTATCTCGTCGCCACTCGCGGTGCGCACGCCGGACGACGTACCGTGAAGCGGGCAATTCAATTTGGTGGCATTGAGACCCGATCGCGAAAACACTCAAACTCAACTCGCGTCGCGGAAGACGCGCGACATGTCGTCTGCCCACGTACAGCAAACCGGTTGTACGTGATACGCCGTGGCGGGTAACACGCAGGCGGACTTCACCGAACGGTCGCGGCCGGCCGTAGATTTCCAACATCTTTCCGCATCTATTTGTCTCTCTATCTCCCTCTCTCTCTTAGGTACTACGGTTTTTTTTTTGTACATGAAACATATAAACAAACGGGACGAACAAAAAGAAAAAAAACTGCAAGACATCCGGTCGAAAAACGAAGAGTAAAAAACAATTATAAAAACTGCAGCTCAACCAGATATTACAGGAGTACCGTAACAACAGTTCTCCGTCGAATATTGCTATAGTTCATCTCTTCGGTGCCGGTTTTAGTGGCGATGCAGTGGCACCGAAGTTTCAGATGCAGGCCCAAGGTTTAAAGGCTTTGTCAAACAGAACGCGTTATTTACGTCGCGTGAGTATCGTCGCGTTCTTAACCATATTGCGGACGTTACAAAAAGCGTCGCATTATAGAGACTGGTTCTTAGTAGTCGATATAGTCATGCCGTCCCAAAGATGAAAATCAAGGAAGGTGAATAATATGAAAAATACCGACTACAATTTTTTTACTTCATGTATGTAGTATAATTGACTATTTGTAGTCGTATTTTTACTTTTTAACATGTATATATGTGTTAGTGTCGCACGTTCTTAAAATTGACAATTTAATTATACATATATATATATATATATATATATATATATATACAGGGTGTATCTGGAATGGATGAGGACACGAGTATACGCGTACTCGCCGTGATGGCCTAAAGTAGATTTTTATTTTCAATCTCCAAAATCTTGGTTTATTTAATTTATTTTTAGGACATTACCATAAATTTAAAAATAAACGATTTATTTGTATTTTTTGCAAAATTCTAATACGAATCGAGACGTCACACTGTTTTTGGACTTGTCGCGCGTTTTTCACGCTCGAGTCGCCGACTAAGAAAAAAGTCTTGTGACACATCAATTCGTATAAAAACACTTCAAGATAAACAGTGGTGATAGTCGTTTTTTGTCAGTTAACACACATAATTAGTTAAAAAGCTTTAACATTGTCGATTTATAACAATGATGAAATAATAATAAAATTAGTGTAAATAGAGTTTTAAATTATGTATTTTATTATTTATGTATTTACAAAAGATATGCATTACCGGCTAGATTGAATGGTCAGGGATTTTACTGTTAAAGAACGTGCCATTGGAAGAACAAGAATCAATGTGGTGTATGTTAGATGGTGCACCTCCTCATCATACAAATGCAGTCCGACAACAATTGCATTATCTTTTCCCTGACAAACTTATAGGTAGAGGAGCTAGAAACATTGCTCAATAAAGCCCATACATAATATGGCCATCACGCAGTCCTGATTTTAACCCATGTGACTTTTTCTTATGGAGTTTTATGAAAGAACAAGTTTATGCCAAAGAAGTAAATAATAGAGATGAACTTTTGATGAGAATTAATAATGTAGCTGATATCATTCGTCAAACACCAAATATATTAGAAAAAACTTGGAGTTCATTACATCGTCGTGTAGAAAAGTGCATAGAAGTTAACGGGAGTCACATTGAACAACTTTTGTAAATAAAAATTTATTTTAAAATTAAAATGTATTTGATTATGATTTTTTACTATGTTAAAGTTGTTTTAATTAATTATGTGTGTTAAATGACAACAAACTACTATCACCACTGTTTATCTTGAAGTATTCTCATACGAATCGATGTGTCACACGACTTCTTTTTTAGTCGGCGACTCGAGCGTGAAAAACGTGTGACAAGCCCAAAACAGTGTGACATCTCGGTTCGTATGAGAATTTTGCAAAAAATACAACCAAAGTGTTTATTTTTACATTTAAAGTAATGTCCAAAAAATAAATTGAATAAATCAAGATTTTGGAGATTGAACAAAATTTTCAAAAAATCTACTTTGGGCCATCACAGCGAGTACGCGTATACTAGTGTCCTCATCCATTCCAGAAATATCCTGTATAATAATATTTTATATTGTATAATAAGTAGTTATATAAATTTTATTCGTGTGTACGCTGTATTACGAAATATGTAATATTTGTTTTCCGTAAGTAAAATTAGGTCCTTCGAGGCTATAATGAAACAAGTCCGACTGCCGACTGGTGTTTTCGTTTTTGGGGAGGTGAGATACCTCCCAAGACTCCCTTTCGGGACAGCCCTGGATATAGTAGTATTGTTCGTACGTTTGCGAGGTGTGGTTTATATTGAAAATATGTCCGTTAGTTCAGACGAAGAAGAACTTTTACTTTTATACGCATTAACCGAAAGTCAACAAAAGATGAAGCGAATTTTCCACTATTAACATTTATTTTTTCTCGTATTTATGTAGATATTCCTTCTTTAATCATTATCTGAACGCCAAAAATAACGTACTACCGCGCGTAATTTTGTGATTTTGTACAACGTCGCGCTCTACCGTCGCGTTCTAGCGCCACGTTAATCATGCCGACAACATATATTTGACATCCAATTTAACTTGGAATTGAATATAATGCGACGGTAATTCACGTGACGTTAAGAACGCTTTCATGCGCGTTAATAACGCGTTCTGTTCGACAGAGCTTTAATGTAAAAATTTCATCACCATAAAAATACATAGAAAACATTTAATCGTCGAGTTTTAATAATGATCCAACAACCTACAAAAGTGTTTACCTATAGTAGTATACAACTGTTCATTGGTTTAATTTTTCCTTCGTTCATATTATTATTATTTAATTTTAACATTAATTGAGGAAACGGCTAATATTTATATCAATTTTTTTGTTAATTATTTTTCTTGAAACAGCGTAAAACGGATAAAATTCCGAGTAGTACATAGCTCTTAGACTTCAATCCACTGCACCTCATATAAATATATGTACAAATTTGTGGGTATTCGTATTTTAAATTATCGCCGCCAAACGCGTGCACATACTTCGCTTCGAACTTTGGGTGTACATCGTGTACGGTTGAATATATGCGGTTGTTTACGAGTAATATTGTGCATTATTATTCATCCGTCTTTCGTTTCCCCTCCTCCGGGGCCATTATACGAACTTTATTACTTTTAGAATCATGAAAAAATAATAATCAAAACACTGCACTATAGGTGCACATACCTTTACGGATGTTTTTTATACACAAGAATAGGAAAAAATAAACAAAGTCAATACGTTTCCATCAGTTGTAGCGCATACGAGTTTTTGATGGTATACGCACCACAATGTATCTACGTATAATATAAATACTACCTACGGGAACAATTACGTAAATGTATACATTAATATGGTAAATAAATATTGAAAACTTTAAAAATAATTTCGATTTTTTATAGGGTACATGTATAACATGTATTATACATCCGACGCTTTTTAATATGGTAGTCTACGAATACGTTCAGTACAACGTTTGAATTATTGGTATAAGTTTAGTTTTCGGTTTACACATGTCGTAAATATTATGTCTAATTTTCAGTATAAATAACTATTAAAAATAGCACGATTAAATATTATTAAATACACCTGCGAAATAGTGAGCCTCACTAGTCGCATCTTTAAGGTTTGATAGTTAATAAATTATAATTAATACTCGTTTACTCGCGGTAGAGATTATTTAACAGAAAACGTTTACTCGAGTTGACTCAAATAACTTACTAAAAATGATTGATATAGATATATATTTTTTTGATTTACCAAATATTCACCATTGTTACAAAACTTTGATTTAAACAATTTTACTTCAATACACTTTTAATTATTTTTGAATTAAGTTAAAAACACATTTATATAAAACATACTATGAATTATATTATTTAAATTCTGAATGTTATAGCTTTTAATGAGCTTTTTTTAAATTCTCTTCCTCATTTACAGTAAAAAATTATTTATCATCAGAGAAAATTCGTAAAAAATTTTATGAGGTTGAATATGGAGTTTTTCATTAAAATTCAATTGAATTTGTATGTTAACTAGTTTATTTAAAATATAACGTCCTAACTATTTCATCGGACAGCTTATACAAATAAAACTTAACAAGATAAAATCCAGGTTCATGCATTTACATATATGCTAATAAGCAAAAGCAAGTTGTCAAAATAGCTTAATGTTAACTTTAAACCCTAAATTTTCAAATTGATGAATTATATTAAAAAAAAAAAAGTAGGGACAGAATACTGTGATCACATCGTTTTAAGCATACACTCGTTTGAATGAAAATTGTGTATTGTTATCATTTTAAATTTGAAAGCAATGGCATTTGAAATATCTTTGAACAATAAATACTTTTAAAGGATTTCAGTTCACTACACGCAATATTGATAACTTACAAATTTTAAATTTGTATTAATACATGTTTATAACTTACTTGTACTTTACTTGCTAAGCATAACCAAACCTATCCTAGTTGCGACGAACAAAAACGACATGTCGTTTATTTCAATGATAATTACCCATCAAATAATGTATACTATTTGTCCTCATTCATTTCTTTTTTCTTATTGTTAGTACGCCATTATACAATTCATTCGGACTCGAACAGTGTACTCGTATCTATCGTAAAATGTGGTAATTTTTAAATAATGTAACAACCGATACATTAAGTCCTAAGAACCAAATACTAATTGACTATTAATGTTATTATTATTTTTTTCGTTTCATTAGCACTTACTCGTATAATATCCAAACAAGCAAAACTTAAATTGCAAATAAGAAGTAATGGTGTAAGCCTCAATTACACACAACCAAATACTAGTAACAATAGCATTTTTTTCAAAATACTTAGAAAACTTAGTTATAGATTGTAACTGATATGAAATATATTCATAAATCCTTCATAATTTAATTAATTTATTTATTGTAACGAATATTTTTTTCTTCCATCAATATATGTATACTAAAATAATCCTTCGATTACAGACTTTTATTACTTTTCGAAACTTTTATTACAAGTTTTCATAATTAACGTCAAATTAAAATTAATCTTTATGTAACTCCTGTATAAAAAATAAAGATAAAGGTCAGGTGATATATGCTATCATTTTGACTATTTATTTGAAATACCTACATCGTATATTTTAGTCATCTAAATGGGTTCATTAGCGTAGTTCATTAGGAAAAACTAATTTAAAAATTTATATTTTGTATATACCTATTAATAAATTGTTTTACTTACAATTAGTGTTCGAAATAGAAAGGTTTACCATCCTCTTTATTTTTTTTCATCGATATAATTCATCTCACAACTAATTATCCACAAAGCTGGTATCCCTCTCAGTTAAAATATAATACATAAAACTCAAATATTAAATTACACAGTTTTTGGTCACTACTTTGTTCAAACATCTAAAAAAATTGTATAATATGTATAATATACATGGAATAATATATGACCCTTGAATATACTTTAAGTTCCTATACAAATATATAAACAAATTAGATATGTATGGAGTTTGGGTGTTTAATTAAGTACCTATCTATTTTAAATATTAGAATTTAAAAAATAAGTACTTAATTACGCAATTGATAAATTTTAAATTAATATAAAATTGTCATTTGTAACTGTGCTCATGGTCGTATTTTAGAGGGAAGGGATGGGCGAAAAGCGATCGCCTCCCTCCTGAATCTATATTAAGGAATTAATTATATGTGAGATACACATTTCAATTTTTTTTAATGTGGATCACTTTATAATGAAATCAAATTACGCGTGGCTGTGAACACTGAATTGGACTTTTTTTCGGGTCCACATACTTAGTGAAAAATCTAATAAAACACATGCGTAACTTTCAAAACACAGATAGGTGTTAAAAAAGAACAACACAGAAGTTGATTCTAAGTGGATCCGACATTAGAGTAAAAAAATAAAACCAAAAATATTAAAGACTCACCTGATTTAAATACTACCAAAAATTTTACCTGTACATTTTGAGCCTTAATTAAAGAAAACATTTTAATTTCCTCCCCCCTAGAAATAAGTCTAAATATGCCCCTGATTGTGCCCCAACAAACTTTAAAATGAAAGGACAGTTATTTATTAATGATGTTGAAATATTATCTCGATGTAGATTATATAAGAAATTAAAATAATGTATTATGTATAAATATACATAAATACTTCTATTTGTCAATGTATAATGTTTTTTATATTTAATAGATAAAACAAGTATAAAAATATACTTATTATTTTAACAATTTCGAATGTAAATATAATTTATTATATATTTTCATACATCCACATTTCTCAAGAATCAAAATATAAATTATTTATTTGCCTATTTAAGGGCAAACGAGGTTTATTTTTTAATTAAAAAATAAATAAAATATGTTATATTTATATAATTTTTTTCTATAAATTAATTTTATTGTGAGTTATATACGTAATAATAATGGCTCAAGTTAAATATTACATAATTAAAATATAAGAATATTTTTCTTTTATTTAATTTTATAAATAATATAAGTGGATAATTTAAAATTGGTGATGACATGTTATAGAATACATTTGTATTTAAATCGACGGTACGATTTAATGACAAAAATATCCTATTAAAATAACTTGTACATAATATTATGATATACCTTTATGCATCGGTAATTTTAATATTAATTATAGAGTATATTTAAATAAATAAATAAGTTATCTTTTGAAGTGGAAATAATCGTAATTACTTGTTTATACTGTCAAAGGATAACACGATTAAACCTTAAAGTTTGACCATAGTCGTAGTTATTAAAAAAAAACATATGACTCATCACTATCATGGTTTTACAACTATACTTTTTTTTAATCTATACTGTAATAGCAAAAAACAAAATTTGAATTCATTACGTCCCCTTCTGATCATATCTAAAACGAATGAGTTTTGTAAAATAACAGATTTCGGGAACACAATTCACTATTGTAATGATATAAATTTATATCGGTGTGGAATTGGATCGGAAAAGAAGATTTAGGGAGTTTGACGTTTTCTCTAAACGGGGGAGAAAAAATGATTGCTAAACATTTCCAAATAGAACTATTGTCTATCACACTTGTTACTGGGGGGATAGCGACGAGGGTCTCGGAAATTTACAAAACATAAATGTTTGTACCAGTGTGGATTATCTAATTTCTAACACAACGAGGGCTGCTGCGGATGTTAACCACCGCTCGTTCGGTCTATTCACGTCACCCGAGCCTTATACCTTCGGTAATTCGTATAACCTTGTTGCGCACTCAGGACGTAGCTTTTAGAGTGCGTAGCCGTTCTGCTGCAATCGTGAGGGAGTTTCTGGAAATGGTACAGTATAGGAAACGTTTATTCACTGAACGGTCGGTAATTGAATTATTATGTTATCACAGGCAGAAAGGTGCACAACCGCGTTATACGGTCAAATTCAACGCTGTTTGAATTCGTGATATAGTTGCTTAGGTAGATAAATATAGCATTTGTCAAAGCACAAGCGGGAATATATAAACGTGGTTAGTGATGGGGTGCACACTCGGAATGCAGGAAAAAAACTAAGGCCCGTCTCTAATGGTCCATGTATAAAAGAATGTAACAACCATGAAAAGCGATTTTTCAAAGCAGTATAAAAATAGGACATAATGGACACATGAAACCTTTTAAAAGGCCTGAGCACAATGAATAATATGGTACAATATAGTTTTAATGGAATCGTAATAGACTTATATTCTTAAACGTTAATTTGAGAGTATAACTGACGATGTTAATTATAGGTTTTTGTTTAAATATATGACCAATACAATTTACATTTTTTATCTTTTAACTTATACGTACTAATACAGTTCTAACCATATGGGTTTTCAATTTTTTTTTCTCCGTATAGATTGGACTAAGAATGGTAAATTGAACAAACATGTACATACGAATCGAGTGAGATGGTTGGCTAGCTTAGTTGTTCTCCATATTACGAATACACAATGCGTATTTGTGACGATCATTTAATATTGCACTGTTATTTGTTGATTCTGTACACTATGCTTGATATATATTGATCTTCAAGCCTCTTGTGAATAGTAATATCAATTCGTATGGAGAATTTTGATTCACGTGGATAATCATGTTTAATTGGAATAAACATACTTCAAAAAACAATCTATTTCAAGCAGTACATCGATAATATTTAAAAATGTTGCTTTTTATTTATTATAAGATAGAATTAACAAATCTCATAGTTAAAATACTTATATTTATATAACAAATATTATCTTAAGAACAAATAAGTTAAAAAATAGGTAATTATTTAGTACTTATCACTTATGACATAATATAAGAAATAAATTACAACACTACAGTTTAGTTGGCGGACAAAATAAAATATTATGAACGTATTAAATTGAAATTCTATACGAAAAATAGAAATTATATTGATTAATCTTTAACAATATTATTACATATTCGCATGAGTTTCAATTATTATTTCATTTTAAGAAATGTAAGCATCAAATTTACCATATTAAAATCTGTTGTTAATTTGACCAAGAAAATTCAAGAATTATAATATTAAGAATTATTTATAACACTGCAATGTTTTTCGTGTCAAACATTCATGTTTCCAGATTCATATTTTACAGATAGTACCCTCCAAATTTATTGCAAATACTTATACATACATATAATATTTTATCAAATTTGTCTACACAGTAAGACTGCTTGAGATTAAATTTAAATCTCTTTTGCTATAATAGTTTGTTTCAGAAGCGGGTTAACAAAATATTTACTAAGAATTATTTTATTATATTCATCATTATAAACATAGTAATATTTTATTAAAATTATTATAATTTATTAATTTTTTCATTATTAAAATAAAAAATATTATTCCTAATACTAGTATGAATTCATTTATACTCATATTAATATATAATTAAGATAAATATAACCATTACATATAAGCCAATGTGTATTTCTAAATATATTCCCAATTACATGATTAAAATGTTATTGCATAAAATATAATAAAATTCACCAATTTGTTCTTTTTTTTTGTGTGTGTGTCAGTCAATTAATAAATAATGATAATTATAGAATTACATAAATTAACAATACATAATAAATTAAAGTAAGTGGTATTCCACCGAATAACAAAGTAAAATAATATATATATTTAATATGATATGGTAATATTGTTTAAAATTTAAAAATTTGTTTATAATAGCTTAATAGGTATACACATTGTGGATGTATCCAACTTATCATGTTACTTTAAAAAATACCTGGTATAAGCTATTATAAAGATTTTATAAAAACTACTTAATTGTTTAACATTTTTAGAAAGAATAAATGAATCCCCTAACCATATTTTAGGAATCTCACTCAGATACATATATATCCCCATACATAATTGTCTTTAATATTAAACTATTTTCATTAAAATTTACTTTACTTTTAGAACTATAAGTTATTAAATAATGAAATAATGGTACATATTTAAAAATGTTCAATAGCAAAAAAAATTATTTACTTCTTTTAGGCCTTAAGCATTTTTAGTCGAGTGCTGTAATCACTATTAATTAGTCATTGTATGTATTATAATAGTGAGAGTATATATATACACATAGCATTTAACATTTAACTATTAATATTATGTACAGTTTATACTTATAACTACAATAAAATCTGTCCAAAACTTTTAAAACTATTTTATTAATATTCTACATAATAGTTCAAAAACTATTTCATATTTTCATAGTAAACATTATTTATTTATTTTTTTTTTATAATATTAATTATTTTAATGTAATGTAATGAATTTAAAAATTATTTAAGTTCTCATAATTTATACAATTAAGATAAATTAACTGAATATTTAGTAAATAAGCTATCTTTTATTTGACTATTTAAGACTCTAATATATAATACATTTACTCATATTGTTCTCAAAAATTATCTTAATTATTAAAAAAATTATTAAAACGAACGCTATTTAAATTATCTCATAAACTATTATTGACTATTGTCGTTACAATATACTAAACGTAATAAATGTGTTATTATTTATAATTTGATATTATTATTATACACACATGTCATATATTAATAAATATATACATGTATTATTAATAAAAATAAAGACATCATTAAGTCATTTAAAATCTATACAACTTTATAATACTAATTTTTTAATTAATTTAAAAAAAAATATCAACTGTAAAGAATGTACAATACGATAGAAATATAATGAAAGATCTTTTAAATCTCAATAAATATGATTCAAGTATGAAGTTATAAAATACTTATTCAATAATAATTATCTTTTATAAGCTACTAAAAGAAATAAGCAACATAAATTGAAATTGAAAATACATTAACATATTTATACATATATGTATATGCAAATTAGTAATATATTTCGATATTGTGGAAACATTGAACCAAAAAACTTAAATTTTGGATGACCATGAACGTTTGTACATAATGTGCAAAATTAACTATATTTATTTGGAATTTTTAGATACAAAACACAATATGCAGTTATTTTAATGATTATTTTAATTAATACTGTGTCACACACTCATACAAACAAACTTATATGGTGGTCAATAGTTTTTTACCATAGATATAAAATTTTAATATTGATTGTTTATTAAATTTAAGAAATTAATTACACCAAAAGACATTATCGGTTTGAAGTTTGCAAAATAATAATGGAACACTATAAAATTCATTATAAAATCATTAATTTATCACTATAGTTTTTTTTTTTTTTTCATGATGGTGAAACATAATGTTTTTAAGATAAAATAAAATATTACATACCGAATAGCAATTTCATTAATAATTTAAATAAATAGTTATTTTTATATAATTTATCAATAACAATAAATAAATGAAATATATTTAAAAGCGTATTTATAAATAAGCAATAGATATTTATTAATTATACTAAAGGTTAAAAATGTTATATAGTATATTATACTATGTTCTAACATAATATTTAACTAAATGTAATGTATACCATCATGTAAAAATGTTTTCAAAATATATTTTTTCTTTCAAATGCATATTATATTTTATTATGATTTAAATTTAGCATTTTCTACTTGCGGTTTTTGATAAATCGGCTAAACAATTAAAATTATTTACTTTGAATATCATAAACATATAATCTACAATATAATATTATAATATTATAATATTAAGTTGAAAGTGTTAAAATAAAAGTATTTCTAAATTAATTCACTAATTATTTGTAAATAATTACTATAAAATAACTCTTTTTTATAATATTTAATGAGTAAATAACAATTTTATTAACAATTTTCATAATTATATTAAGTGTTATATATGCACATTGATCACATATTAAAAAAAAAAAACATTTTTAAAAAACAGCATTTGTTGAATGAATAATAATATTTTAATAATATAGATATCATCTAAATCACTCAAGAACTTATAAAAAACTAAATACTATTAAACTTGACGTTTATTTATATTATGAGAGCATAATTTATTAAATATTAGTTAGTCAGATTTTTTGAAAATGATTCATTGGAATTCATAAACGTAAATTAAAAAAAAGAAAATTAATTACAAAAAGACATTATTGCCTTTCTACTGTGTATATTGAAACAAAAACTTAAAATGATGAATTCATTGATAATGCAACTAATGCGATTTAAACGATGTTGTAATTATTTTCATAGATATTTTAAGATACATGTTTGTGTACAGGTACATCCGTAACTAAGTAAATAGTGCGTCACGTTAAACACATTATATTTTTACGAAATTCGAGAGCAAATAAAAGTAAAGATGAATATTTAAAATAAAATCATAATAATAACAAAAAGAACATATTGAGCAATAAATTAAAGGAAATTGTATACCTACTCTAGTTTATTTTCTAATAATAGATAATGATAATGATACCTAAATATATTTAACTTACAATATTTAAAATATTTTGTGTAAAAATATATATCACCTATAACATAGCACTAGGTGTACTATTCATGTGTAATTTATTAATTTTTCATAGTTATACATGATGTATGTAATGAACATTTAAATACGGTACACCAAAGTGTACACAACAGGAAAGTCAAATAAATGAGTTTAACAAAAATGTACATACTTTAGAAATATTTCAAAGCAAAATATATATATATATATATATACATTGAATAAGTATTTTTAATTTTGAAAACCTCATTTTAACCTTATTTTAACCTTTATTTGCAACATTCATACATCTATTATAAAATAATTAGATGTTCGATATCTATAACTGGTTGGCTCCCTAAATGAGTTATGTAAATCAAATAATTTTAAAATAAGATAAATGTAATTTTTTTTTAACTTTTTGTAAACTTTTTTATTGACTAATACTGAAACTCGTTGATACAAATTAAAAAATTATTTTAAGTATTCAAATTTGTACAGATAGACAAAAGACACCATATGTAAAAATATTATGGACTGTCGTGATTATTATGCTGAAGTTGAACTTATAGCAGCACACTAAATTATCTGCGAAAATTATCTTATATAATTCATAAAATATATGCAAATATTTATATAGAAACTATTAATTTCCTATAATTTTATCAAATAAAATCTTTTTGAATTATTATTTTAACATTATCAAACAAACAACAAAGCACGAATACATTTTTTAGGTCTTATAAAATCTATTTACATCTGTATATTAAAATTTATAAATTAGAAAATAATACCATGCATAATTTAAATTTGTATAAAAAAAAATAAAAAAAATAGATTAGTTTTCTAGGCCTAGGATTTAAAATAACAGTGTATTTCAGTATTGTTTTATTATGCTTCCGTAGAGGATAACATAACAATATTGTAAAATGTCAACTATGACTAATGCTATATATTTTTTGTGAATCTTCGGTTTATTGGAGAGGAACAATGAGTATTTTATACTTGAAATGACCATCGAATAATTATTTCCATTGACCTCTGTGGATCTGAACGACAATGCTGTTCCAAAATAATAAATTTAAAAAAAAGAACAGATCATTGTACTTCCACTGACATTATTTAGAATGTCTATAGATATCTTCAAGAAAAGAAAAAATATTATTTTAATCTTCTTTCAGATATTTTCATTTAAATCACGAACATCTAACGCCGAGATGTTAAAATATGAAGTGCTTTCTCATTACTATTGCAGGAGTTCGGACAATAATAAAATGGATTTACCCTAATAGTTACGATTTGTTTTTATTGCGATACACTTCATAACGATTTGCTTAGCTATTTTGTCGGTTATATTGTGCAAAACGATGTCCAACGATAGCTGTAAAACCACTGAACACAAAATTACCCACTGTATATTATTGTCGTCTTTTGTATGAAATAATTATATTTATTTTTCTTAAGATCAATACAATTACAAACGACAGTACAATTGTGATTATTACAGTAGTTATATGTATTCTTACTTAGGTCAAATTGTTTACTTAATACAATTTTTTAAACTTAATAATATTTATGTAATATATATATAGTATTTATGGATTAAATATAATTATAATTTCCTAAATATATCTTATTTAAATTTGTATTTTTTTTTTTTCATTAAGAGCAGCTTATACTATTTTAAATTGTTTAAAATTATATAATCGTGTTATCAACTGATCGCACAATTTAACAATCTAACAATTTATATATCTGAATTATATATAATGCATATTGATCTATGATAATGTTTATATTTTACTTTTTAATTGTTATAAAAGAAAGCCATTTATTATTGGTTGTTTGGCTAGAATAATTTTCATAACTACTGACTCGATTTAAATTCTGTTTCTTTAGATTCAAAGTGAAATAAATAATGTATTAGTCTTACCATGATGTGTTTTTTTTTTAGAAGTAAAGTATAGATCCGGTGTCTAGTCGGTAATTTGGAGAGGTTATTTTCTAAATTTCCAACAATTTTCCAAATAGTTAAGAAAAACGTAGAAAAAAATTGCATACAATTTCAACCTAGGATGATATTTAAATCCTACACTGTCTTGTATGTTTAGTCACTCACTAGACCAGTGGTCTTCAACCGGTGGGTCGCGACCCAATTTTGGGTCACGTAAGATTTAAGATTGGGTTGCGATAAGTTATTCGTTTAAAATTTAAAAAATTCATATTTATATATATAGATATATATTATATAATGGATATCATATGATATTGCATAAGAATCGTTTCGAATAAACCCGAAACCGTACTATTTTATACTATTTTAAATTTGTAGAAGATTAGAATGAACACTTTTTTCTCAAAAACTCATACTTAATTAGAAAAAATCCTCAAACCAATATGAAACACATACCACTAATCATTAACTATCGAATATATAGTAGAGGAGTGTACACAATTTACCTCAATACGCACCGACCTGAACATGCCATCCAACATATAATAAAATTACTTAGTGAAAAACAAACTTTGAAAATTGTCACATTATTAAGTAACAAATATTATATAAGTAAATCTTAATTTACATTTAACTTCACCTTTATAATATTTCATATGTAATATTGTAATTTTAAATCTAACACCTAACACATCAAATATGTAACATCTAATAGCTAATAATATGAGTATTTGCTGTTGATGCCTCAATTATCAAATAAAAGAAAAAAAATAATAAACAATCAAATGAAGTGATAGCCCGACTTAATTTATAAATCTCATTTAAATTTCATATTTCTATAAACTGCGTTTTGTTAAATTGAGCTGAGGTGGAGGTATTTCATGTGAAAACAGTCTAGGACAAATTTTGCACTCATTTCCTATTGTGTATCAAAATATACATATTTTTCGGTATCATTACATGCATTTTTTTTATTGTATCATTACTTATATTAAAAATTAAATATTTCCTAAATACCTAAAAAATATAAATTTTGATTTATTCAGTTATAAAAGCATTTCTAAAATAGCATACATTAAACAATTTTAACTTTTTTATTTGATTTTCATGGCTAACGAAATTTACATGAGTTACGAAAAATGTTTGGTAAGAAAAGTGGGTCACAGGTCGAAAAAGGTTGAAGACCAATGCACTAGACTATATTAGTGTTTCTCTATTTGTTTTTCTTTTATCTGTGTACAAAATTTCAACCAAAAGAATTGCTCAGATCACTTTCAATCAGTTTCTAATAAAAAATATTGTCAATTTGTTATATTTGGTGGGAGGGGGGTTATTTTATAAAATGTATAATAGTCATCGAAATAAATACAAACGATTTACAAAAATAAAAAAAAGACGTCAAATTTACCACTTTGATCGGATGGACCTCTTTCACTTAAAATCGTTTTTGAGAGCAATGGTAAATTGGTTTCAAGTTTAAAAGTAAATTAGGTAATATCACTCACCCGTCCCTATAGGTACTTCATTCAATCGTGAAATTTCAAATGTTTTATTTTTTAAATAAGTAATAATTACTTATTTAAAAAATAAAATACCATATTTATATGGTAAATATAATGATACATAAGAGACGGCCCATTATATTTAATGTACCAATTTCGCTAGGTATTCAACATTACCACGAAATTTTTTGCACAGTTCTTTCATACACTTTTCCAAGTTTTCCTTTGCTGCCTTATTTAAATATTTGATCATGAAAGAAAGGGACCATCCATGTATACTTAAATGTATAACTTTTTGACGGAACAATTGAACATTTTCTTGATTTGTGTACGCAGAATTTTATTTAATGCCCGAATACTTTCCGAATTTTTTGGCTTTGATTTTTATAAATGTTTTTTATAAAGGAGAAGATAAAATACAGTAAGCATTTGCCATGTTTCAATTTTAGAGCAAGTAAGACTTATTCTTTTAAATAAATTTATCTTCTCAATATTTTTTCTTAACATTTGAAATGTTAGAATTAAATTTCTTAAGAAACTGCTGAGATTAATTAAAACTGGGTCAAACGTGATTTGATTGCATTAAATAATGATATCAATTTTTATTCTATATACAGATATATTATTTGCATAAATGTACATATAAAAGTCTGTTTAATATGGCAAATGCTACGCACTAATTTTGTATTGATAATAAACGAATATTTATAAAAATTAATCTTTGAGTGACGGACGAAACCCGGTAATTCAGTAAAATCTGTTTTATAATTAATTGATAAATATTCTCAAATAATAATGTCTTGTGTTAAATGGATCAATACGCCTGTACTTTATTAAGATCATCCCCAAATATAAAACTTTGACACTTTTAGCTTTTTAACATCTTACCAATAATTAATTATAACATGTCATTTTTACCTTTTTTTTTTTAAGAAAATTATTCATCGTTATAATTAAAAATATTAATTAATGTTACTAATTGACTAGACCATGCTATTTTTAACAGTAGGTAATTTACTTTAAAATATAAAACAAATTATTTATTTTATGAAATAAAAGTGTTAAAGATTTAAAATTATGTCAGATTAATCAGATTATCGTTTTATATTATTTACAACATTATTTGGAAAAATCTAGTATTTTTAAATTTTATCATATATTTTTTAATCACTTTTATAAAGATTTTAGTTAGTAAACAACTAATTAGCTATAAAATAATATAATATATTTGTCAAACACATTTATTATTCGAAATTCTAATTTTTTAAGTGAGATAACTGTATTATAATAAAAGATTTATTATGTAATTTCTTCTCATTCTTGCAGCATTTATGTAGTAGACATGAAATCAGCACAAAAACTTTTTTAGAATCTAGAACACTAAAAATATTCACAAATCTAACAAAACAATCATCCATGTGGTACGCACGTGCGTTTGAATATATAATTAATTCTAACATCAATCTATTGGCTGTGGAGACACAAGTTTAAAACGCTATTAAATTTTAGTAATTTTTAACACTAAGACATTACAAATTAATAAATTAATTAATTAAAGATAAACGGGAAGCTTATTTAAAAAATTCTCAACAGGAATGCCGTCAAAGAGTTTGGACAAATAAAAATTTCATTAGGAAACGTAATCGATATTTTCGAAAAAATTATTTTATTTTGCTGAATTTTAAACTTTGAGCGCTTTTAAAAATACAATTTAAAGATCTTTAGATTATCGTAAATATGATAATTGTATGATTAAGCTTTTACGACCTAATGTTGAGATATTCGAATTGCGAACTTCTCAAGGGGGATCTTAACCTAGTTGAGCAACCGAATCAATACGCGTATGCACCTCTGGATATGTGAATCATCCAATACACTTAAGATTTTATACCTCAGCAGTGTATACATAATATTTCCTTTTCATCTTAGGGACACACCGTCGAAACAGCAGAGTCATCATCCAACACCACAATGCTAACCCGCTAAATTGCTCTGTTTTACATTTGCTGCAGTACTCGCATGTGTCATAAAAACAGTGTACGTACACGTTTTTTTTAATTTGAACCAGTTTTGAGATGTCCATTTCATATTCTAGCAAGAGGGATCAAAGAAAAAACTCCGACCGGTTAAATGCCAATATGCAGTCGAGAAGGGTTGTCAAAAAGGTGAACAGTCCGAGAAGAGAACAATATTTTTTGTCCTGATTTGAATATTTATGTCGAAGAAGTAAAATAAAATAAAATATTAATAAATACGTAAAATGTATATAATACTCATATTATTTTGTTCCGGAAGAAAAAACTGTTCCAAATTCATATTTTTGTTTTCAATAACAATAAAGCTGCCAATACATATACACATACACTTATTTAGTAGTACACACACATACATATATATGTAACATATGAGTTTCAATCCCTGTACACATTCATCCTTATAATCATTAATATACATCACATATACTCTTATAATAAATATTATACACATTCATACAAACACTCCAATTATGATATTATATAACACACTGTCATAGGATCGTTATAAATGATTTAAAAAAATTAAATTTAACATTAAATATCATAAGCGAGTATTAATTACTTTATTTATTCCATATCTGTTTCGAATGTCTCATAGTGGTGAGAACTATTATCATATATTGCAATCAAATGTAGCAAACTGTTATCGAAATCGAAATGGAAATTTTACATACTTCATTGATCCGGTTCGAACAAAATCGGTGTATAATCCATATCATAAACCAAGATATAACATAATGTAGGTATTATATTTATAAGTATATAGATATCCCGTGCCTTCGGGTATATAGTAGTCCATATTTTTTAATCACTCCAATTACTAATATATGTTAAACAGACAAGTCAAAATAAACCCGTTGTAAGGGTTATGGACCAGCAGAGTTGGTTTGTAATGGTAGCGATTTGCTCTGATCAAGTGCTGATAATTTTTTCAAATGCAATCCCTGTGTATAATCTTTTTTTTTTTCGATTGATTCAATTTTAAATGATTCAAAAACTATTGTATCGTGTTTAAATATATTAAAATGTCATTATTTTCGCGATAAATGAATATTCATATTTTTACTTAAAAATTATGAATTGTATATGAATTGAGTGATGGAAGAATCCCTAACTTTATATCAATATGCAATCATAACTATCTATTTTTATAATATCAATAATTAAGCTAAATATATAATATTATATAAACTAAATATAACTAAAAATCAACCATTGACCAATGACTCGTTCAATTACAATTTCGAAGTATAAAATCCAATGTTTTTATGTTGTTGCGTACGTGGCATGCATAAAGATGAATCATTTTTATTACAGTGTGACGAAAACTCTGAACACGTTCGTCGCGAATGACAACGTTCAATTGACTTCATTATTATTGTATACTAGTTTTCAATTAATGTGAAATTATAATTTGTTCCTAGCTAAGGTCTACACATGTTAAAGCAAACTAAGCAGCACACAAAGAGTTGTAGCAAAAACGTTATTATAGATGAGCAGATATTATTTTCTGCTATTTATCTAACATGTAAGATAAAGGACAGTATATGGTTATAGAGTGATTAAGAAGACCTTTACACCGTTATGGTACTTTTCGCTAGTGTCAATTTGCTATTTATTTGCTTACAATTATAAACTATTATATACTGATTTTCCGAATTGAAACCCAATTCTACAATAAGTTATTAGTTACTATATTGATTTAAAGGGTAACAATATAATACAGTACTATTTGTAATAGCATTGATTTAGCATACTATTATTTATAATCAATGTTAATAGCCAATAGGAATCTGTTTCTCTTCAAAAAAATTGAATCAAAGTATTATAATTGTAATCGTTTACTTGAACACTAACCCAGTGGTTCTCAACCTTTTTTATTTTATGTCTCTCCCTCCCCCCACCTTGTTTATATTTGAAATCTTATGCCTCTCTCCTCAATAGAGTTTAGATTTAGATTTGAAAAACCTTTTTTTTGTTTTAGTGATACAAAAAATCTATATATTATACAACAATTGATATATTTTTTTTTTATTGAAATTAACTTATTTTTTTCAATTTTATTGATTGTAAAATAGTATAATTATTTTAATAAATAAATTCTCGTTATTTCATGATCAAAATATTTCTCCCGTGCAATATCTTTATTCCCTCCCCTCTCTCGAAGTTGAGAACCACTGCACTTACCATTAATTATTTCACTGTTTAAGTGCTTCCTATTCTACGTGTCACAAAATGTATGTGATAAGTTGTAAGCAAACTGGGATTATGAGATCAATCATTATTTTAATATCACAAATATTTGGGAAAATTTAAAACTTTAGTATTATTTAAAAAATGAACTATTAAGCACTATTAAAAATAAATAAATACAAAATATTTCTAAATATAATCTCAGTTAACAAAAATTCATTCTGGCATTATTATTATTATTATAAATTTTAGTTAACTTTAAATATAATTATTGGGAAGAGGGATCACCTAGTAAATAAAATATTAACTAAAAGATTACTGTACATATAATATTGATAAACATTGAACTATTCTGTAATATTATACTTAATTCTTGCCTTCTGATATTTTATAAATTGTTATTCAGTAGTTAATACCTACCAAATATTAAAACATACCTTAAAATCAAGCTATTTTGTGTACCATGCTTATAAAAATAAAGTGAAAAGACTAATTTATACATTTAAAATAACAATATTATTGACAAGTCAAACTTAAAACTGATTATTCGTTCAATTATTTCATGCAAAAATTGTAATTTTCATTCACAGTGCTAATATATTAATCCTTAAATTTAAAAAGATAATACCTAAACGACGGATAAAAACATTTACATAAACACATGAGATATGTTTTGAACTTAATGGGTGAAGGATATAATTTTTTTTTTAAATAAAGACATTCTTTACCACTTTTTGACATGTTTTATTTAGAATAACAACCTAGACGATTTATCAAGGCAACAAAATCCACGGACATATTTTAAGCTCGCCTTTGTGTGGATGGTTCCGGAGAGACTGATGGTGTCCTTCTGAATACAAAATAATGTATAATACTATCATCCTACGACACATTTTCAGGATTCTATTACTTTTTTCCGGTATACCTAAATTTAGTTTCTAAACTTTATTCTTTAAATTTTCTTTAGTTTTTGTTTTTATTGCTATAAAATAAAAAGTTTGAACCGTTTCCAGATAAAAATGTAATTTTTTAAGTTGAACAACATAACACAAATTCATATACATTGTTTTATAAAACTTTTTTTTTATAATTGATTTTAAATGTTTTTCATAAACATTTGTACTGAATTTATTGTGGATATTAAAGAGCAATTTACTATAGATAATACATTTTATCGATATTTAATTAGCTTTAGACGTTCTCTTGAAAGAGAAACAAAAGCAAGCAGTGTAAATCCTAAATTTCTTAATAACACATATAAATACAAATCAAAAATCTTAGGAAGCTAAGAAGGTTAGGTTCGTATAATCTTCAAATTAGTCTTCAATCAAGTAATATTAAAAATATTTTTAAAAAACATTTTGAAAATTAAGAGAGAAACAAATTAAATCGAGATTTTATGTTTATAACTCAAACATAAAAACCCTGCAAGATTCTGGAATTTCAGTAAAGTATTTTAGTTGTAAATATTTTTGAAGTATAACCTGTGCCCAATATCTAATTTTAAGAATTTTCCATATACTATGTGAAACATAAAGGGACAAGTTTATAATTCAATCCAATTTTAAGTGTCTATAAAAAAAAACCACTTTTGATAAACCAATAAATTCCTAATGTTTACTTACAATCTAATAATAAATAAAACAAAATTAAAATATAATAACCTATACTTAGTTAAAAATGTATTAATCTGTCATTGCCGCTGTGTCCATTAAATATAATATTCAATGTTAATGGTCGAGTACGCTGACCGAGTGATGTGTGATAAATATAACTTACAATGCACAGTTGCATTGTTTATACTAACATTATATCAAATATTGATGGAATTATAAAATTATAACATTAATAAATAAATATTTGCACTCGATTCTATATTTTAAATTATTAAATATTTTTTATTTTTTTTTTATTTTACAATTTGAAATACACAATCTGTACAACGTAGCATAATAAGTATATGTGATATTGTAATAGTAACATGAATATTTTAAGTTAAGAAATCACCCATTGGTGACACTTGGCTAAATTATTAAATATAAGTAAAATATTTGATTAGTCCATAATAATGTAATACAAAATATCAAATTTACTCAAATCTGCAGGGCCGTGGAGAGAAATCAATGGTCCCAGGGACTAATTAATCCAGGCTCTTCTCACATGAGGTATTAACCTTGCCACTGACATGCAGTGTCTTCTTTTAAAATGTTTATACTAAAGAAATAATGTAATCGCAGTCATGGTTATTCCACAGACTAAATGAAAATAATTATTTAGAGCCTAATTAATTTTTTATTCTCTTTAATTTTTAATTTTTTGGTCTTTCTTGAAAATGTTATTTGTTTACATTTTAGATCAATATTGTAGTGTTCACTTTATTGTAGACTCGTTAAAACTATACAACATACGCTATAATTATTTGGATAGGTTATTAGCACGATTTATGTTGGTTATCCATAAATAGCACGACAGCATGTACGTAGTAAACTTGGTCAGGCCCCTGGCCCTTTTTGAAGCCCTGGCCCCTCGGCTACAGCCCCAGCTGCCCACTCTTCTCGTCGGAAAATTTAATCAGACGTCATAAAGATTAATGTGAAAAATTAAATTTTTACCCCCTAAAATTGAACAGCAAATTAAATAACAAAACGTTTTTTATTTTTACTATGTCCATCGTATATCAACGATAAGGTTGATTGAATACAGTCGATGCAAATTGTCGGCTAATAAATTAATATTGTACATTAACTTACTATATTACATTGCCATCTAAATAGTTTGTCATTCATGCGTTGATGGTTGTTAATGATATTATTTTACTTCTCGTTATTAACGTTTAAAATTATTTATAATGTCGTCTTTTATCCATATTACATTTAGGTATTAAAAGTAAAATTTCCATTTTTACTTTATTCTACCGTTAAACATTTAAACCATTCGTTCATGTCTTAGATCATAATTTAGAAAATTATATACTAACATTTAAGGATCATTTAGTAAACAAATATCATTTAAATCGTTCACATTAGTCCTTATGTTTTAACTAGTTAACAAATCCACCAGTAGGTACCTTACTTAGCCAGTGAATTCATGCCAGATAAACTCTCTTTTCGATTAAATTAAATTGAAATTAAACCACTGGTATCGAGATATTTTGAATCCCGACCTGTATCAACTAAAAACTTCTTCCCCCCTCAAGTCAAAGGGTTTCCATAATGGCGAGACTCATAATTATTTAATGTTGTTATTATTTTAGTTAACCTACCAAATTTACTTATTGTATATAAATATTGCAAATTGTAAGTAAATTTTTGTTTAAAGAAAATAAAAAAATCATTCACGTCAGCCCTTTAGTTTAAGCTAGTAATCAGGAGTGATGGATTTCTATTGTTATCGTCATCTCCTTTCGTGTTATCATTTCGGTGCTTTGCGTGACTGCAGTATCGGTCGGCGGTGACAATAATATGTTTCTATGTGAGACTGGACTGACAAGCCGTGTGATTTGCGTTATTGTCGTTTGACCGTAAAAGTTTGTCAACGCACGTATTCAATATTTTCGGTTTTTTTTTTTTTGTGAATATTTCAAGTCACGCTTTCAGTGCCACAACGTTTCGTTATTCCGTGCGTGTTTCTGTCTCATTTTGGTGGCACCAAATGGTACGTCAATCGTAGAATAGTGTCGGGCAACTGACGCGTTCGTTTTTGTTTCATCGCTGTCGTCATTTATCCATCGTCTTCTGTTCACTTCGTCGTGTGTTCGTCCCTTTCATCCAGTAATCCCTTGTGTTCCCTTTTGTTTGGTAACTATCATCCACTCTACACATCGTCGTCTTCGTTCATTTTTATTTGCTCTCATAATCAAAGATAAATGATAATTTTTAAAAAACATGTCTCTGGAAATTTTATGATTAGTTTATCGCTGCAGACGCGCTAGTATCATATCAACAGTTGTCAAGCACACTTTCGTACTTGTACTTTTTATAGAATTTTACTTGTTTTTTGTAGATCTGAATATAGGTGAAATAACACGTGTGCATTACAACTGTTTTTTGTGAGTTTTGGCCGATCAAATTGGTTTGTTTTGTGTACTACTTTAATTAGAACCGATAGGCCTAGCTTTTTTAAGTTTACATTCTGCTACTTGGTTATGAATTTTTGTTATTAATGGTATTACCGAACGGAATTTAATTTTAGTATATCTTTTGTATTGTTGATCATTGCTATTGTTATTGATTATAAATATTATTTATTATTATTATTATTATGTGAAAATTGTTCATGGAAAACCTCGAAAAAGTCAGAGCCAGGGCTCTGTTGAAAGCACCAATAAAATAATTATTAATTAATTTAATATTTTAATATTATTGCAATATTTAGCATCATTATCTTATTTTTTTTAGGAACTTATGTCAATTACAAGTCATTTATGACAATTCCTTGCTAAATTAGGTATTGTTTGACATTAACTGATTATCATATTTTCCGATAACATATATATTGGTGGACCAAGCAGATTACATTTATGCATACTGTTAGTTTGAATTGTTTAAATCAATCTTACAAATATTTGTCAAAGATAAAATTACAACAATGATAATTTAACGCGTTGATCAACTGTATTATTATTCTTCGAAAACTGTCAGGAGAAATAATTTGCAATATCTTCATTATCATTGTAAATTGTGTCACGAGGAACTGATTTTAACTAACATTTATAAAGTTTATAATACTTATTTGTATGATGTCTTACATTATTATTCAATAAAATAATAACTTTTATTAAAAAATGTACCGTAATCAATAATTTACGAGGAGCTATTAACTATCGCCAAATAAATATATAAAACGATTATGCATAAAAATAATTAAATAAATACTTCAACGTTCACGTTCAAAACTATATAGATTCATTGAATGAAGAACTAATATATTAAAAGAAAAAAAGTTAAAATATGGTAGAATCGTAAACTATATTAATATAAAAATATTTCAATATTTGAAAATAACTAAATTATTTAAAAATGTCTTATAATAAATATCAATACATTATTTTTTAAATTTAATTTAAAATGTTTTAAAAAATGAATATTCTTGCAGATTTAAAATATTTAGTATACATAATATAGCGTACGACCATATTATATAATTGATGATATGGTACTAATGTTTAAAAAACAATTCAATAAAGTTATGAAATTAAATATAGATAATGATAGAAAATGATAATTCAAATGAGCTTTGCGGATAAGAAATGTTATAATAAAATTACTGACAATTGTAGAAAATTTGTTGTGAGTTTGTTTAAAAGGAGGACCGTAAGTAGATAAATTTAAATATTTAATAAGGTTTTAAATTCGTCTTGATTTTAATATCTCATTTACATTGTTTGTTTATGTTTTCACATTAGTTTATATTTTCGATACGCAAATTATGGACAGAATATTTTTAACAATAAACACATCTAGAAAAAAAATATCAAAAATATAATATCTGAGATTAAACTTGCTAAATGCATAATGTAGTGAGTTATAAAATTAAAACAGTTATTTATAATCGATACTTTAATTGATTTTGAGCTTATTAACAGACAACGAACCTGTTGGTTATACAATAAACGAAGACATTTTTCATCAAAGAATAATTTGTACTCGAAGATAAGTATGTATATTCCGTTTGGAGAATCTATAAGATACGAACTTAAGACTATAGTTCCGAATAAATTCCTTACTTACAACGAACGGTCGTTGGTAACAAAGATGTAGGTAAATTAGAGTCACTATAAAAATAAACACAGTCTGAGTACTTTTTCTAAATAACATTGGTTTCCATTATATAAAAATAAAAAATAGTTGATTTGTGCACGCAAAGATTTACTAGAGCTTTGAAACAAAATATAGCTTCTACATAAAATAAAAATATATTTTTTTATAAGTGAAATTCGCATTTTTTGTTCGATAACAATAATAAATCACCAAGTACAAATACTGTGGGATGACATTAAAAACATCACCAAGTACAAATACTGTGGGATGACATTAAAAACATCTTTTATCATGATATTTATTACATCAAATATGTTAGTAAATCGTTCTTAACCATTAAATTCATTGACTACGGAATAATTGTTTGCTTATTACTGATTAGTTATTAGTGTTATTGTAATTAAATTATTTTAAATAAAACATAATAACCTTCTTTAGATAAATATTTGATTTAACATTTGAAAAGTTTGACTAAATGTTTCCAATATTATTTAATTTAAAAAGCCAAGATCCTTTAACTCATCAAAATTGAATTGAAAACGTTTTTAAAGCAATTTTTCTCGTGGAAAAAAAAACATGTAGGATTTCAATAATTTAATATATAAGTCTAATTAGCTTTATTAAAATTTAGATTTTACTTGTAATACAGGAAGAACCCACTATTATTGCTTTTTCGTGAATTTTTTCGCAAATATATTTATATATATACATATACTTTAATGATCGAACGTACGCACGTAATATTGTAGTCTTTACTTTGTAGTGCTAGATAGACGGTATTATTAAACGTACGAGTTGAAATTGAATTTAGGATCTATTTTCATCAGTACTAAATAAACTCCGTTTAAGAATCGTTTCATGTAGTGATTCTCATTAGTTTCCAAATTAAAAATATCGACTGTCCATTAAATTATTCCATAAAACATAAGTAATTCATTCAACCATTCAAAATTTGTAATATTATAATTAATATCACTTATATACGAAAAAATATTCGGTTATTTAATACATCGTTTAAACAATGAGTGAAAGATCAAAATATTTAAATATATATAATAATTTCCCCTTAATTAAATTTATAATACAATAGTACAGCATTAAAACATTTTTTGTTGTATTTAACTGAACTATTTAGTATTCGTCTCTAAAGAAATTGTAAATTTTATTGATGACACGTGAAAAAAAGTTTGAAAAAAATTAAACAACTTGTGATGGATAAATTTATTATATAAATGTATAAAAATAAGTTAAATTTTAAATGTTTTATAAGTTTAATCTGTTATTTTATACTTTCACAATTAATTATCAAATATATTTTTTGTATAAGGTAAAGTAATTACGTCATTTAATGTTAAATTAAACCTAACATTTGAGTTATTATTTTAAAATGTAATCATTTTTAAATTATTTTCTTATTCTTCAATCTTGTCAATTAGGACTAATTTAGATATTTTTCATGAAAAAGTCAATTTAACGCTGTCGATTCATTTTTTGATTGAAAGACCAAAAATAATTTTGTATAATAATGTATATTTATTATTATTTAATAAGTCTCACTATAATAAAGTCATTTTGAAACATTTTTTTTTTTTTTTTTTTTTATTGAAAAAGAACGAAAAATAAAACAATATTTTAGTATATCATTACATTGTAAACGTATGTGAAGAACAGTGCCGCAATAACCAGGTGTGTTGTGTGTGTCAAACCCATGGGTTCATGGTCCTAGCCTATAATAGGGTACAATGATAAAATTTGAAAAATATGTAGAAAGTAAGAAAATAAAACTATTTTTTAATATTGATTATTAATGGAGACTAAACAATAATTGATTAATTTTGTTTTGCACACATTATCGTACATCAACGTTTCTTTTAGGGCCTCTATAATCAAAATTCAAAATATTTTGGTTTCAATTGCCTATAGGTACGGTTTCCTTTACATATACGAGTCCAGACGTGGAGGGGGAATTTATTTTATTTTATACACAGGCCCAAATTAATGTAGTTGCGACACTAGTGAAGAATATCATATAGAAAATATTTATAAAAACAATTTATTTTTTGAATAAGTAATTTAAGGACGACCGTTTCACGTTATGTAATTTCTAAAGTAAAAAAATATAGAATGGTGAAAAATTAATTCAATAAATACAATATTATACTATCTTAACAACGTGAATAAATGATGACTCGTGGTTTACTTAAGTATAAATACACAAGGGCGATCGCACGGAGGGGCTTGGGGGAGACAACTTTTCAGCTTTCCAGATATTTAAAATAATTATATCCAAATTAAATATCCCAAAATCCCAAAAACCATAATTGGTACCTAGGTGTATTAATATTTATAGCTGGTTATGTTCAACAATGTGTGAGAATTGTTTATACGGATTATGTATGTTAAGTTTACACAGAAAAAAATTGAAGAATTTTATTTAACTGAAAAAGTTGTTGATGAATTTGGGAAAAATAAAATAAAATTGCAATTTGTGTTCAATTGGTTAATAAATGTGTTTGATTATTAATACAAATTAATGCTGTCCCCCCCTGAATTTTTATGTGTGGGCGCCCTTACATATACACTATATACAATACACTAATACACTACATCATATAGTAATACGTAGTATAGTAAAATTTCAACATGTCATATATAGTTTATATGTATGTCCACTATCTACGTATTAAGTATGTCAATATTGTTAGTATTATGGAAAAAAAAAATTACTTATAAAAACTGAAACCGGACATTGTCAGACACACATCTTACTTCATCCGAAGCGCGGTAAGTATAAGACGTTCGGTGTTTTTTTTTTTTTAAAAAATATTAATTGATACATTTTGTATTCGTAAGGTATATAAAAGCGGATTCACGTTGATTGACTAAGAAATTTTAATTTCGCTTTAATTTTTAAAAACGCTCAATTGCTTATAACGTTTATATGTCCCATAACAATAAATAATATATATTATTTTGATTGAAGACACAATCCATACTTAGTGAAAAATTAGATAAAACACAAGCGAAACTTTCAATATACAGATAAGTGTTAAAAAAGAACCATACTAGTTCATTCTAAGTGAACCCGGCATTAGATTAAAAAAAAAAAATTACAAATATTAAGGATTCATCTGATATAAATATTATCAAACATTTTACTTATACATTTTGAGCCTGAATTAAAGAAAAAAATTTGAGTCGCCCCCCCCCCCTTGAAGTAAGTCTAAATACCCCCCTGAGCAGGGTTTTGTTGATTTTGATCGTTTTGTCAAAATTCAAATATCCGTAATTTTTTTTTTTTAAATTAAGCTCAATTTTTTTCATCTCTTTATAAAATGTATATTTGAGGATGAATGTAGATATTACACTTTTATGACTTTTTATAGAACCAAAACTATTCTAAAGACATTTCCGAAAAAAAAATCTAGACAATATAACATTTTCAGCTATCAATAAAATGTCCAGAAAAATATTTTAAAAATTAAACCATCTGTGTCAAACGGTGATATAAACATTCAATAAAAACTTGATGTAATTCAAATGTCTACAATTATTATATTTTGAGTTACGAATTTTGGAACACCTGCGAAGGCTTAAAACCGAATTTCAGGAACCGTATTAATCTGTTCATATTGCGGCCGTCGAATTGTTTGAAATCAACGATATTTTTCTGGTAATGGGCAATTACCACGTAATTAACAATTTAAGTTTGTAGATAAAATACTCACTAGAATATTAGTGAGGAACGATTAAATAGTTATTTTTTATACGTAGTGTTTACTATATGATTTTGCTTAACACGTTACTGTAGCACATCGGTTATGAGGAATTCAAAAATAATTAATTTATTGCACTTCAAAACTAAGTAAACAGCTATTAGGTATGTTAAACATAGTTGTTAAATTTAACTATAAACTATTTATTTATTTAACTTATATATATATCGATATATTACTGAGTATTTATGATACAAATAAAACAAGTCGGTTTTACTGTTCTTAGAATGATTCGTTGATTTTTGAATTAATTGAGTACTATTGGTAAATATTTATCCTAAAAGTAATAAAATTTTCGTAATAAAACATTTCGTAAAAATGTTGTAAAATAATAATTTTAAAAGTTTTTTGCTACGCATTTACGTGGTAGCCAGAAGGTAATTCATAAAACTATAATCCACAATACATCAGATCTTAACTAAATTATTTATTTTTCAAGCTTGATAAAAATGTTGAAAAAATTCATAAATTATATTAATATAAAAATTTAATATTTTTGAACTGGAAATATTTATTATTAAATACTAAAAAGTGTACATATTAATACATTATAATCAATAATTATTAGGTAGATTAATAATTTTTTAATCATGTAATTTCAATACGCAATGCATTCACTTCTCTCAAAACAAATAACTGTGCCATAGTAAAAACAAACTGGGTTCTTTTTTTTAATAGTAAACAAACATCATTTGTTGAAATAATAAAATACCTTGCCTATATGTTGCTAATTTAAATGTATATTAAAGTAAATATTGAAGTTTTATTGTTGATTTACTAACGGCTTGGTTAACTAAAAATATTGATTACGTTGAAACAACATCTTAGACATTTCCAAAATATTAAATGCTAGTTAAATAGATATAAAACAAATCAGCAGGGCTTTGCACCCGAATTATCCCAACCCCGTAACACCCCTAAAAACCCTTAAAAAATCAAACACCCAAAACCCATATAACTCGAACGAATTTTTTTTTAAAACACCCGAAGTAACCAAAACCCAAATAAAATATTGGTTTTAACCCGAAACCCGAATAATTATTTATTTTACAATCGTTATATGACATATCATTTTGTGTGTATTGTTTGTGGTTATTTCAATTTTGTCATTAGTTGTTTAATAGTAATATTATTGTTCACAGGAATAATTTCATAAATAATATACAAAATTGTTAACTAATCTAAATTTATCTAATTAAAGACAATAGCAATATATCATATTGACATGTATGCATGAATGGTATGGTATGCTTAATGTTCGAGTGTAAACAACTGGGATACTATTTTTAAAATTATCCCAAGTGGATAGGTCGTATTATTATAATTTAATAGGTAATAGGTCTTCTACGAATCACCGAGTCGTTATTTATTGCAATAATGTAAGTCTGAAATAGAATTAATGTCTCGCGTACGATTACATAAATTATTGTTTATGTTATTCGTATTTATTCAGTGTATGGCGTGTAGTACACATGTTTATGGCGTGAATTGTCAATTTTTGTTGGTGTAATAATTTCATCGTAATATTCATAAGTACAAATTATTATTATTTTTGTATTATGCTATGTCTTAGCTAGTGCGTAGAAATTAGTGGGGGGCTGAGGATTATTTGTTTATTACACCTATAGATACCACTGTGCGCGATTATTATTTATTTCAAAATTATTTATTTCATCGAAGTTTGACAATTTAACATTTTTAATCAACAATTTAAACAAAAAAACAATTAGGTGCCTTATCTTAAACATTTTTGAAGTAGGTATTCTAAACAGAAATTATTAATTGATTAAATTAAACAACCTATACGGGTATAATTACATATTATTAATATTACATTAATTGTGATCGTTCCAAGTCATGATATTAAGTTTGTAAAATCTTACGAATTTGATTTAATTTTTATCACAAATTTTTTTTAATTCAGTTATTAAAAATGCATTTTACGATTATAATAATTATTGTATTTTTAGTCACTTAACAATTTTTAGGGCTAGGAGGGCTAAGACCTGTACTTAATATTTTTGGGGGAGCTTAGTCCCCTCAAGCCCCCCCCTCGATTTCCACCTATGCCACAAACACAAAAGCAAAATACAAAATAGTTTGTTTTTTGTCGCATGTGATATTCCCGCACTAACTAGGAGTAGGACATGTGTTGGTATTTTTAATTTTAATAGATATTATAATTTATAAGCTTCATACACATATAAAATACCCCTTCCTCGAAAATAAATCGTAATTACACCATTGCTTGAAATTAATATAATGATAGTTTGGTCTAAAAAACTGTTGCAAAGTTGTATAAGAAATTTATATTTTATTACATAGGCAGGTAACAAAAAATATAAATATTTCATTCATAGAGGGAGGGCTCAGCCTCCCCACCACCCTCCACCAATAAAAAATAATATTTTTCCTTGACTACTTAACACCCGTATTAACCAATGTTAACCCGAATAATAACGGTTATTAACACCCAAACGTTTGTTTAAATGTTGTATTACGATGTTTGAAGAATCAAATATATTCAACACCTGAAACCCGAAAAAATTATTTGGGTGCAAAGCCTTGCAAATCAGAGTGAAAATAAAAATTATTTGAATTGTATAAAATTATGTTTTTATTTTTCATTAAAATGCTGTTTTTAAAATAAATTATACCTTCGATTGTAAGTATTTTTAGGGTTGTTAAAAACATTGGAACTCCAAAATTAACAAATAATCAACCGTTTATTCTTTGTAGTTGTTTGTTAATCATCATAAGTGCATATACAAATTTTACATAGGTACATACTAGTACCTATACATTTTTCAAATTCGTACTGCACACTTCTAATTTTGGACCGCTTGCTTTATGATGGGATTCATTAAAAAAAAAAAAAAAAAAAAAAATAGGTGGTTATACTTTCACATTTAAATTATTGGCATAGTGGTGTACCCCGTAAAGTATAAATTTAAAATTGTAGTACGCATTATATTATTGAGAATTAGTTGAAATATGTCAGAAAGTAAGACCTGACTTGGCCTATGTGACTGCCTATGTATTTGCATTGGTCGTCAGATTCCAGCTCACCGACAGCTCCCAAGATTGCGGATGGGTGAGTTGGCGTTCGTATTCTATTTCAATCGTATTTATACGATCATTTAATATGATCATTTTTTCAATATTGATCTTAATAACTAACTGAAATTTAGTATTAGAGTTGATAAAAGCACTTCGGTGGGTAATATATTTTGTTTCATTTTAAAAACCAAAACGTCAATTAAATATTATTGAGTGTACATCAATAGAATAAAGAAAAATGACAAACAAAAAAATATTTACCGATAGTATAGAATATGATTAGCCTAATCCATTGAACTCGAAAAGTTGCTACTTTTATTATTTTTATTTTAAATAATAACTTTATAGAATTGTAGTTTACCGTAAACCATTCAAAATTAATTCCATAAATTTTCCGTAGAACGTTTAAATAATGTACAATATCAGATTAATTTCTAATAAAATTTCAAGTTTGTAATTTTGTAATAGCTACAAGCCACAGTCAGACATGAATGTTTTAAACGTATTAAATATAAACGCGAAGTAGCGTTTACAAAATAATGGTAATTTAACGCCAAACTCACAGCATTTTTATAAATATTTTATCAACGATTTGTCGGTTACTAATATGAGTCAATTAATAAATTATAATGATCAATTTTGATTAGGTTTATGAAATTGTTAAAACGATTTAAAAAACTTACATTTCAAACAACCCGTTATATTTATTTGGCGGGCAAAAGTCAATTTTGTGATTCCTTATGAAGTTAATATGATATTTTCGAAATACCATAAAATCATATCCGCTGTCCAATTTGTACCATATTTTTCCATGAAATTCAATGAGATATAAGTATTAAACAATTCCCGTTGAAATATGTAATACTTTAAAAATAAATAACATAAACATCATTGTAAAATCAATACATGTTATAGTACATAATTATTTGTTCCGTATAGAACTTATAACATACAAATATAATCGTAAAATTATAAAAAACTAATTGGTTTTTATACTTCATAAAGGTATGTTAATATTTGTGCCTTTCATGTTATCAGATAAAAGCAACTGAGGTAATTTATTTCGACCTTTTGGTCACAATTAACCTAACCATTTAGTAGAAGGGAATGAGTATCATCTCTCGGTGGCAATCTCTAGACGGTCATCCCGTGCAAAAAGCAAAACCACCGGATCCCCGATTCGACACAGCTACCTTATGCCTTTCAGCCACAATGACACCTCTCCACAAAAATTACTCTATATATAATGAAAAATACAAAAATATTAAAAATAATTTATAATTTAATTTAATAAAATTATTATATTACAGTATATATTATTAAGTACTCATCCTTTTTTTCCCGAAAACTGTATTTTCCGAATCGAAATTTCTGAATTGTTCAATTAAATATTGTGAAAAAAAGTGAGATTTTTCAAATCAATAATTTTCTTTTCAAAAAAGCTTACTAAATAATTGGTGAATTAATACAATTGCTTATTAAGCAATATTAAGCAATACAATAATAGGACAACAAATAATTTCCGAAAGATAATAAAAAATAAAAGGAAAGGGCAGAGACCTTACGAGACTGCGTATTATATATATACAAAAGTATTTGTCTATATTTATATGAGCTATAGTATCCCCTATACATTTAATCATCTTTAGTTTGTCAGCTTAACCTGTATGGCATTTTCTATCCTGTTAATGAAAAACTGAATTTATTCCTGTAGTGGAACACAGTAATGGTTCACCTCTCCCCTCTTCAAATCGAACTCAGTTTTATTTTTTAAAAGATGGCTGATACAGACATAGTAACATAGAATTTTGTATAATAATTATATAATAGTAATTAAAATGAATTTATCAATATATTTAAAGTATAATTTTTTAAAAAAATATACTATATAAGTATTTTCACCGATTTCTCAAGAGCAGAGTCTTAATAAAGTTATACGAATAATATCTCATCAAAGGCTACAAAAATCATTTACCCAATAGTTTTTTAAATTACAATATATATTCAGAGATAAAAATAAACTCTAATTGTAAAATACTTCTCATATTAATAAAATATTATTATTAAATTCAAACTATTTTTCAGTTGGTAAACTTTTCCCTCGTTTAAATAAATAAACATTAACTAATGAACGTTGAAAATTTCCTAATAAATAATTCCTAACTAAATTATGTATTTAAACTATAGATTTTAAGAGTGAAAAATCAACTATCAATATCCGGCTAATAGGTATTTTTTTTTTATTTATTTATTTATAAAAATATTACGGGACAAGCCCTTTAAATATAGAGACATAATAAAATCTAAAATAAACAAAAAGAAAAAACAATTAGTGTATATAATTGTACGTAAAATAAGTATTTTAGTTTAAAATGTTGAGATATTGAAACATAAAAATAATGATCTTGCTTAAGAAAATAGGAAATAAATAAATAATGTTATTAAGATCATAAATTAATAAGATAAAAAATACTTTACGTCTAAATCAAATTTAGCTAAATAAATATAAAGTCAGCAATTAATGACATTGAGTTTCTGGAAATAGATTAACTTAAAATTTTTGCACAAATAATATCTAAAATTTTATGAAGGTGTTATATGCATGGGCGCAATTAGGAGGGGTGGAGGCCTTAGTCCTTCAAATATTTATGTATCATTCACAATAAGTACAGATATAAATTAAAAAGTAAGAGTCTTTTACCAAAGTGATACTAAGAAAAATAAGTTAGTACTCCCAAAAATAAAACTTTAATTATGTCTATGGACAGGGAGGGTATGAGACTATCAAATAGAGGTATGAATTCTCATTTTCATAGTTAACAAATTTATTAATTTTTGACGAAACTTTAAATCGACCCATGTATTTAAATTGCTTATACCCGTAGTTTTTCGAATTTTTAATTTTTTATTATATTTTATAAAATTCTAAGTATTCAAATGATCATTTTCTATCTAATGACACATTTTTTTTTATCAAACATAAGTTTTAATTTAATTTTTTTATTTAACAATAAAATTTTATTTGAATATTTTTAATGTATCCCAATTTTTTTTCTATTTATTTCGTTAGTTATAACTAAAGACCATAAAATAAGATAAACAATTCGACATGTATAAAAATTTAAAAATACACTTAATGAACTTAATAATTAACTTAATGAATGTTGTGAATGTTTTGCTAATTAATTGTCTCCTCTGATGAAATATCTAGTTAGGTCTTTGCTTATAGGTATACGAGTATGTACTAATATGGAGGAATTAGATATATCACGCAACTTCACCTATAAATGCTTTTATTATTGCTTATGTGAAAAATTGACTGGCGAAAAACTAAATGGTCCAGATTTGGAATTTATGTTAATTTGGCAATATGTATCCTGATTATACAAATAAACATTCAAAATCACAAAGAGGTGATATTAATTGAATGTATAAATACTCAAATTGTATGCATTTAATAATAAATCCTTATAAATATTTAGATTTTTTAATAAGCAATGTTCTGGTAAAAAGAAAAGAATCAATCACAATCTAATATAGATTACGAGTATCTAACCTTGCATAGATATGACTGAAGGAAATAAAGGTGTATGATAAGTATGACGATTATACTTTTTATCCATAATATATTGTATTATAAATTGCACATTAATAAATCGTTACTCATAATATGATTTATACTATTTTATATAAATTAAAATTAAATATGCATATACCTATAGCTTACAGGTAAATATATTTTTTAACGCTGGCTGTGTCTTAAAATTCGATATCGTAGCAGTTAACAATTGTTTAAGTACTATATTATAGTAAAAATGTATGTTTTGTTGAAAATATAATTTACTATAACTATAACAACTGCATCAACAAGTTTTTAGTCACTAGGTCGACTTAAAATATTTTTGAGGAGTCAAGAAGGAAATATTAGTTACATAGTTTTTTTGGGAATCATGATTTGATGATAATTTATTGTAATATATCTTTAAATGTTGAGGAAACAATTAATATTTTTATTAGAAATAATATAAAAATTAATTTTACATAATACTTAAATAATGAATCATTTTCCATGTGGATTCTCGTAAAAGGTTTAAAAGTGTTGATAAATACTTTAAATTATTATTTATTGTAATAATAAATATGTATTTAAAAATTAAAGTTCCAAAACCTCTATTTACATTGTTTTTGTCATAATTAAAATCACTTGGTCCCCTAAAAATTGTAATTGTTACTATGCTAGTGGTAAATTAGCCAATAGTGAAAATTAATTCTATATTCGCCACTAGTAGAGACGATAAAATGTATGCACAATTTTGGGAGTCCTATGTATAGGAAAACTTATCAATCTATTAATTTAGAAATACGATTGTAAAATTGTTATGTTATTTGATTTTTCATTTATTATGTCCATCAAGCTTTAAATTCATTTTAGAAAAATACTACAATTAATTTTATTAGACGAATAAAATCCTAAGAAGTCCTTAAGTAAGAATAATACTTGTGAAGTGAATTCATGTGTACAATAAACTGGTCAGCTGATTACAGAATTACTTTTAAGATTTTAAAATGTTTATAAGTCTACGAGTTAAATATAGTTAAGTTAGAACCTAGATAGTACTTACTGCTTATTTTGAAATCAAGGGTATTTAAGTTTCTGTAGTATTGCACAAATATTCGATGACCACAAATTTTTAGAAGAGAATACGAGGAAAAAACAAAAGTTTCTGAAAAATGTAAAATAAAAATAAGTTAATAACTTTTGAAATGTGAGTATTTAATATAACCTTAGAAGTATATTGTGCCTGCGTATTAAATTTGCATTAAAAATTCTCATAAACTTCATTTATATTCACGAACATACCTTTACGATTTTTTCGTAGCACTTCTTTTTGAATAAATCGAAAGTAATTTTATATTTTAGTTATAATATAATCGGTACATATAAATTATTTTTGTAAACTTTTGATAAACAATTTCATTTATGGGTGATTTCTGTGTGTGGACACAAAATATTTATCATATTGCATCGCTCTGAAACGTTTTTTGAATTTTATGTTTTATCTTTGCTTTGAAATTTAAATAATCCTCTAATCCTCTGCTCCAGTTACCCCACACATATTTTTTTATATATACACACTATTATGTATCTTATCTAAAACTGTATTCGTATGGATTTTTTAATACTATAGAATTAATCCCCAATTGCTCGATTTCCAATTAAATTTAATATATGTGTACCTACTAGTATGCATTTGTCGGAAATAATATCAATATATAATTGGGCAAATTGGTCAATTGGAATAGGGGTATTAAATTAAATTGTACGTTAAGTCAGTCTAATATGTATACAACGTAAATAATATTGGTATTAAATAATCTACGCAGAGTTACATTCTTACTATAAATTAATAATTACACACCACTTATCTACATGATAGTTCAAAGTAAATGATAGAAAATTGTAAAATAGTTCCCAAATTAAGATCAACAAATTGTCTTATGTGACTCTTGTTTGCAATCTAAAAAAAAAATTGAAAGTTATAAATGTGCTTGTGGATTTCATTTACCAAATATTAATATTATTTAAAAGTTAAATCATTTAAATATTAATTTTCGTTTAGAACTGAATGGTAACGTTGGTTCAATAAAGGTCGATTATTGAACGTTGAAAGCATTGAGTATTATAAACAATTAGGTGTTGATTAAAATGTTGCTGGAAATTACAGAATACAACTAAATTTTTAATCTAGAACAGCAACATATTTCTAGTTATTGATGTTATTCAATGAAATAATAGACTATTTTTCGTGTTTTAGAAAAAATCCAAAATGTTACTTAGTACCTTTTTTAAATAATAACAATAATTTATGAATGATCAAAGGAAATAATGTATATGGAACGTAGTCCATAATAATTGATGATAATTATAGGCGAAACTAGGGAAGGAGGAGCTTGGAATTGCTTAGCCCCCTAAATATTTTCATAGCTCTTCCAGATTTAAAAAATATATTCTCAGAAAATTCTTTTTGAAATTGGAATAAAATCTAACCATAATATATACGTATGTCTATAATTTCAATACATAAAATAATTATTAAGTTTGAAAATTCTTGTTATTCAGTATATAATGGGTTTCATTTTACTTTAAATATATTTGGTTCGCAAAATCATAGTCTATCATCTTTATCTTTTTGCTAAAATTTGAACTAAACGTATAGAAGTGAGTAGTGACAAAATATGTCTGTATATAAATCAGTAGATAGAGATGTGAGGTCGTAGATCCTGGGGACCGATGTTATCTCGGTACATATAGTTCTTCAAAAATATAAACTCTAGTTACGCCTATAAAAATAATACCACATTATATCGTTCTGAAGTGAATTTACTTATAACGACGAGTGCCGGATAATATGGACGGGTTAGTTAACCAAAAAAGACTATTCAGGTACAAACAATACAACAAAATAAGAAAATATTGCTGTATAAACGTTCTGATTAAAATGTAAATAGATTTTAAATTTTAGTGCAGAAAAAAATTCAATAGTACATATAAATTGCTATCTATAGATTAATCTGAAAACATGTCAATCAATTCTAATTGTAAACGAATTGAGATATATAGTTCATAATTAATAATTAATAAATATAATTTATACAATCATAATGATTCTACGAAAATTGTAATTTCCATGTCGCACAAATATGAAAAAAAAAAAAAATAAAAAATATCAAAAATGACATGAATAATAAACTGCAATGAAAATAACAAATCGTTTTCATAATATAATTCTCACTTTCTTATTTCTATCTTTTATCAGTAGTTAGTACATTACATGTCTGTTTAACAATGCACTGGATTATTAACGTTTTAATTGAATTTAATTGCCAAATTTACCATTCGTTGTGATTTATTTATTTTGATCAATACATAAAGAGAAAATGTAAGAAATTCACATGGGGACATTCTGCAATGATTACCAAATAAATCATTTAAGTCTCGGATCACTAGCGATCCATTTTTGTAGCGTTGCGTATATTCAATAATCATAGTACGCGTGATTTAGGAACGTCGTAAGTACAATAAAATAATTGACGTTCCACATATTGTAGAATAGGCCAAAACACATTTTAAAACCAATAAAACAAACGATATTGCGAACATTTCAGCGAGCTTCGACAGCTATTGCGAAGTGGACCGTTAGGTGGAAAGAAAAACATTGTCCCCTCGGACGAGACGTATCCTTGGAAACCGACTGGCGCCAGTGGCGTCGCGACGCACCAATTACGACGCCACAGTTTGCCCCTTCAGTTATTATTATACATACGTACTGATATGGAGTTTTATGTATATGTAGGTCTGTCCCGGGCGTATATTACTCATTGCTTCTCCACTGACCCCCCCCCTCCTACCGGACCGCCCTTTGCTTGCCATACGACGTCATCCCTTCACGATCAGATGATATATCCAAACTCCATAAAAACCATGACTAATACTACTAGCCCCTTTTATCGGTATACAACGGTAATTCTTCCATTTTTCCCTTTTTTGAAAACCTTTTTTTTTTTTTTTTCAGAACAAGAAGTCACTCTGTGATGTCGCGGTCACGTGTAGTGGTAAAACTGGAATTATACGTTAAGTGTGAAATATTAACATTAAGCTATAATAAAAATATATATCGATTTATTTAAACGGTTTCTCAAGAAACGGTAATCGCATAAAAAATAATTATAACTTTAAACATTTTTTTTTCCTGCAAGTTATATTTCTTTTCGGATTTATTAAATCTCGATTTCAATGGCTAAACAAATGAAGAAACACACGTCACATCATGATTAGATAACATCTCAAGTTTTGAATAAACAATGAATAAACATAAACATTTGTATACATTATATTTTGTTATTAACATATGAATCAAAATTCGAAATAAAATAAAATGAGGAACAACTTTAATAGATGGTTCAAAAATTACATGTTCCTTATGTTTTAGTATTTTATTTTAATGAACGTGTAAATATGTATTAAATACAAGAAATTTTATTTGAACTACAAGCATTGTAATTATAATGTTATTTGATTATTAAAAATTTTCATTTTTAATAATAAATAGTTAATACATTATGATTATGATTCTAATGAATAAACTATGTAAATCTTGTAAGCCTTTATCTTTTTTCAGTTTTACAATTTTGAAATCATTTTTTATTATTAATATTATAAATTATTATTTTTAATTAAATTAAAATCAAAATAAATATTAACTACTGAAAATAGTTATTCATGTTCTGTAACATTTATAAATTCTTAGAGATTTTGAAAAATAAAGTAGAAACATTTAATTTTATTATTCCAATAATAAATGGTGCATGAAAACTAATTTAATAAATTAAATAAATATTTCACTTCAATATACATAAAATTGTATTTGTTTTTAATGATAGTGAGAATTTTACAAAAATAATTTATTGAATAGCAATCTCCATCGTCTTATGAAGTTTCTCTAAAGAATTAGTTTTGATTTTTAAATCAGTATATTAAAATAATATTGCATTTTAAATTTAAACTTAAAGTCTCATTGAAACACTCACGTCAATTATTATTATTCTATTATTAAAAAGTGTAGTTTGTTTGTTTCACGTATAACGCGAACGTGACCGGGACGTGCCTGCCCTAAACAAAACTAACTTCTTGATAATTATTTCACAGACTCTAATAGAAATTTCCAATTTTGACTTCATTCAAAAGCATTCCAAAGAGATAATAGTTGAAAGTTTTTAGTATAGTCATTTTTCCAAGTAAAATAAATCACAATGAAGTTCACATAACAACGGAATGAAGTGTCCCTCGTCTATAGTAGTTATGCTTTTTTCCCAAGACATCGTATATACGAAATTTCCCCACAAGTGTGAAATTCCACAAATTCGATAAGTCGTTTTAATGAAATAGCTTTACTGGTATAATTTAAAGTGTAGATATATTCACAAACTCTTAGGGAAAAATACTATTGATCATGAATAAGTAATTTACTTTTATATTTTATTAATTCAATAACTTTAACGAATAAAACGTTTATAAAAGTATATATATATCATTATACGAAAATTAATTTGATTTAGTGAAGTAAGTACATTCCACTTACCCATAGAGTAATATTAAATTTGAATTCTTCAATTTTATGTGTTTTTTTTTTACGTATATTAAAACAAAAAATAAAACCATAAATCATTATTTTCTTTCCATCATCGTTAAAAATATCCTCTACATTTATTTAATGTAAATATTATACTATCAAGTACAAAACGGGAAAATTAAAATTCGATAATTTGTAGTAACATTCTACAACAATTTCTTTCTGCAAGTAAAATTGTATTAAATAATCATATTATATATATAATATATGGCGACTACAGGTAAATACAATATATATAATATAATACAATAGACAATAGGTTAAGTAAAATTCAAAGAAATTACTAAAACCAAATTAAAAATATAGTTCAGATATTATGTTAAAGAAACCATTTTATAAAGGTAATACAAATAAAAATAAAACTAGTAAAATTAGAGAGCAATTCCTTCCACATTTAAATAACAAACATTACAACATATAATGTAAACAGTAAACAGAACTTACAATTTCTATTTTTAAATGTCCATGTGAAAAATAAATTATATGGCAGTTTTAGTATAAAAATTCAGTATTCACAGATTAATTTTAAGACGAAACACACTGACGGATATATATATATATATATATGTTTATTCACTATCAATGTTATTAGAGCAGTGATTTAGTAAGCACGACCAACCCAAACAAAAATAGTGAATTTGAAAAAATTAAATTTTACCGTCACTAAAAAAAAAAAAAATGATCCCTCATTTTAACTTAGCCTCTCTCCCTATTTTTTATGCGATATATTTACGTATAAAAATATTTAAATTTTTTTCTTTAAATATGTTTAAAGACCTAAAAATAATTTTTATAATTATTACTCAATACCTTTCACTATTGCTATCGGCATTCGCGTATACATAACTTTTATATGGTGGGGGGGGGGGGGGGGGGGGGGGGGGGGGGTGAGATCAGCTGCAAACAAATCGTTATGAAAGGAAAATTCGTAAACCTAAGTACCTGCACATTTAAATAATAAAAGATACAGTTCCGTGTTAAGGGATGGCAAAGGGGGCAGTTGCCCCAGGTGGCAAAATTTTAGGGGTGAACATTTTTTGACGGCGTCAACAAAAGTTTTGAAATTTTCTATAGTATATACTACTTTTTAGGAAAATATATTAATTTATTATTGAAAAATATTAATAATAAATAAATAATATTATATATTATTATAATGTAATATATATATATTATATTTATAAGAGTTATTTTATATTATATTAAACTGCTAAGTTATTTCGTCGATGGGCGTTTAGCATATTAAGGGTAAACCATATTATTATTATTTAGCACTCGAACCTATTCATTTTTATTTTCGTTACACTAACATAAAATTGTGTTTATTGTATTTCTTATATATCTCTATGTGTGTATTATAATTTATGGTTATAAATTAATCAGATTATTAAATTTGATATTAATAGTTTCAAATAATTTATTTATACACTGCCAAGCAATTGTTTTTATTATCTCTCTCTGTCTCTCTCTCTCTCTCTCGTCTCGTGGTCATAGTTGTCGTCGTTGTTGAGTTCGATTTACGAATAACGATTGACTGGAAAACAAATATGCCTAATATTTTATTTTCAATGAATATGAGTGGAAATCGCATACAAATGAGTTGTTTGGTTTTTTTTTTAAATTTAGAAGGAATTGACGACGATATTTTACGAAAAAATCAAAGCAATTAGTAAATATTTATAGTGTTTATTACCGGAACTTGAGAATGACATTATACAATATAAAACAACAATGAAGTATTTTTTAGAAGATGAAAAATTATCCATGCAAAGTTTTCTTGAAGAATTAACAGTATCAAAGTTAAATGATTCATTTCCTATTGTGGAAATAGCTTTAAAATTTTTATATTTATTCCATGTTATAATGCTAACGGAAAAAAGTTCCTTCTCAGTTCAAAGAGTCAAAAACTACCAGAAAACATAATTATCTAAGGAAAATATGTCATAGTTGTCTCTAATATATATTGTAAATATTTTCCTAAAAAGTATAGGTTGGAATGATATTATTAAAGAGTTTGCTGCACAGAAAGCTAAAAAATAGTTGTAAATGTTTTATATTGAATACATTTGTATTAAAATGTTTATATTTAGTACCTACTAGGTCTATAAATTTAAAAACTACCGGTGTTACAATATGTTTATAAATATAAATGAATTAAACAATCTCAACTATGTTATTACTTGTTGTATACATATATATATAAACATGCACTATACATATTTATATAAACATACATACATACATACATATATATTTTGGTTTGTGGAGGGGGTTAAAATCTGCCCCCATGTGGCAAATTTGTTAATCCGGCACTGTTTACAATAAATCTTTGCAATATTTTTTTGTTCCCTTATTTCCTTACAATTTCCTTACATAAGAACACTATTTTATACAATTTTAAAAAGGCTTATGGGGCAGTGGCGTAGCCAGGATTTTTAAATGAGGGGGGGGGGGGGGCTAACCACTTTTTTTGGATAAGAAAGGTAAGAGAGCATATGAGAATTCACCCTTAACCCCCCCACCATCTACCACCAAGCTTCTAAACGTAATTCAAGCATTTTAATATAGTTTTAAAAATATTTATTAATATATAATTTATAATTATAATAATAATTTTGGTTTCAGTGTTCAGTCACTTGCTCCACTCTGACAGCTGCATCTTCTTAGGCGAATTTCTAGCAAATTCAGTTATTATTTCACTTTCATCGAATTGCTCTTTTTTATTTATATTAGCCATAGCTAACCCATTCAGTCTGTTTTCCGACATGGTGCTTCTTAAAAAAAATTTTAAGCGATTAAGTGCTGAAAACGTTCTTTCCGGAGTAAAAGAGGTAACTGGTAACGTGGCGAATAATTGTAAAAGTATTTTAATGTTAGGTCGAAGATTGGTGCGAAGAGAGAGTGAATCAAGAGCAGAATTCAGTTTTGGAATAGTATTTTGACTCCATTGTTGCCTCCATATGAACAGGTCAGCTCTGATTGTAGATGAGGTATCATCATGGAGACCTTGAACATATATTTTAGCACCTTTTATAATATTTTTATCGTTATACATATTTAAATTGACTGGAATAAGTCCTTCAAGTGGCATACCATCAATAAGCCTTTGATTAAAACGAGCATTGATTCTATTAAATAGTCAAGATACATTATACATATAAACACGGCCCATGGGGGAGGCTATAGCCCCCTTAGCCCCCCCTTGGTTACGCCACTGTTATAGGGGATCTGACCCCCATATCCCTCCTTGTATACGTACCTGGCTATCGCGACTATCGGAAATCACAGAAATATGGTTATTTATATTTTTGGAATAATTGAAAACGCCCAGCATAATAGGCCTTAATATAAATTAATACAATAACTTTAGAGAATATTATTTTATTATATAGATAAGTGGTTTTTACGGATACATTAATTTTAACATTTTTCTTATAAATGTTTCTTATAAAATTTTTCTTATTTTATTTCCGATAAAAATAAAAAAATGTACAAAGCAATTTTGAAAATGCCATTCCTACTAAAGTGCCGCTCTAGGCAGGTGCCTAGCTCACCTATACCTTGAGCTGGCTCTGATAGTAAGCCATAGACAGTTGATGAATGACACATAGAAAAATAAAAATATTCTTAATCAAGACCCTAAAAATAACAGTAACGCTTGAAAAATATAAAAAAAAACCATAAAAACAGCTAGTTACACAAAAAGAAAGTTTTATGGATATTTTTAAGGAAAAAAAAGATTATAAGAATTGATACACAATTATAGTACACTTACTCAAAAAAAGGTATCATAAGGAATCATAAGAAAATTTTACATAAAAAACGTCAACAATACAAGTACAATAATACACAAACTACGAGTTTCAAAAATGCTATGTTAAATTATAGCCTATCAGAAAAATTAATTTAAATACAAATAAAATAACACTAAAAATATATAGATTTTAAACAAGATATCAGAATGAAAAGACAATAATGAAAATTCTATGACCCAAAATAAGAAGAAACAAATTATGGATAACGGAAAATAAAATCTGAGAATATCCGACAACCTATATATAAAATAAATAATGCGTGGAAGCAAAATTATTCACCAAACAAAAATAAAAGATGAAACGAATCCCATCGAAACAAAACTAACAATATACCAGATACAAACCATAACAAAAGACACAAGTGCAAATTGTAAACATAGAAAAGAAAGAACAAAATACACCGAATGTTTTTACTATAACTATATGTTTCTATTTTCAAGTATGTGTTTTAATATTTCTGGAAATCAAGGTGAATGACCTACAGAAGTTTCACAAACAAAAGAATAAATGATCGACGCTTATAATCACAAGAATATACCTTTTTTGAAGCTATTAGTAAAGTATTTAATAGTATAACTAGTAGTGTCTATTAAATAAAGATAAAAGACAAATAAAGTACAATACATTCTGAGAATGAAAATGTCAGCACATTATACTGAAGACATGCATGTATTCAAAAAAATATATATAATGCAGACGATAATTATATATAAAATCAATCAATGAAAGATTAAACCAATTCTATATTTTTGAAGTATCCGATGTGTTCTAATACATAAATTTTATTTCATTAAAAAAAAAAAAAAAGTAGTGTAGTAGAATAGTTGAATTTCACACATTAAAAATAAAAATATGATTATTTTATCAAATACAGGAAAAGTAAATTTACCTGGCTGTCTGTTTGATGATGTATTATTTTTATCCATTTGGGTGTAAATATTTTTTCATTAAACTTTAATACTACTTGGAATAGAATATTTATACAACAATGCATAATAACATAGCTTTAATAAAAAAAAAACCAATTCTTCTTCGGACTATGGAAACAGTTATCGTATTGACAGAAATGGGTCAAAAAGCCGTCAGTCGAACGGTAGACGGACGACAAGTTATAATAAAACTATACATCACATAGAGTGGACGACATCTCATTGGTCGATTGTACGAGATAATTTATTACACATATATAATATGCATTTCTATTATTCGATCTACCATTATACTACATTGAAACACTAATATGAACATAATCGTTTCTTGTACACTGCATTTTTGTAGACGGTATATAAAATATTAATTGCTCATAATTAATGAATAGTGAATAATCGCTTTCATCGTACTAAATAAATTTCATTCATTCATTCATTCTTATTCATCATTATATTATTATATTATACTCAAGTAAAAATAAAATTTACCGGAATAAACTTTTAGTTTTCAACTGGAATAATATATTATGTAATTCTTACGACTCATGACTCATGGTCATATTTAAGTTGTAATTCGTTTAACGGAAAACGAACTTACCTTTGCATTGAAATACATTTTAAGTGTCTTGCAAATGAATTACGTTAATTATTAATCATTCCGTGTATTATTATTTTATAACGAATTAGTAAAAAAAATAAGTACAACGTATAAATCTACTGAATGTGATAATATTGTACAACAAATCAAACTCTATCTCCTCTAAACGCATTGATATTAATCGCTGTTCCATATGCAAAAGTAACTCTCTTCAAACTTTAACACAGTCACACCAATAATATGTCCCATACGATGAACAATATCGTAGTAAACCAAAGCAGACTGAATTGTGAGATAAACCTAACGAGTAAGTAGTACTTATACATGCACTATACATCTGACGCATTGGGAAACGGCTTTTGCGTAAACATTTTCCCTGACCTTTATTGTTTTAGGTACGAAAAGAAAAATGTGAAATTATTAAATGTCACTGGAATAGTGTATAATTGTGCACTGCCTATATACCTATGTATACCTATATAAAAAAATTTAATGTTTTATCAAGTAGTGGACTGCTCACATTTAATACTCTAGGTACTTTATATACCGACTCGTATACTCTAGCAAAGATATTTGAACTTAAAAACTTCAATCTAGCGAAATTATCAAAATATAATTTGTCAAAAGTTGAATACAAAAAGTTCTAACCGTTAAATATAATGTATAATTCATTGGTTCGTAACTTTTATATATATTCACATGGTGACTTTGTACAACAAACGAAACCAAGAAATCCCATTACGGATTAATAATATAAATAATATTATTATATTATATTTACTTGTTCTTAAAATTAAGCTCACCTTCGTAAACCCTCAAATTTGTATGGAAGTCAGAAGTTCTACATATTATATCTAAACTATAAAATTATATACGACGAATAATACAACAAGTTTAAAATATGTCGTATAGGAAATAATTATGCGTTAGTTACACTTAAAATGAATGCGCACACAGACTCGCAAAAAACAACCAAGCGGTGATATATTATTGTCAAAGATATTAGCTTTTATTTTATGTTCGTGAATCTGGTTGCTGAATCTTATGAAATTATAACCACAGTCGAAAAATATTATAGTATCCTTGGTTTTGGTTTGGTATTGAATTGGTATCTATCAATTATAACCAGTGGTTAATCTAACCTAACCAGTGTTACCAAACTTTTTTTTCGACGGGCCACGACAGGTAAACAATTGAGCGGACTACCAAATATAAAGTACGAATTATCACTATTACATCGAACAGTTATTTAATGATCAAATTGAGTGTAGTGACTTAAGAATTTGAAAACTACCAACAATTAAAAAATTAAACACAATTCTATGATTGTGTTTAATTCCAATCAATTGATTTACAGAAATATTAAAAAAAAAAGTTGCAGAACTGTACGGAAAATTTTCACGTTTAATTAATGATTAAATTATATTAATTAATGAAAATCATATCAACACTTTCACTTAAACGTGAACCCATTGAGCTGAAAACTATTTCCTTTTATATTGATAAATTTAAAAAAATGAAGAAAATTGATATTTTACAATTTTTTTCAAAACATTCCACCAAAATTTTTCTGCATTATGAAAAATTAATATAAACTATGTTTAGCTCAACGTATATGAGTTTATAAATGAAACATACAAAATCAATTCATAGATTGTGATTAATAAATGAGCATCTTCATTTGATTTATAAGAGTTAGGACAAAAAAATGTATAACAGACTTTTTATTATTAATAAAATAAATAAAATAAAAATAAATAAATAATTATTATTATTATTATTATATTATTATTATATTATATTATTATTATTATTATTTATATAAATCTACATTTTCACATTAAAAATAAGTGTAAAACATATTTATTTGTAAATATTATTTTTCTTTTTCTTACGTATAAATAAAATAGTAAATAAATTAATAAAAAAAAATGTTTTTCTTAAATAATTTTACATTATTAACATACCTATTAATAATTATTTAACATGTCCTAGAATTAGACACACATAATCCATGTGGTAATTCAAACATTTTTCTTTTTCGAACAATTTGTTAGTGTTTAAAACATAAGCTCACTACAAGTATTCAATTAATCTTAACAATCTTTTTAATATTGGTCTATACTAGTTTCCTTTTAACAATTTTTGAATTTCAATGTTTTAATTTAATTTATATTATTTAGAAAATAAATAAGTTATGAACATTAAAAAAAATTTTACTGTTGTTACAAGGAAACCTAGAACCAAATGTAGAATTTATTACATTAAATACCTTCGAGGCCAACATATCTATATTCTAAGAAAAAGAGTTAATAAAAATAAGTTATGGTTAAATTAATTTAGTAAGTATGTTGCTAATGGAAACTGGTCCTAGGTTTCCTTATAACAACAGTAAAATTTCTTTTTATGTTTATAACTTATTTATTTTCTAAATAATATAAATTAAACTAAAACATTGAAATTTAAAAATTTTTAAAAGGAAACTAGTATAGACCAATATTAAAAAGATTGTTAAGATTAATCGAATACTTGTAGTGAGCTTATATTTTAAACACTAACAAATTGTTCGAAAAAGAAAAATGTTTGAATTACCACATGGATTATGTGTGTCTAATTCTAAGATATGCACCTTTGAGTTCATACACCGAAAGAATAATCGCCACCAATATACCAATAATAATACCTAGAACAGATGAAAAGAAAAAGAAAATTATAAAAGATATTGCCGTTGTGACCGTTAGATGAAATACTACATCCAACAAACATTAGAAGTTTTATATTGGAATTAATTTCGAAGATCTCATTTAATTTTATCATAATATTTTGCAGAACAAAAGTATATTTCAGAAGTATTTGCGAAATCTCTAAAATTTCGAGTCTACAAAACACTTACGTTCAATTTGTTATAAAAAATTTTGATAGTAAATGTTGTTTCCTCTTTTAGACAGTGCATCGTATTCTTAGTTTCAATTCAAATTGAATTTTTCTTTAATAATATAATAATATAATATTTTATTATTTCCTTATTGTTTAGCTGTAAAATGTACGGGTGGTGTTGGATTTAATATACTCGAGCCCATATTGAAACATCTGACTCCTAATAAAATATGGACAACAGAGTATCATAATGAATATTTGATAAAAAAATCTTGGCACACTGTGAGAATAAAATTGCAATAACATTTTTTGCAATGAAACCCAAAAACAAATGAATAGTGGAAGATGTTTACATAGTATTGATATTAACTGTTTTACTCTGGAAAACTCGTTTTTCTTAAATAATAATTTATTTTGTTATGCATGAACTGAAATTTTAATTTTCTATGGTAATACAGATCCAATCAAAAATAATTTTTTTCGATCAGAAAATATTAGATCACCGCGCTTGACAAAAAAAAACATTTTTCAAAGTCATAATTATTAATAAATGACAAACAGTTACTTGTTACTCAGTAACATATTATTTATGAGATAGTTTTGATTATGAACAAGACTACAAATTCTGATTTGTTATAAGTGAAAGATATTACAGCTGCAGTGGCGGATCTGAAGCCTGGTTAAGGGGGGAGGGCGAATAGGAATATTTATGAGTGATATAGAGCAGAATGAATACTTGGACTTTATTTAACCAATTTATTGAAAAATAAATACAGTGCATAGTATAAATAATTAACTAGATATCTTTATTTACGTACCTATAAAAATTCACTATTCAAAAATATTAATTACAATAATAATTTAACATCTCTTTTTTCTTCATTTGCAAACTTATTAATGATTTCTTTTATATATGCAATAATGTTTTCATGTGTGTGGTACACGTAGTACAGTACACGGAGTATTTCTTGTGTGATAAGCTATTGATTATACAAATCTACGTTTGGTTATTGATGTCTATAGGAATTACATAAATCTAAAACTACAGTTTTCAAATATTCCTATACCTTATCTATATATTATAAAACCAATCGTTATAGCTAGGTCGCTTTATCACAACCTCGGTTGTATATAGAACCGTGGTCACAACTATTATTTATTATCATGAAACATCCTAATATTACAAATATATACATAATTTATAGGTATTTATAAAATTATTATATATACCTATATAAAAAATATTAAATAAATCTGTAAACAAAAAAAGCCCAAGGGGGGAAGCGATCGCCCCTCCCCCCTAAAGATCCGCCCCTGTACAGCTGTAATATTTAAATTCAAAAACAAATTACAATTTTAAATAATCATAAAATGATTAACTTATAGATATTATAATAGTACTAAGAATGTATTTTTTAAAACTCAAAACTACACCAATAATCAGAAGATATAGTTGTGGTAGGGGGTGTGCTAAGAACTTTTTTTTTGGGAGGGTAATAGGGGGATGGTTACAATTTCCACTTGACAGGGGAATACAATAGTCAATATACATCCGAAATATTATCCGTGATCATAATCACTTTTATAATAAAATAACCTCGATGAAAGTTCATGAAATTTGATTTTAATTTTATTAAATTTTTAAATATTTATTTAAATTTCGGGGGAGTTTCAACGCTCAAAACCTCTCCTTCGGCACGCCTCTGGTTATGGGAGAAGATAAAACCCAACTTATCAATTTAATATGTTTTTTACACTTTGTTGTGAATATGATACATTTAATTACATTCTTCTCTGCCGTTATAATTTAAAGCCACTGTGGGGGTATGAATGCAACTGCAATGGACTCCTCAATACGATGACGTAATTAATGAAGAAAATCCATTACATCGTAGTGAAGTAATTACTATTATTCAATTGAACAACTCAATGTGTGCTCGTTTTTTGTGTTCCGTCTATATACTAGTGATGGGAAACATCTAGATTTGCCAAAATTCGAATTCCGGAGTTTTCTCTAAAATTTTATTTTAGATTTTGAAATCCAGATTTTATTCTAAATTCGAATTTTGAATTGTGCAAAATATTAAATATTCTTATAGTATGACATAATAAAGTTTTGATAATTACACGTGTTTTATAATTAATTTAATTTTTAATTAGAATACAAAATTCCACAATGTTAAGCCCAAAAATTCCCATCACTACTATTTACAACATGCACGAAACTCTTATCAATTAATGAATAACAATGATAAGTCAACGACCACGAACTCGTAGACGTCAACAGCTGCAGTTTGACGGATGTTTATGAGCGAAGCTTGAAAATCTCTTTGCTGGCGGAAAACGTGATTCTCTTCGAGACACGGTCCAACTATGAATCAGATGTTTAACGCAACAATAACGTAATATTTCCCTCGTTACGTCCGGCACGTCTGCTCTCCCTATCACTATTTCCACTATTTCACGGTTGACGACTTCATTATTGTATCACTCTCGTTTCGTCGCAGTCAGTGTACCTCATGTATGTTCTCGGCCCTTAGTCAATTATTGCACGCGTGTGCGGACGTCACGTAAATGCACGAACGTACAGTTATTTTATTATTAATAGACAAATCATTGCGTTCCGACGTGTTAATTTTTAATAACATGTATGGACAGATGTTACGAGGATAATTTTTGTGCCCACCATCGGGTTCGGGACAAGGTAGCGTTAGCAAAAGAGGTACATTGTATGTACTTGCACTATTTTTTTACCTCTGATACAGTATAAACAATATAATTACTGTGGTTTTTGACGGGATGTTATTTTTTCTTATGTACAGTTTTCGATAATGTTTGAGACATTAAATTGATCAACTTGATGCTATGCTATATTACTATTGTGTCGTACACACTACCATGATTTATAAATTAATACGTAAAACTATACTCGTGTACATATATTAGTTATTTTATTTTGACGTGCGTTCCTATATTTTTTCAGTCCACGTACTTGAAGGATTCAACGTAGGCATTAAATGCTAAAACGCGATGTTGGATACTTGTACAAACTTATTATAATATAAAATGTTTTGAAGTATTTTATTTCATTTATATTCTATTATAAATATAAACAAAATAAATTTAACAAACGGCGATCATTCAATTTATCTATAAACCACAGACGTGTATACGAGCCGTGTCTCTTCAACACAAAATCGGATTTAATTTAAATTATCAATTTATGATAATTTAAAGTTATGATTCTAACAAAACAACGTTCAGAATTATAGTGAAAATTAAAAACAATTTTAATTATATTCGTATTAAAGAGCAATAATGATATTTTCATGATTTGAAGATCGTATTTTCTTTCCGTTCTCATAACCCAGTATTACATTTATATATTTGTCTTGTGTACTACCTGTTATTAAAGTCTGATCACGCATATAGTATAACGTACATTGATGAACTGTTATCAAATTTCCAATTTTTCTCCTAACAATGGTATATACTACGTATTTTAATTATAACAGTTGATCTAGATATTATATACAGGTTTGCCAGATATTAAAATCCCTAAAACGGGACATCATATCTTCTTCTTGTCGTATCGGTCTTTATATTCCCTTCCCTTCCCAATAAGCCGCAATATGTATTGTCTTGTCTGAAATTTCATGAGTCAATAGATCTTCTTTTTTACAAAGAATCTTCTCATCTTCTTTCAATCCCCATTTTTTCATATTACTCGCAGTTCTTCTAATTTCGGTTTGTAATCTATTTAGTGTCTTCCATATCGACCATGGTAGATGACTTCTGGTTGGTAGGCTTTCCTTCGAATTCTTCCATAGCAGTGAGTTATGGTTTTTCATTCCCTCCTTCCATAAGTTTATTATTGTTGCTTCAGATTTTTGTGATAGGCTAATTGTTGTCTTCAAAAAATATTTCCTTGACTTGAATCGTCTCCCCGTGAGATTACTTCCATTAGAGGATGTCTTAAATCTAATTCTTGTTTTGTTTTCTCTACCCTTGCTGGCACCTCTCGTCTTATGTTAGGGGTGCTATATCGCATAGTACTTGTACTTTCTGAACTAGTGTTGGCCTCAGACACCCCGTAATTAATCTGTTAGTTACATTTGGGGCCACATCTACCTTTTTGGCATGTGCTGAGTTTTTCCATGCAGCACAAGCATATTCACCCGTCGAGTAACATAATGATAAGGCTGTTCTCAAGATATGAGGGTCTGCGTCCCATTGAGAGCCAACCAGTTTTTAAAGTAAGCAGTTTCTTGTTCCTATTTTATTTCTCATGTTTTCACAATGACTTCTATATGTCAGGGCTCGATCAAGTTTAATGCCTAAGTATTTTGGTTCTTTGTAGTGCTCTAATTCTGTATCTTACCAGTTAATTCTCAATTTTCGCTTAGCGTCTTTGTTTTGTAAGTGGAAAGCGGTAATTTGTATTTTTGCTGGATTCGGTTTGAGATAATTATCATTATAATATTCCTTCATAGTATTAAGTGCGACGTTCAAACTCTCTTCCACCTCCTCGAATGTTATCAGCGTATATAAAGTACTTCGTTTGGTTTCCAATTGGTTGATCATTAGTATAAATATTAAATAAAATTGGTGCTAAAACACTTCCTTGAGGTAATCCATTGTTTTGTATTCTTCATCTGCTACTTTTGGTCTACAGTGATACAAAAAAACTAAAGAAAAATAAAAAGACTAATGATTTTTATAAATTTCGCATCTTCAGTTAGCTCATATATTTTCTTAAACAGTAACCTAAGATTTACCGTATCATATGCAGCGCTGAAGTCGATAAAAGCTGTACCTGTTATTACATTATTCTCATAACCTTTCTCTATTTCTTCAACAAGGTTGAGTATTTGCCCTGTGCATGACTTACCAGCTCTAAAGCCAGCTTGTTGCTGATTAAGCTTCCCATCTATCTTGTGGTTTATTCTATTCAGTACCATTCTCTCAAACATTTTATATGTATGACATAATAATGATACGAGTCTAAAGTTATTTGCATTTGTAGGAGCTTTTCCAGGCTTCAATAATGCCAAAACATGTGATTTGAACCATTCTGTTGGAATACTATGGGTTTCGATACAGCTATTGAACATATTTAATAGCCATTTCTCGGCTCAGGGGCCTAATTGCTTGATCTGTTCTGTCATGACTCTTTCGATGCCCGCTGCTTTCCTATTTTTCATTACTCCGATGGCCATATTTAGCTCATCCATCTCGAACAGTTTGTTGATGTCACTTGCATTATTTTTCATATCATTTAAATTTTAACTTAGTTTTCTTCCCTTTTGTTTTTGTTTTGCTATTCATTAATAATTTGTGTGCAATTTGGTCTGGTGTTATATTTATGTGTTCTTTTGGTTGTTGTTTTTCATTGTTCATGCTTTTTATTAGTCTCCAGGCTTTGTTGCTGTTATTGACCATATCTAAATCTTCAATTAATGTTATCCATTCTTTTTTTGCGTTCTTCGGCTATCCTCTTCATAATAAGTTCTCCAGCTTCAATTGTTAGCTCAGAAAAGGTTAGCAAATGGAGGTTCCTACCATGTCCCCGGGAAATCATATTAAATAACTTTTTTTTTTTTTGTAATGTCCATGTGGAAACAAAAATAAGTATATAATTTCTTAATTTAAATATTTTTTAGCTAATACAAAAATATATAATTATTATTTATACCCATATAATAATATAATAACATAATGTACAATATTATTCTATGTTTTATTATTAAATAATAGAATATTAAATATTATTTTCTCTCAGATTCTATTAACCGGGAGAAACTGAATGATCGGCTGCAACACCAAGACATGATTTTAAAACCGGGACAAATGACAAGCCTAATAATATAGCTTACTTGTTAGTTACTATAAAAGATAATCACTTCAGGTTTCTAAATTGTTATTTGTCTTGCGTTATACCTACTTATTATTTTTTAGTGTTATTAAGTGTGTTGTTTTATTCGTGTATAATTACCACAGTTTATTTTATGAAAATGCCGCTAGTCTGTAGATACTACAAATGTATTAATACTAACAATACAAATTTGTAGGTACTACAATATATATAAAGTTTTATGACTTTAAAATTAAAGGTACAAAGGTACTTACACAAAAGTAGATTACTCAAGAATGGAAGTGGCTTCATACCTATTAAATTAAATTAACACCGATGAAGTATGATTTTAATAGGAAATAAAATTTAAGGGTCCAGGGATCAGAATAATTTGATTAGATCCTTCAAATATTGGCACTAAGTAGATTATATTATAAACCCTGGCTTTCTGTTCATTCAATTTTGATTATAATGTTTAAATGAACTTCATTATATTATTATCGACATTTGCACTATACTTACTGCTACTTAGTATTACATTAAATTAATGTTCTAAGGGTGCGAGTTAAAATGATATGAACAAAATAATATTCTCTTGATATGTATGTGTTTGTGAAATAATTAAATTTTCTATAAACAAATTATTCGTTAGTACAATTAGTAACTACTAAATAGTATTAAAACCAAAATATCGTAGAGTGCATTTTTTACTTATATTATTTTCAATGAACAAATTATGTATTTGGAAAAAATCACCTTCTGATATTTATATAAATTTCTTAATTTAATTATTTGGAATATTCTGTAATTAATTATAACTTAAACGTGAATAAATAGTAGTAACTTTCAAATATTTTAAAAATAATCAATTTAAAAATCACTCCAATGAACAAAAGCTTTTATCACGTATGATTTCCAACGGAATAGTTTTTTTATGTCATATATTGGATTTTAAGTAGTGTAAATATTTTTTTATAATGACATATTTTATACCATTAATGTACTTAATTAAAAAACAAAATTACTAGATCTTAATTTTCAAAAACAAGACGATTTTTAATCTTTAAACTATTCGACACATCACTTATATGATTTACCTGATAAATGATTTTCCTAATAAAAAATTTTTCTTTTAATGTGGACCTAATATGTTCGATTGCTAGCTCCTACATCAGTAGATATTACAGTAATAATTTGTTTTTAAAAACAGTCGTTTTACATTTCCATAACTATCTGATCACAAGATTTTTAATTAAAAAAATATAATTCAATTAATTTTGAATCAATCATTTGGATTATGGCTATTAGCCATGAACAATTTTATTACGAATACCTTTTTAAATACATTTTTATTTTCAAATTAAATATTAATTAATCAATTTGTTGAATAAAATTTGCATCTTTTTTGTCAAATAGTATACTTTGATAGAAAAATTTAATTAATATGATGCAATTTATTTTACAATAATATATTTAATGACCTACCGTCTTGTTAGTTTATAATACATAATCATGAAATGCAGTTCATTCTATACGACTTCAAATTAAGTTAATTAAAATAAAAATCAAATTGAGGTTGGTTTAAGCGGTATGGAGGTATAGTTTTTGACGATGTACAAAAGCAAGGCATAAACAATAATATCCCGACTATATAAAATTGGAGTGTATCATTTAATATTGGTGATGTCTAATGCAAAAGTAACTGTCAACAGGCATCGCAATAGCTACCTTATTGAGTTGATAAATTATAATTGGTAATCCAAACACATTATGTTGTGAAGTACTGAAAATGCATTAAATATTTCAGAGTTTATCGTGGGCACCTTTAGTTGAATACATGAGCTCATCTTAACATCCTAATTATACTCAAGTCTCGTAGACGACTGGGCTGAGTAGAATCCGGTAATCGTTGTGCGATAAACAAGGCGCTTGTAAATATACCCTTCTGCATACATTTTTAATGATTTGGATAACTTGTATACCACGCTACAAATGTTCATGTAGGTGTCAGCGCTTTAAATAATCTTAAAATTTAAGTTTAATATATTTATCCGTAGAATCACGAACCTACTCCAAACATAAAAAATGTGAATTTCTTCAGCTGTTATACCAATATATCACGATGGTGATTTTTTTTTTTTTACATTTTTAATATATGCACTTTTGATTATGGTTTGGAATGGTTTCGATCTATATTAGAAGCTGGATTGGCATTTACTGCGTTATGTGTTTAATGTGTGATCTGTAATGATAAAGAATATAATCAAACAGATTGATTTCGTTAGTCACATTTATTTGGAAAAATGTAGAACTCCGTAAACAGTCAAAACACGAACGCCTAACAATATGGATATAATGCCTTGCCTTATTTTTTTTTTTTTTGTAAATTGGTGACATGTTTCTTCAAAAACTCCATTAAAACTGACATTGATCGAAAGCCCTACAAGTAGTCTTCCTTTGGGTGGTATTTCGGACAATCAATCTCGGACTCAACTGTGGGCTAAGTCGAACGTTGTTTCCGGCCATTGTGGATTATTATAAATTTTAACGTAATGTGAAAAGGTTAAGTTTATTAAACCATAGTTATTCTGTTGAAGTAATTTCAATAATCATTTCGAGAACTTTCTGAAAATGATAACGACAAGAGCATTGGCGGAAATCGGAGGGGGGGGGGGGGGCGTGGGGGGGGTTAGGCCCCCCCCCCAAAAAAAAAAGCCCACCAAGCCCCCCCAAACAATCTTGCAAACATAACAATTTTTTAGTTTTATTTTCTTAGGTATATTATATTCTTAAAAAACAAGAAATATAACACATAATAATTTTTTATACTATAAATTTGTTCGTATAATATTTTACATAATATTTTATACGAAAATTAAAATTATAAGTTGTTTTTATAACACTTCGAATACTGTCCTACAGTGATTTGTTTTATCGCCCGTCGAATAAAACAAAATATATAAAATTACCTATATTAATTTGGAAAACCAATACTGCCGATTGTCGATACAATGATAGTGTTGATTGCTGCATCGCAGCAGTAAAAATAATACACGATAATATTTTATTTATAGTTTAAATTAATTGTACGTTGTAAGTTATAACCATTTATCACTCATCATTATTTTATTTAGTTCATATCCGTTCGTCGTACTTGTATATAATATTATATACTATTTATTATTTTACTATTGTCTATTGAGTTTTGTGTGTAAAGTGTTTAAGACAGTTATTCCGCATAGTATATTATTATAATATATTAATATGTTTAGTATTTTTAATATAAAGAATAAAAGTAATACTACTAATACAATTGTGAGTTAAAATGATAAAAATTATGAAAGTATTGTGACCGTCGAGCCCGTCGAAACAGAAACGTCTGCAACAACCAGTGAAATACTTAATGATTTAGGAGACATAAATTCGGGACCGGCTCAACCTAAAACTAAAGTAGGTACCTATGATTTTATTATAATATTTTATTTATCTAAAAAATATATTAATTAATTATACAGGGTGATTCTTTTATCATAAACCACTCATTATTTCAAAAAGTTATTCATGTTTTTGAAAATATTTTTTTACATTGTTTCAAGTTGTTAAAAAATCTACGTTTTTTTAAAAAAAAAAATTATATTTTTAAATATTTTTTGATTTGAACATTGACGATTTGAAAACAACAATAAAAAAAGAAATTTTTCCAAACATTTATAAAATGTTACAAGTAGCACTTACTTTACCAGTCAGCTCTGCAACATGTGAGCGATCTTTTTCGGCTATGCGAAGAATAAAGACGTGGGTCAGAACTTCTATGCATCAAGAACGCTTTACAAATCTTTCTATTATTTACATAGAGAAGGATGTAACAAAAAATATTGATACTGAATTTATTTTGAACGAATTTTCTAAATCCTCAAGGATGATAGTTTTAAAATAAAGCATTTATTGTAATAAGATACATTTAATTATTCAACAAGACTGTTATTGTATAGTATTTTTTTTCTAATACAGTACCTATACTACATTATTAAATTTGAAATATAAAAAAAATATAATTGAACCGTAATTTTATATTTCCGTTTAGTTGTTTAGTAAAATTTTTTTCAATGTTAAATTTTAAAATTGTGTAGGATTATTTATGGGGGGTGTGGGGGGCGTAGCCCCCCGCGCCTTTGGTTTATGAGAAAAATCGTAGCCCCCCAACTTTTTCAATGGATTTCCGCTTATGGACAAGAGGATTAAACCTTCTCCCCAGCACGATAATTTCAGTCATTCTTGACACCGTTGATATAAGATTAAGTTATTGGTTACAATGATAAAGTCTTGTCTTAATTATTTAATAATTTATAAGTACTTGTTGAATATTTGTTTATATATCATTTATATTATTATTATTATTATTATAATTTCGTTACCATCAAACACGATGCTAATAATCCGATTTTTAAATATTTAATGCTGTACAACAGAAGAAAATATAAACGCTAATCAATTAAGAATTCAGCAAAATACTGGCATACGACAATACCCTTCATCGTGTTAATAAGTTATGGTTATTGTAATGTATAATTTACTGAGTCCATGGTCCTTGTCATCTATGGATATGACGGCACAATGTTAGTAGAGCAGCTTCGGCCGTTATGTATTCTTTGTCCTTGCTGACTTCAGTTTATGATGTACATTAGCATAAATTCAAGTTATGCCACCGAATAACTGCGATCCGATAATGCTCTGTAGATCGGGTTGGTCCGTCGCGTATTTCGAGAAATCCTTTAAAACACTGACATTTGGTAGTTGTTCAACAATAATATCTCTCGAACGGACACTTGCTGCGTTTGTGATATTCCTCAAATTATGTTCAAAGGCCGTGTACATGTTTGTTGGCACGTTGTTTTAAATAAACATGAGTACGCGCGTGTGTACAATGTCGACGGATACGAAACGGTCACGTGAAAAGATCAACCGCAGTACAACGCTGTATCGTTGCCATACAGAACACACAAATGACAGACGCGATGATTCATGTTTATGTACAATTAACTAGAACTGTTGTTTAGCTAATTAATTCGATTGGAAGCGATGACGAAAATATACGTATAGACGTGGATCAACGACAATTAATACCGGACTGCTAATATTATTCAGCTCATCATTGTGTTCACGCAACTGTTGACCTTGCATGCTATAAGACGATTTGATGATTTGAAAACAGTTATTAGACTAAATAAAAAATAATGCACGCTCTCGATTTAAAGTTATACAAAAACTTTTTCATGGACTTTTTCGAGAGAAAAAAAACATTTATCTACGATGACGAGATAATTGTATTGCATTAAAATTTTTTTGTATCTAGTCGAATACCTGAACCGACGAAATTTCAACCACCAATCGAATGTGATCTATTTTGATAACGAGGTTAGACCTATCTACGATGAAACACATACGACGGCATGCATAAAAGTCAATTTCGAACTATTTTCCGATCCCACCGAGTTTCAAATCTTTCAAGAACCTGACCATTTCAGTGGTTGTATTTTTGCGTGATGAAATTATGAAAAATATTGGTGCATATATGATCGACTAAAAATCAAACGAAACAATGATTGTTCGAGAACTTTTGTGGAGACGATTTCGTACAATATTTATAACCAAGAACCGATTGCACACGTATTTTTAATAGTTTTCAATGGTTTATCGTTAATCTTGCATTAAAGTATTGTGAATACCTATAAATATATTATTACACTGTGTACCAGTGGCGCCGAAGTCCTAATCGTTTAGTCAAGCGAAAAATATTTCAAAAGGCCACAATATCTAAATATCAATCCCGTCGGCATACCGGGTAGGGGGATGCGATAGTGGTTTTTACCTAAAATATATTTGATCTTAGGCTTTAAATTCGTAATGAAAATTTCATACAGTTTGACAGCCAAACATCAGGTCGATATAAAGCGACCCCATCCTAAATTTTCAAAAAATGTCAGGTCAAGGCCCGACTTCAACATAGGGTTCGGCGCCATTTCTACGTGCATATTACAATGTAATACACTAAATGACCGTTTTAAAATGGTGGCGGCGCCAACTATATCGGCAGCGTTCGTATATTTGAGCCCGTGTAGGCTCACATTTAATTAATTGACGGTTGATATTGATATTTTTTTTTTTTCTAAATCAAGAACGATTAAATCATCATAAAAACATATTATAATATTATCGACTTCAATTTTATTGGCCAACACGTCCGGAGCTGTTTAAATATATATATACACCATGCATACCAAAACAATATATTTAAAACTATTAATGATAATAATTAATATTTTTGTATAGCTACAGGGAAGACGTGGTAAGATTTATTCCCGTCAAGATAGAAACAGATATATGTATCTCATTTTTTTTTTCTTTCCTCAAAGTTCATTTGTAGAGCAAAAGTAAATAAGTTATTTCTTAGTTTCTGACTCACTTAAATGACGAATATAATATTGTATCTTATTGCCTGTTAAACTTGTTGGATATTAAATTTAAAATAAGTTTCTTATGTAAGTATATTTATATTACATATAAATACACTTAATTATAACAAAAGTATTATTATTCTTATAAAAACTATTTTCATTATTATCGATTTAAAAATTATCTATACAATTTTCATTACTCATATAATATTACAATACAATGATAGTTATCAAGGAAATATTATGCTGCCCATTCTTAATTTTTTAGGAAATCATAAAATCGTATCTATATCAAATTAATTATTTGTGTCCATTATAAAAACTAATATTGAGTGCGTAGAAAGGATACTTAATAATAACATTATATACATATTATATATATTATATTACTCCTCATTTGTTGTATACGTTCTTTAAATATAATTTCTTATTTTGATGAATGATTAAAATAACTCATGCTCAATCTTTGAAGGATTTTTTTACATGTTGTAAAATACATCTACTAAGGTTTAACATTTTAATTGAAAGTATCGGTTCATTGAACAATGGTCGATAGTTTAAATAAACCTTAAAGTATTTGAATCCGGTAAATTTTTGTATACTAGAATAATTTTATGTGTTCGTCAAAAATGGAAGGGTTCGCACTAAGAAACGTACTGTCACTTACAATAGTGTCATACGTAACTTGATAAGAATTTTAAAAATAAAAATACAGGCATCTTTTCATGTATATGATTTTCTTTGGAAAATTCACGATTTATTTACACGATAGCAGAATATATCTCATAAATAAGAGTGACTAAGAATTTTTAATGTATAACAATTCTAACACTCCAGAGTTTAGATAGAGCATCCTCGAACTTGCTTTAAATTCGTTCAAAACTTTATATTATATGATATCGACTACACGTCTTTAGGGATCTGTTTTAGCTATTTAATAATAATCAACAAGCGGAGCTTGATGCAAACAAATATTCAAATATCTTAACGTATTCACGTGTATTCGTGTGTTTGTGTGTTTGAACATAAACGAGTAAATTTCAACTATTATCAATGCGCACATTTAATTAAATACCATACTTAAATACCATCCTGTAGAGGAAGGAACAATTATATTTAAACGTGGTATACGGCGGTCTTAATTTACTCGTATAGGCTGCGGAGATAAATTTGTTCCAATTATGTAAGTGAATATTTTATTTTATCTTAGTTGCGTTATATTTTTTTATCATATAATACCAGGTACAGGAAAAATAATTTTTTTATAGAATTGACACATTTTAAAGGGACAGCTAATAACAATAGTTTGCCATTTTACGCTGATAAGACATTGCGTTATTATTATTTTGTTTCTCTGTTTGCCGAACGAGTTCATCGCTTGCACAATACACACGGCGTTACCTTACTGCTACATTAATTAAATTAAATTACAATATTATGGTGCAAGCATAAAGCCCTGATTAAAATATTGTCGGTACCGTGCATAACTTTTCAATAAGGGCCCTTAATAAAAACAAAAAACTTGTGAATTTCGTATTAAACTTTTTTGTAGTACATTATATGTCAATAAAGAGTTAATTTATTATTATTTTAATACTTGAAAAATACATTAAAATCTCTCTCTTGTTTTTTTTGTTTGATAATTCTTATGAACCATTCTATGGTCTATGATTAATATATTATTTGCATTACATAATTTTCAGGCACCTTGTATGCTGGCTGTTCTGTGTTCTAATTTATTATCCTCCTAAATTTAGAAAAAACACTTTGAGCGGAAAAATCGGCACTTGGAAGTCGGTATATTTAAATATATTTTAAGTGCCATATGTGAGCTGGGAAAAATATTTATTAAAATTTTTCCGTAAAAGTATTTCCAAAGTTAATCTTTGTAAGTATACTAAAATGTTAAATGGCATTAAATATTGATAAGTATATTATTGGGTTATGTTAAAATATTCTAACTATTTAATTATTTTATTTTTTAACTATTTAATTATTAATAGAACTATTCATATCTTTTTTATGTGTAGAGTTCTATGATGATCTATATGTAATATTAACGGCGAGGCGATGGCCGGACGGAAGATCGTAAGTTTTAAATACTTGGAAAATAAATTTCGGTCAAATGACGCATTTTTCAATTTTTAATAAATCATAATTCAATACTTAAACTAATTTAACTTATTACTAATTTAGAATTTAGAAGTAAACTATTGTAAAACAGGAATCCCTTAAGATAATAGCAGTCTAGAAGCACTTCTACACGCTTTAATCTTGGATTTTTCAATTTTAAGTTTTGTTAAAGAAACTTAGTATTCAAAAACTTATGAAACGTTCAAATATTTCACAAAGACACATGGTTTTTTCACCTGCACATTCGATGACCTTATTTTCATCAATATTTATTCTTGATATCATACATTACATTCCTTATACAGTCTTAAATATCTATACATATTTTATGCAGGTTAGGTCAATAAATATAGATATAGTTACATACAAATGAGTTCCATCGTTCTTGGATTTCTTTGCGACTTAAAAAAGTGTATAATATTATGTTAAAAAAAAAAAGTTGGGAAAAAATGGATGTAATATGATATACTAATTCAGAAGAGTCCATTAAAGAAACTGGAGTTCAACATTTAAATTTATTTAATAATATGGTACGTTTATTTTCAGAACCAACTGTTTTCAACTCTACTGAGATCATATTTTATCTTAATTCATGCCTAAAGGATAGGGTCAGATATTTCCTACTCAACAGTGCTTTGCAAAAATATTGCATATTTTTAGTTGACTTGACCTTAATTTGACAATCGATATCAATTATTATTCGATCTGAGATGCAATGAAAACGAACTCGAATTAAATTTTTAATAACAATTCAATAATATATTTGGATAATTATTTAAATATTCAACTACTATACATAATATATGTAAGAATTATTACACTGTTTATTTATTCTGTAGCAATTTTCATTCAAAAATGTGCATGCTTTCTAATTTTGAAAAAATACTTGGCCTGGTGAAGCTTTATCACACCGAAGATAATAGTTATTATTAGGTACTACCTTTATAGTACAAGTATTTTTTTTTATTTGAAATAAATGTGATTCGACAGGTGGAAATATTTCCAATAACTAGTGGTAGGAAAATTGTTCGATATCATATCTCCTGACTTATAATGCTTTTGTATAACATGCTTTATCCAATATAAACCTGAAATGTAAAGTAAATCTCTAACTCATAAATTATTAATTTATTAGTTATTATTGACTTCATAAAAGTTTGGAAATATTGATGGTAGTATTTTTAAAATTTTATCGATAATAACAATTTATTAATCCATACAAATTCATATAAATTCTAAGATTCTTTATTTTTATTAGGTTTATTTGGTTTAGGAAAAAATATTTATAATTTGCACATAAAAATGACTAAATAACTCAATATTAGCTAATAAAAGTCTGTCATCATGATACCATTTTTTAATAAATGTTTTATAATGTTTTTGTTTTTATTTTAATTCCAATAAGACGACTAAACAATTAATGGAGGTAAACTGTTATTATAAAACAATTTTTGTTTTAAAAAGGGCCTTCACACGAATCTGTTCAATGGGACCCATTATCTTTTAGAAAAAATAAACGATAATAACAATAAAATAACGATAGAAATTTTAATAATGTAATACAGAATAGGCCTCTATGCTTTTCCATTTCCTGCACTTACTGCGCTTATGGAACTTTTGTACAAATCCGTAATAGATATTTAAAATTGTCTTCAACTTACTATCAAAAAACTGTTTATAAATTGCAATTTCGAATGATCCAGTTTTTAGAAGTAAGTACTATTAATAAAATCTAATGTTATAATAATTTGTATTTTCAAGGTTTTATTTAAATTGCAATACCTAAAATATTTGCCAACGGTAAATAGACCGTTTTCAAATTTTAGTTAAATGTAGAATGAGTAATTATTATTTATTTGAAATTTGTTTTTATATTATAATTAAAACTTTTTTCCTGTTTGGCATGGTTTGATAATTATAAGAAACGTACAACTGGATTTTACCAAGTTTCAATAATTTAAGATAATTTTTAAATATCTAAAAACTTTTTTAAACTGTTTTAGCAAAGGGAAAACTTTTAATTATTATAAGTATCATTTTTCATTATGCGATGTCAACAATAATACGGTAAACAAAGATAATAATTTAATTCGGTCTTGCAAATTACCTTTAAATTATGCGACAGAGTTCAAGGAAAAATGTAATATTTTTTTATTTTTGAAAAAGATTTCGTCGTGTATACATAAAATATTAATTATATGCGTATAAGAACCTCAATATGAAGTTTTCGAGTTAACAATTGTACTTTTTTCTATAAAATAAATAAGAGTACACGCTATTTAATTTCGTTCACATTTTAATGACCTCTGAAATCATAATTTCATTAATGTTTAGTTTTTGTACGAATTTAATTGAACTGCATTTGGGGTTGGATTGAACCAAATGCAGTAGTAACTTTTGTTCTGAGTGACATAGTAATAAATAAAATATTAATAAATGGTCGTAAATATATATTATACATATAATATAATATAGAGGGTGACAACATTTAAAAGGGCAAATATATTACAATAATACCTATGTATTTAAAATGAATTAACTGAGGGGGTATGAGGGATGATGGCAAACGTCCTACTGCTCTTCGGCATAAAAACCCGCGTTATACTGCGAACGAAAATACGTTTTGTAATAATTACTTTCGATGGCTATACAATAATATGAGATGACACACGTCTCCACTATTCGTTATTATTCGTTATTTCATTCCTCGAGTGAACAAAAGACAAATAAATAGCCATTCCCGAATACTTGAATATATATATATAAGCAGTTCATTGTACTGGAAATACGATTTTCTTGTCCACCCTTCGGTAACTCTTATTATAACATCACTCACATATAGTATACAAACTATAGAAATAATAGAATGTAATACGAATATAATATTTTAAAACTAATGGACCATGCATGCTTGCGTAGGACGTGAATACGCTCTGTGCGAAAGAATAAAAAATGTGTAAAACGCTGATTTTTTTCAACTGTAGAAATTTGATAATCTAAGTACAAATAATTTAATATAAACATGAAAGATCTTAAAGATGTACACTCAGTATCCGTCCCAACAAGGTGTGAGAGTGCAAATCGTAAGTAATGCCAAAAAATGAACATTCGTGGAACACACCTTTGAAGATCTCCATACACATTGTTTGTAATGTAACGGTCTGGTAATATGCGTGCAATTTTACTTGTTTGTTATTTGTTTTAAAAAATAAATAAATACATTTCCCGGTTAATAATCACTTGATCAGTGGATTTTTGATTAGATTCACTTATATTGTGGGTACGCAGTATACTACTATGATGATATTTCGATGGTTTCGATTTTCTTTTGTTATCAAACTGTATTACATTATAATACATTTAAAAAATAGTTCTAGTTAAAACGTAGACTGATTATCCGAAAATGATTTTTTCTAGAAAAACTTGATAAATAGCTGATATCTAAGGTTCTGCGTGCAATTCGATGAGTTTTATGAATTCGTGAAAAAGTAAAAGGTGTAGCGCTATAGGATTCGTCGGTCTTTTAAGAGTCTAAGAAAATAACAGGACGTACTGAGAAGAGGATGCTTCACTGCTACTATCCTCTCCCTTTTTATACATCAATGAATTACGCCCCAACTTATTCAAGTACAATAGTGGGGTCGTGGAAAGTACCTATATATCATGTATGTATAGTGCACGCTGATGCACGCAACAAAAATATAATAATTATTACACTAGTCTTCGTGTTAAATTCATTATTATTTTAAATGGAAGGAAAACAGTCACTTTCCGTGTAAACAGGTATTATCCACTTGGTGTGGTGTATATAACAATATTTCGTATACATGTTACGGGCAATATGAAATACTGGGCAATGAACAATAATTGATATTTACGATTAACCATTCAAGTTTTCGTGTTTTTTGAGAGAACGACCTTTCACAGGTGTCTGAATTTATAAGAATAGATAAAGCCACTTGTAAAAGTTTAGAAAGGTTTGGAAATATTTGTTTTTCGACTTCATTAATATCATTTATACTGAAATTTTTTTTTTTACTATTTAAGATTAAATACTACTCTAATTTCTGCTTCTAAGCTACTCTTTGAAATATGTAGTAATTTCTATAGTTATAATTATTATAATTAATTAATTAATTAGTTATCATTAATCTCTTATACGATTAAAATGTATTTATATACATATTACCAAATTACCTTATAATGATCAACAAACTTCATTGAATCGGTTGTATCTAATTTACAAAATTAACTACAACCGAACTGGCCATAGCCAAGCTTTCATCAGAAAACCTATATTTAAGTTTGAAAATAACACTGTCCATAATAAAAAAATATGTAAAAGTTTTCCAATAATTTTCTACATAATTTGCTAATGACGAATATGAATCATTTTTTGCCGCCATGGTATTTGTTAATACATAGTCATGAAGGCTCTCTTTGACTCTCTTCTGCGATACTTTGATCCTATATTTGTATGTGTTATTTAGGTTAAAAAACATAAAACAAATTATCAAAATCACAAAATATATACACCAGTTAATGGAGTTTGTAACCATATGTCATTTTCTTCAGCAAATATTTTTATTTATTCCCATATTTTCTTAAATTTATTTTCAGATCTTAGAGTTTCAAATGTCGTAATTATACCAAAAATTACATTTTTAGAAAAACCAAGAGTTGATGTTTTATTTTGTAGTGAAACTGAATGGGCTACGGACAAATCTGGGTGAGCTAAACCCACCCAAGCCTCCTCCACTTAGTTGCGCCTATGATGCAAGTGCATGTTTTTGTGTGTGTGCACATACCTAGTGTACACGCATGCACGGTTCATTTGTTCGGCCAACACCTTTACGAATTAATAATTGTACTCTCGTAACGGAAAACGATATAACTGACTGGTATGTACATATACGTAGCAGCTAGATTATTTGCTCGATAATAGCTCGTAGTCTGATCGAGCGTTGTGTATATTAAATTATAGCCATATATTAAGGTTAATTACTGATTTTATTTGTATTTCTTTCTACGCAAGTACAAAATAGTATATGCCTATGCTTCTGGCCACCATCGAATTTATAACATCGGGTCAATTTGGAATTGTGGCATAAGAGAAGAGGGGGAAAGGAGAGAGAGAGAGAGAGAGAAAGTAAGAGAGCAAAAGGTAAAAAGAAGGCGAAATATTATTTTTCGTTTTAATTTCTATATCTGCTCCTCTATCCTGTACCGTTTAAAATAGGTTATCCCGTCACGATATTACTGCGTTTGTCGATCTCTCGCTATGCTGCCGTGGCAAGTGCTATATATTTGTGAGTACAAAAAATAAAATACATAATTATATCGCACACAGCGTTCGTGCGCGCAGACATTTTTTCCCCATAAAACTAATATCAATGACTACTGCTGATTTGTGTGTAAACCATTTACACTCATACATTGTACCTATATATATATACATACATATATACATTTTTCTGTGAGCATTTACGTACAGTTGTTCTATTTTAAGTTTTAATTACATGTAACACGAAACAAAATCATTTTTGTAAATTTGTAGTCAACGCAAGTAAGTACTAATAAGTACTAAGTAGTAAGTACTAATAAATTTAATTTAAATTTCGCTTTTACCCATTAAAGACTTGTTCTCCGGGCGTTTATCTTATTTCAATCGACTATTATTAATATTTAAAAAGTTCTTTTATCGTCGTCGAATGAAAACATTTATAGTTATCGACCTTATATAAGTTTATTGTTTTTTTTTTTTTTAACACATTGCAAAATGTCATACTATATTTTTTAATAATAAAAATGCTTTTTTGTATAATGTGAACTCGTAATATTATTTATATATATTATTATATTTAGCTTTCACATGATCGCATATAATTTTCACTTCGAGCGAAAAACTTTTTATTATACTTAGACGATATCGATGTTATTTTATACAACATACAGCCTGCTGCAAAGGGGGTAGTTTGAAGTAATTTATAACGTACCAGGAATCATGTTTCTCGAGTTCGAATCTGACGCGTTGTTACTATTGAAATATCGAATAGCGTAATATTACAATACTTACAAACATGAATATAATATTTTTTTACATGGGTATTTTTCTTGAAAATTAATTTTCAACAATTATTCGGTGATCATAATTTGTACAGTCTGTACAAAACTAAACATTATAATTACAGTCTTTTTTTTTTTTTTAATTATCATTTAGCTTTCATTGAAAAAATATTGCGCTGCGCACTTCGATAATCATGTTGGTTAATTCGAATAATAATATAATGTAAGTATGTGATATTATAACATATTGCTATAGATGTACACGTCATATAATACGCTGTTCGGACATTTCTAGATTTATTTTTTCCAATAAGATATACTTAATTATGAATTTATATTGATATTGATTAAAATTAATGTTTGCGAGATCAGACCGTAAATGTTTATTGCTTTAATTTATAACGAATTATGTATACTCGTGGTAAATATAATAGACAACTTTACTCCTTATACACGGTCATAAATTTATCAATACGTTGTACGGTATTCCGTTGTTATCAGTTTTAAAAAATATTATATTATGTATTTAGTATATATAGATATATATACTATATATGTATATTATTGTTTTAAAACAAATTATTATTGTTTTCAAAATTGTTGTTTTTTAATACTTATATGCTGTTACGTGCAATGCTTTTTTAATGCTTTCCTACTTTTTATGTAAATATTCTACGTGTACACATGCGTGTGTGTAAGTGTGTATGTTTATCGGAAAAGTTTAACGTGTATAATAACTTGAAAATCTACCAAAATCGCGTTTGTAGAACTTTATCGTTTATGGTATTAATAAAAGAAAAAAAGTTCGACCATACAAGCGAAACACGATTTGATTGAAAAAAAAAATAAACGATTTTTATCGTAAACAACACACACACACACATTATATGACGCGGTCATAGCGACTTTTTCTCTTCCACACCACATGACGCAATGTCATTGCACTACTTACGAATACTTAATAAATATATTTACATAAGCACTCTGTACAGTAGCATAACTTTCAGTGTTTTTCGAACTTTTCACACTAGAAGTCAAGTTAAGTTATACAAGTAATCGACTGTATACTAGTTCTACTCGCAAAATATATACTTTTTTAAAAAAAATGGGTAAATACCCATAATTACAACATTATAAACGTATAGAAATAAAATTATGATACGTTATAATAACGAGCATATTTAAAGGAATAATAATCGATGTAAATAAATAAAATAAATTCGTAACGGGTGTACTAAGAGAATTTGCATTTTTATAGGTTTGAAAATTAAATAGATTTACGGCGCTTACGTGTACTTCGGTTGGTCGTATTGCTCTCGGTATTGTTCGATCCTCTGCGTTAATTTCTTTGGTGCAAATAGTTTATGTGCATGGGTGTGTCCCTGACGTTCTTTTATCCTTTGTTGTAACTGAAAAATGTATGAGTTCTCAAAAATGGGGTAATTTTGCTGTTTAAGTTTCCCGATCATGTCTTCGATCATAATGTTGTATAATGTTCTTCATAGTGCCGTATCGAATAAGGCAGTACAATGGTGAAGATATTATTTTGGAGTAATTGCTCCTTCAACATTTGGTAATATGGAAAGTGCAAGCCCCGTTAGTGAGCCGTTTCGTATGACCCATCACTACTCCGCTTATGTACATACGTCGTATCTACATTGAATTTTTCATTATACCGTATATGGTATTAAACTTAAATCTATTAGATTTAAAATATACAATAGGTTGTAATATTTTAACAGTAAAACAAAAAATGTAATTAAAAACTATTTGGTAGTATTTTGTGTAGGTTAATTATTTCACAGCCAACCGAAGTATAAATATAAGTGTAAAAGACACGTGATTATTTTCGGAATCCCTACGAAGACAATCAAACGCACGCGTTGGCACTTCAGGCGAAAAGGTTCTCTGCTGCCAACGGTTAACTTCAGTGTACTCTTGTTTGAAACTAGTCCAACAACTCGGAAGTTAGTGGTTAGTTATTGTTAGATAGGGCTAGGATATTAATGACCTAAACCACCAATAAAATTGGTCTTACACTTAAAAAAAAAAAAAAAATTCCTTATAGAATAAAAATGACCTATAAAAAATGGGCAGGAAAAATCATCTTAAAAAAAAAATTACTCTTAAAGCAACTGTTTTAAACATTTATACATGATATATTGTACAATATTATAATATAATTATATTAACTAATATTTATATAAGTAATTGGTATTTTATATAACTAACTACAGTGTAGTCTCTATTATTCGTGGTCTTCTGCAAAACGAACTATGTACATAACATTTTTTTACATATTATAAATATATATATATATATATAAATGTATCATTACGATTTGACTTGTTTTTGGAAACATTTCAATCGCAAGTTAAAAAGAAGTGTTTTTAAACAAAAAACAACTTGTTACTGATTTATTGTTAAAAAATTAGTATAGTATTAATATAATACTTCATATTATATGAATTTTTAAATAAAACTAAAATGTCTTCTTATTTCATTTTACTTAAATATTATAGAACATTACAAGATTAAATTTTTTCAACAATATAATTATTGAATTTTCGTTTCAACTTTGCGGACTACCCACGCAGAAGTGTTCTTAATATTTTTTATTGGGAGAAGGATATGAAAATGTATTAAAATGTGAACCATGAGGGCCAAGCCCCCACGCCTCATTTTTTATATAAAAACAACATACAACACTTTACATTGGGCTGCACAGACAATTTAATTTTGTCTACTTCACCTATACCTTTCTATATCAGTACTACTTGTAGGAAGAACAAACTTTTTTTTTTAAAAATTATTCAGTGTACTTGAATTACTTCGTTTAATTTTGATCAAAAATAAAAATACAAGTCAGTCGTAACTCGTCAATACACAATATAATTTTCGAAAAACAATTGATAAACATGGCCGTCATTAATGGTAGGCAGGCAAGGTTAGGTTAGCCTGGTAACCTGGCAATTGCCTAGAGCCTCGTGCTTGTAGGGGCCTTGCAATTGCCACTTATATTTGATAGCAAAATATTATTCAAAATTATTACATATTTTTAATTTTGTATTGATATTATTTTTTAATCAAATGATACAATGTACATTGCAACATTTGTATTTTGTATGGTAAAAAACATTATGCTGTTGAGTTTGAATTTATATATTGGGTATTGTAGTATAATTTAAATTTAATGCAGTACCTACCTAATACATTATTTTTAGTATATTATTATCATTGTAAACGTCTTGTAGACCATACTCTACCAGTGCCAGGTCAAGATAACATAATATTATCGCTGTAATTAATGACTAACCAGTACGAAAATATGGCGCGTTTTATGCACGTGGATATTAATAGCTGTTAGCTTTATATATTTATCTACATAATAGTATATTACTATAATATAATATTAAGTCAATAGAATTCGACAAGTTGTTTCACATTTCTATTTCGTCAGTCACTACAAATGGATCCGGGCTCATTATGTAAGCAAGGCCGTGCCTAGGGGATGCTAGAGGTGCGTGCCCACCGGGCGCCACGAACACTGGGGCGCCAAAAACGTTTTCATAATCTAAGTAATATTACTGAAAGTTAACTATATTATTTAACTCAAAATATTTAACACGTTTAACGCCATGGTATCGACGCATAGTCGACATCATTAACATTGACTTGATAGTTAATTTTTTAGTATTGGTATTTATTTTTACCTCGAAATCGGGGAGATAATAAATTACCAATAATATACAATTTACATTCTATTATTATTGTTACTTGATATAATTAATATATAAATATATAAATATAGCGGACTGCTCACTTTGTGTGTTGCCTTACGACACAGTTAGACTAGATTCCTACAATGGGGATTGCTAACACTCTTACCTCCTGTTCCTCGTTTAGACATCGAGTTCATCGACGTTTTAATAGCGTTTGTGCACTTACCACTTGAGAGCCCACCTTTTTTTGATACCCAAACGTTATTCGTGGTACAACTGCCATGCCATAGTACGCCTATTCCCCTTTGTCTCAACTCTTTTCACTTATTGAATTCATCGCACCTTAACTCAGTGAGAATCGCGCGTGGATTTAGGCTGGTTACGGGACCTAAGCGTGCACGAGACTGTACTTCTTCCTAGCGTAGATCGCGAACTACTAGCAGGTGTGGGTCTTGGACGAACGTTAACTTTTGGGCGATGGCGATATGTTGGATAGAAGCCTCCTATGTCACTCTTAATATACCGAGACCCCGATATTTTCTTCCCATGTTGTAGACCGGAATCAGAGTGTCAGCGGAGAAAAAAAATATTTAGAGATAGTTAATAATAATAATTAATAGTTAACCGCTTGTAAGTTTAACATTTTAATTACATTTTTTATTAAAGAAATTTGTTTTTTCTTTTAAATCTATATATATTATACATAAAAGATGTCCAGACTAATTGACTTATCATATTCAACTTTGCGTAACTACCCGTTTGACTTAATTCTCTGAGATATTAGGTATAGTTACACATTTTTGATCATATAGGCCGCAGGTTTATAATCAGAGGGCTATGCTCCCTAAATCCTAAACGCTATCCCCGCTTTTGATTTTCATAGTCTTATTGCTATTAGTGATAGGAAATCTTATTAGTTTTATTCTACAATAAATTATGGGGCCTCGCATTTCGCAATTTAAATATTGCCTAAGGCCTCGCAATCGTAACGACGGCCCTGGATAAACACAAATATATTATCATTTTGTTTAATCGATGGTATGTTGAAACTATTTTTTACACTTTACATCAATATAATATTAGATTGCAGATATTAATCTGTAACCCTGGTCTGTAATCTTTTATTTGTATACCGATTGCATATTTGCATGGAAAATTATAACGAATCGAAAAAATATTTAAATATATAAATAATAATTATTTGTTTAATTTTCATTAAAATATTAATATCACTTATCAGTAAATCAAGCAAATCGTTATGAAAATATGCGTAAAAATATGAACAAATAAAACAAAACGAACAATGCTTACCCCGAGAATCGAAGCGGGGGAGAAAAGAAAATAAAATAAAAAAAGACGGTCTCCAGTATGGCACATACCATATACGAGTGGGGGATACCTGCACGTTGTACGCGAGACGTGCGCTCGTTTAACACTGCCCCGACTATGTCATACATTATCGTACGGAGAGGGATTTGTGTACGCGTGCTCGTATGATGCGTTTTAAATAAAACGCTTTCTTTTTCCGAATAACGAAAAAACACTGAAATAGGTACGAACACACATGAACATATATGTGTACAAAATAAATCCGAATTTTCCGCCGTTCGCCCCATCCACCCAGAGCCAACACACCTCTTATACACATATTACATAATAAACATGATATTTCACCGCCACGCAGTTTATCCACGTCGCGTACGTGATACGATTTCGTCGCCACCGGAAATGAGAGTAAGCCGAATTCCGCGACTGCAGCGCACAGATTAGGTATACCACCGAGCGTACCTCTTGCGAACATATCGTATGGACTTATTAAAAACCGCGTGTTTGCGCGCCGCCAGTCGATCGAGCCAGTGGCGTATTTTCAATTTTTTCTGGGGGGGGGGGGGTACACAGTTTATACATAATTAATATAAACTATATATTATATTGTAATAGTTACGTCCTTATGCAGTTTTTGGAGGAAGTTGAACAAAATATATAATATAATAATCGTATAGTTTTATATAATATTATATATATGTACCTATATATTGTATTCAGTGTTATATATTATAAAGTATTGTTATAAAATAAATTCCAGTTGTCTCGATTTTTTGGCCAACTCCTCTATCACTTCATTAACAGTAATTTCAACTTTCCTGTGAATGTTTAACATAGCCAATTCTGCAAATATGTAAGAATTTTTGTTAATTTTTTATTTTTTGGAGAGGTTCTGGGGGGGAGATCCAGTACCCCTTGACCCCTCCCCCGTAAATATGCCACGGGATCGAGCGAATAAAAATGTAATGTATGACAATACAACAAACGCGTTTTATGGAAAACCATAGGAAATTAAATGCAAGAAGTGTATAAACGACGGGATGGCTGCAGAAATGCGTACGTGTCACTGATCGTTTGCGAGGGAAAACATTTTTTAACAACAGTATTCCGTCCGACTGCACAATATGTTACGTACATCCACATTTATCGTCGTTCATACACCGATATTATATCTATGTGTAGAAAATATCTGGACGCAAAACACGATTATTGTGATTTTGAAAACGAATTTTTGGTACAATCAATTATGCAGATGGATACCAAATTAAAATTTAAATACAGTTTTGTAATAATATTGAAATTGACGTTTCGGGTAAACACAAATTGAACAAAAACTAAAGCAATCAATTTTTTTTTTTTTTTATACCCCATAATAAAATGTATTTTCAATTATGTAATTTCGTTCACGTCATTTCCTCTCCTAGCCGTTGAATTAAAAACTATATTTATACGAACTCACATACAAGAATATTTACACTACTTCCGAACATACGAGAGGTATTAAAAACAATGAAAATCCTGAAATTTATAATAATTATAGTTGCGCAATATTTATGGTAGTTACATCCGTTGTAATGGTATCAAAATGATCTACAGATAATATACGACCTTCTGGATATAACTAATTACTATTACTAATATTTTTTCGCTGTAGAATCATATGCGTTTGAGTCAACGCTCAACACAATGCAATATATTTTTGTTGGTATTAAAATAATATCTGATTTTCGTGTACAACCTTGACACTCTCATCAATTTTCGTCAAAAGCTTGGTGTTTCTGCAACGGAACAACAAAAACTTATTATTACTTTTGGTAATAATATTTTATGCTGTTCTTAATCTTTCGAATGGTTCAAAACACTCAAAAATTGCCATATTTCGATTAAAGACGTGCCGCGTTCAAGCAGGTCATTGACATCTGGAAACAAAGTTTTATTATTGAAGTTCGTAAGAAACTTCAAGGAAACATCAAACGGACTGTTGGCTGCTAACGAATGATACTGGGATTTCCGTTAGATCTGACTTGGTCAGATAATAACAAAAAAAGTAGATGTACAATGAGTAACAGCAAATTCAGTTCCCCGAATAATTTCTATCAAAAGAATATTGATTGCAATTTTAGAGCTCAAAAACCAGATTTCTAAATATCAATTCTTAATCAATAGGATGATAAAACTTTGATATATGGTAATAAACCCGAAACCAAAACTAATTATTTGCAATGAAAAGTAAAAAAACGTCTCCAAGACCAAAAGAAGCACAAGTTCGTTTAAATGTTAATAGTTCTTTTTAATTTCAAAGATATTATGCATTCTGAATTTATTCTGCTCAGTAATTCAGATTTTTCATAAAGATTTTATATCATGATTAGATAGTTCAATGAAAACGTAACAAAAAGTAGTTCATTACAAAGATCACGGTTCCTTCATCCCCATAATGCACCTACACATTCAGCTCTTTCAATTCGTATATTTTTACCCTCCCCCTTTCATAAGACCTGTCTTCGTGTGAATTTTTCATGTTATCTCAATCAAAGACGTACGTAAAGAATATAGTTTCCAATAAATAAATTAAATTATATGGTACAATTCAAAACAATAACTTTAAAGAAAATGCATAGGTATGTCGGGAAAATTGCAAAACCGTTGAAGCCAATGCTTAGTTTAAGTATGGTAATAAATAAACGGGATTAACTTTATTCATTTTTAGATTAGTATTAGAAATTTTAAAAATAAAGTCAAAACATTTTGAACATACATGGAGACGTATAAAATATATTATTTTGGTCAGTGGGGTAATTATACATGAGAGGTCTGGACACCCCCCAGTCAATTGGTTATGATAAATTATATTTTATATATTTCTTCTTATAACTAAAATACTATGCTATGTTTTTTTTTTGTTTGTGTAAGTATTACAGTTTAAGACTTTGAGTAATAAATTATTGTCATTATTGCATTTTTGTCTTAATATATTGTAAGACAACGTAAAAAGACCCCCCTCTCAGAAAAAATTAAAAAAACCGCTAATGATTACGACAAACATGTATGTATAACGTTTTGACTACGTCCATCGAATGTTATTTATGGACACAACCACACAACTCAAAATGAAAATATAACTCATGCATAGGCGTACAGGATATGCAACTGCATACCCTAAATATAGAGCCTTCTTTCCAAAATTACATAAAATAAATAAAAATAATGACATATTTGGTCTTATGTATATTATGTGATTATGTATTACATTATGATTTTTATTATATTTTTATATTCAGTCCCAAACAGTTTAATTTATTTTTGAAAAACAAATCATATGCTATAATAACGATTTAATATGTTAATAAAATTATGAAGTACGATAATTCAAGCGAGATCAAATAACTATCAACTACAGAACAAGAAATGGCTATAAATTAAAATCCCGAAAACATTATTGGTGATATTAAAAACTCAACTGTACGCAGAATCTTTTTATGATTAATTTTAATTATTTATTAAATTTATTTTGTTTTTTGTTTAAGTATATAATTACGTTTTTATTTATTTACCCTATTTAAACGTTTTACTCAAACTATTTCAAGTGTTATGGATTTAATTTTTTTTTTTTTTTCGTAATTTATTTTAAATTTTAATTATGAAGACAGTTATAACAATTAAGAAATGGCTATTCAGTCTCTTTTTTCGGGAAAAAAAAAAAATTTAAATTAAATAGGTAGTTATTAAGATCAGAATTTTGAATGCTTAAATTAACTTTCAGTTTTAGTGGGTAAGGGGTAGGCAGTGGCAACCTTTTGCATACCCTGAAATAGAGGTCTGCGCACGCCTATGAACTCATGATACATGCAACGTTTCCTATGGTGTTGAATCGCATGACCACTACAGAAGTTCCTTTATTCTCTAGTTATCGTTCTTTTTCAGTGTAACTTAACCTAACTAAACATATTCATATTGTATAACATATTGTTCTGCTTAGTACTTCCTACGAGCATTATTTAGTATATTTAGTATATACTGCCGTATTTGCTAAATAGGTTCATCTTGATTTAGTAATTGTTATCCGATTTTTATTATTTAAATGTAGTCTAAATGTTATATTAACCTAGTTCATATTACAATATATTTAATTTATGGCTTATACTATAATTTTCAAAGAGTTTATCGATTAATTAGCCCTATAAAAACTTCTGCCAGACGACTTTTTTAAGAAATAATTTACCAGATAATTTACTATAGACATTCATAATATTCAATCGCTTTCACTACCTACTATACATTTTGAAGAGATCCACTGAGAGAGTATCGTGGCAAGTCGATTCGAATGAACTTGTTGAATGAAATTTAAATACATATACTATGTATTATTGTCGTTGGAATACGATGAATTTTCCGTGAATATAAATTATAAATATTAAACAATAGTTAATTAATAATGTTCTAATAGTGTTGAGTGAAATGGAATACAATACACTCTCTTTGAGGAATTTGCTTAGCAACCAACAGTTTATTCTATAACTACGTGTCAGCGTGTGAATTCTCTGTAATTTAGTACGTAATTAATATTCAAATGCTTTATTGTGTATGCTGTAATTGTGTACGGTAATCAAATGTGAGCTAAGCGTAAATTATTTATTACAGAAAACGTTATTTTGTAATATACCTAATAATATTTTACGTCTACCATATTTTCAAATTTTTAAATTTATTACCATTACGTGTTTAACCGCTAAATAATATTTGGCTTAATCATATTATTACTCAATAAATAGTCGTGTTTGTAAGTTCTGAAAAATATTTGCCAAGTTTTTAAATTAGATACATTCAGGTGGGTCATTTCAATATTTGCTAAGATAGGACATAACAATGACCGGTTCAATAAGAATACATTTTTAACATTGCAAAATAAATACCCCTTGATGAATCATCCAATTATAAATAAATGCTATTTAATAATTTATATTAAGCAAACTAAAGCTACTTTAGTTAACATATTCTATTATACATAATTCTCACTCATATCAACTTATATTATAACCTTCGGTAAACTGTACACTGAAAAATTAAAAGTATTAATAACAGTTTCCAAATAAAATATACATCAAACACCATTATTTCACTAATATAACAACTATAAATTATAGTCATTTCATTTAAAATTAATACATATGACAGAAATAAACAATTATGAGATACAGTAACCTTTATTTTTTTGTAGTACATTTAAATCAAACGAAAACAATAACCATATCTACATGCATAATATGTGTAATTAATAGGGCTAAGAATTTGTAAGAAAGTGCATTTTTTTTTGGTGATTGTAAAATGTAGCTTTGTAAAAACATAATTTAAATTATGTAACTGCGAATCCATTTATACAATTTTAATTTTGCATTTTTTTGCATTTTTTCATGTTTATAATTTTTTAGGTCATATTTTCCTTTTTTAGTTAATTTTCTGGTATTTTTAATCAAATTCTAAAGACTAAATAAGGTACCCGAAAATAAATATATTAAAGTTTTTTTTAATTATTTTAACAAAATAAATACTAAAATATAGTACATACAGAAAAGTCAAATTCGATTATTTTTCTTAATCATCGTTTTTTTTTTTTTTTTTATTAAATAAACATTTATTTACGCATTTAATGTACTAATGTATAATATCCTGTATCTAATATTAATATAAATATAAAAATTAAATTAAAAGCCATTTTATACTATAATTTTTGGCATTTTATATTAAATTTTTTTGCATTTTAAGTGTATATTTATTGCATTTTTTGGAAATTTTTAATGCATTTTTTAATGTTCTTTAGTGCATTAAATTCACAGCCCTAGTAATTAAAAGCATTATCAAATAATAAAAACATATGAAATCAGTAGTTTTAAAATGTCAATGGATATCGGCGATATTTCATGTTTGTAAAAATGTCGAGTACTTTGCTTAAATTAATTATAGATGTTTCATCACTTTCCACAGCAATAACCAATATATCATTTAGAGGATTATCTCCCATAGTTAGTCTGAAGTATGATTTTATTCGTTTGAGAGATGAAAAAATGCGTTCATTAGATGATGCGGAAACGAGTAAAGCCATAAGGATGGTGATTACTTTTAATGTTTCAGAGTAACTTTTAGGCAGTTGGAGTGATATTATTTGAAATAAAATAATGATTATGAGAGCCATCATCATTGTCATTATTTAAAATACCTGAAAGTAATTCTTTAACACTAAGATATTTAGATTTCAGTACTTATTTAAGGGCTTGTATTATTGTAAAAAGCCATCAAGAAATAGGCAATTGAAATTAAAATATTCATAGCTTATAGAAGGGAAAACGTTGCTAGTTAACATAAATAGATATTGTTATGTGTATCATTGAAGTATCTATTTATATAGTATATCTAGTTCATTAACAAATTAAGAAAAGAAAAAAGAAAAATATTTATCAAACAAACAAATTATATAAACAATTTCAAAATTTGAAGATTTAGGCATTTTTTACAAACCTACCTGGGAACTGCTGAAAAAAATTATTTTTAATTCTCTGTTCAACACTGAATGATTTGTCTTAAAATCTTAACCAATTTTTGATTCCATATATAATGCTAAAAGATTTTTATTCAAACTAATCTTTCTTTGATTAATTTTTTAATTTAAAATAATACAGCTAATATTATCATTATAATTTATTTGTTTTAATGTATTTCTGTGATCATCTTATGTGTTATAGAAGATTACTATTAAGATAAATCTGTACTCATAATGATTTGTATATAATATCATTGATTAAATATTTAATCAATGGTAATATATTGTAATATTGGATTAATCTGGATCCAGAAACCGGCTCAAAGCTACTTTAAAATACATGGTTGGGCAAATGCATACTCCTGTCCTCCTCCCGAAGCTATACCCCTGGTTACATTATATTATTGTAACTGAAAATTTAGAAACAGAAAGCAGAACAAATTTAAATATCATTGAGTCAGGTATTACGTAAAAATGTATTGTGAAATTGCATGAAATTCTTTAAATTTATTAAGTTATACTAATGTCTGTTTAAATATATTATATTACATACTAAACATTCATCTTTTTATAGAGTTATAGACGTTACAGCGTTATATCATTAGAACTACCCGGCATGTACTTGCTTAAAAAAACCATTATTTATGAGAATTAAGTACATTTTATAAGTATAGATACAGGGTAATTTTTTGAGAAGTAACACTAATCATTTTGGTCAGCTTATACAAATAATATATTATATATAATAATAATATGAGGTTAAAATAATAATTATTATCATCGTAGAACCTTAATCTCGTAATTATTACCACATAAATTATATTTTTTTATTTATAACTGTACTCGTTATGATTTCTTTATTTATCTTTTAAATTGGCAACATAATAAGATATTTTAATTTTATATTCTGCGTGTATGCATGCATATTATACTAAGTGCTTTCAAGTCAATTATTTGGTTAATGATCTATAATTTTATATATAACAGTGATATACATATTTATATATAGTAACGTCTCGTTGAGATCAATCAAAAATAATTGTATTAAAATAGCATCAGAACTCCATATCACAACTCTGCCCATTTCCCCAAGTATATATTTATATATACATACTCATTGGGAAGATATTGTTAAAATAAAGCGACTGTGAAATAGTAACGACAGCGATAGTTTGACTTAATTCGTAATCATAAACCACCTAGCCTCGCGCATCGCATTAAAAATAATTGACATGCTCTATTAATACGCTTCAATGCGCTAAATTTATCGCATAAGGATTAAAAAAAAAATTGGCTCATTTTATTGTGGTCACGGAGTATATTTCAATTATGATATTTCCTTTGCAGTATCGTATATACAACCTGAAGGATGCGAAATCGGATAACGCAGTGTGGTATACACACAGAAAAAAAGATTACCTATGCGCACCACAAAGCTTTGCACGTATAATCGTATGAACAGTTGAGCTTATAAAAGGTATTAAATACTCGCATGACTTATGGATGAATAAAAAATTGAGTCGGTTAAATGTGATGCTTGTATAAAAATCGTGATAATAAATAAGGAAAAAAAAATCGGTACCATTCGAAAAGAATGTAAAAAAAAAATTAAAAATTAAAGTAAATCAAAATGTCGACTGGTCAATAATATCAAAAAAAAATGATTTATCAGTTTTATTTGAATAAGTATCTTATACTTATAATGATATACACCACTTAATAATGTTATCCACAATTTTCCTTAATTTATGTTATACATATAATTTATATCTATAGTTTAATGAATATTGGCTGTTTCGGCACGTGCACACAAAATGCAGTTAAAATAATTAGGGCCCAACCTAACGGCACAGTTACTAGTAAACTATTGTCTTGAATAGGGATTTAAAAAAGGCCGCCCTCTGGTTGCAGGATCATTTCGCCGTCATAATCATTTCGACAACACGTGCATGTCGCCCTTCGAGAGTAGACAACAAAGCTGTCGATCGACAGTCACATGAGTTGCAAGTTGCGAATGCATTTACTGCTAGTTGCCGTACCTTTTGTAAATAATGGTTTGAAACAAATAATTCCGTCTACATACTGACACTGCATACATACTTAGCAGATTTTTTACTTCGGTGCAGCACAACTACAAACACAGTATATAAGTGCAATTTCCGTGAGATCAGTACTGTATTAGTACATCAAATCCTGCATCTGTTTAGCTTCATTTCGACCCTACATTGTTCGTATAATATTTGTTATAATTATTATCAGATTCGTAGAAATCTGGAAACCAACCATGAATATGATAATTACTACCTCAATCAGCTTCGAGAATACTCAGTTGTTCCGACCTACTCTCGAATCGTTGTAACCCCAGATATTCCTTTTTACCAAAAAAGAAAAAAAAGAAGAACAAAGAAGAAGATAAATTACCAAGAAATTTACTTCTCCTTTTGGGTTTTTTTTAATTTTATAATGATACAAGTCTGATTATATTGATTCTGTTTATATTTTCAAATTAACTGTCGATTTTTATTCGCGTTTTTCCGTTACCATAAAATAAACAAAAATTAATAAGATTTTAATTTTTTAATGATATTGTTCATTTGAAAATTAAAACAATTGGGTATTATTTCAGAAGAATGCTGACACAGGAGATGGATGAGATACAGTGAACGGACAAAACACAGATGTCAGATAGTTGGAGATGGTATGTTTAAAGTATAATGATCAATCATTGCAAGCGAAAACAATTCTGAGCTGAGATTAAAGTGTCATATTATACAATTTCGGTTTATTGATTTTCAATAGGTTTAAAAAAATAATAGTACACCAATATTAAAAACCAAAAATCAAACATTGTATGTTGAAATTTACAACACTAGAATAAAAAAACGAATGATAACATTTTAGATTTCTTGTTAATTTTTTTCTGAATTGAAAAGATTGAATCGAAATCAAACCTTTGCCAAGGACGTTATGTAAAGGCGTATTATAAGCATTTCACGGTTTTCACAGGTTCCAAATATTTTTTTTGTAAATTGCTCTAGAAAATCACAAAAACATTATTTTTTCGTCCGAGGAGGTACAAAAATAAACTTTTAATATTGGCATAAAAAATATATTTACAATTGAATCCATCCCCCCCTCTTAAGAAAATTTAAAGTACGACACTTTATATATCTATATATATATATATTATATGTAACGTATTACGTGTTCGTTTTTCAAAAGATTAACACAGTCCCGTGAAACTATTTGAATACCCTTGTTGTTTGTTACGTGCACTTCATTACCGTGTACATAATGTTGTAAAGATATGAAATACATACGAAAAAAAAAAATGCATTAGCCGAAATGAAACACATGTTCATATCATAATAAGAAACCGATAAAATTAATCAGTCGAATTGCTCGAATTGTCGGTTTCGTTTTCGAAATAATCTCACAGAGAAAATAACATGATGCGTGTGTTTCAGAACGTCAATATAACGAACATTATGTTACATACCAGAGATGGGCAGTTCAAAGTAACTGAAGGGCCAATTTATAGAGCTTTAAAATTTGGAAGGTCAGAACAGTGCTCAAAATGGAAAATTATACGAACCGAAACGCTCATTAGATTAATATGCTGATATTATACATTTTTAATTTTAATTATTTTAATTTGTGTTTAATTTACAATAAAATATAATTAGTTAAATAGATATTATTATTAATAATGTATAACAGATTAATAATATAAAAACAGTAAGCTTAAAATAATGTAACTATACGATTAAAATTGAATATCTTATAATAATTTCCCCCCTGCGTATTTTTGTAACTTTTTTTTCACGTTTGTGACTTACAGTCATCAACAGAATGTTTACCTTTGACTAATCGTGAGCCTACGTATTTTTCAGGACCAATTCAGTGAGCGGAGGACCAAAAAAATTAACAAATAAAAATACCGAGAGTATGCTAATATTTAATAAAGATCTTAGGGGGGTTTTATATCATATATTGAGCTGAAATTTTGCTTGTACTCACTTGTTGAAATATAAATAGTAGCTACGGTTTTAAAAAGTATTTTTTATTTGTCCAAAACACCTTCTTATCCTCCTTCCAACCTTCCAATTTGTATATTCGAAAACCCCGAACAATATATACATTTTTTTTTTAATTGAAAGTTTCTTCACAAGTGGTGTCATATTTTATCATATCCAAATTGAATACGTATTTTCATCTTCACCATAATCGGAAATATCCCATTTATTTGGAACAAGTATGCTAATACTATCGAGTAAATCTATATAATTATATATGTGTTCCTACTGATATTTTTCATTTTGACTCCTTACTTATAATGAATTGGTTGTTATTATCCAATTTCTTAAATGATATGCTAAACCTCTGTATAGTTGGTTTTTAATAATTTGTTTTGCCTTTCCATTTTTAATGGAAACATTTTTATAAATATTAAATTCAATCGTTTGTAAAGTGACTGTTAGCTTATGTCCAGGATTGTTCACCATCGAATCAAATACTCTTATTGTTGTTCCAATAACTTTATAATATATTATAATGGCTATAAGAGTTACATTATACCTTTGCAAATTACTCCGATTAATCTCCAGGTTCATCTAAAGTGTACGACATTGCATTAAGATTACTGACAAATTCAACGCTAGAGATCGTTAATTTTAACCCGTTGTATTTGCTTTTTTTTTTAAATATCTAGTTAAATCTATTGAAGCAGATTTAAAATGTGTTCATAAAAAATCGGAAAAATAATTTATGATTATTATTTATAAGCATTTATAGTTTGTTTACTAGATGCAATCCAACGAAAATAAAATTATTTTTATTTTTAAAAATTCGTTTTTCTAAAGAACTTGTTATTTGTCTTAACTCATTATGCATTTTTGGCGAATGGTGATATAAAGAATACAATTTTTTCAAAAATATTTCAAAATGATTTATTCTAGTAACTTAAATTAGAACATCATTAACGGCAAACCTTCTATATAAATATAACTTATATATTGTTAGTTATATTGTTAGTTTGTAGAAAGGAAATTTGATAATTTTAAACCTCTTGATTGTGATACTTTCAGAAATGTTTTACCGCATGGAAATTTATTTTTTAATATTTTTTACGAACTTTTAGATTTTAATTTTAACCAACCGGAACGGATGCCATATTGCGAATCGGAAAGCCGTGCGTTTCAATCCATTTCAAGCAGTGGATCAGAGTAAAAAAAAGGAAAAAATAAAATAAAATACCATTATAATAGACATTTAACATTTATTTTATATAATTTAATTTTAAAACTGAACCACTATAATAAAATAAATACCTAAAACCTATAGATATGTTAGCTATGCAGATATGAGTATTTATGTACGGATATTATATTTAGACATTTAATAATTTACCTGCAGTTCAATACTGGATAAGAATATGTGATATCTACATTTTACAATCAATTTAATAAAACGAAATGCCAATAAACTCTTAAATCTTATGAAGTCATTTGAAAATGTATCACGGGCCAGTTAAAAAAAGTACGCAGGCCGGACGAGGCCAGTTGCCCATCCCTGTTGCATACGATAACAACAAAATAAAAAATATTTTGAAAACCTCATTATAACGTACCTGCCTACAATAGCTCTCGCCACGTCTAGACTCTACATGTATGACAATATAATCGAGGCACTTTTGGATAACGAGGACGGTGTACCCCTTACCCACCCGGGTAAAAGATACAATAATGTTATGTGGTGTGCATATGGTGTTTCAGCACCGAATTTATTATTGTTGTTAATCATAAACAAAACTATTTGTAAACGACATACATCTGTCTCTCGTGTACACGTTAAAATATTTCTGCAGAGGAAATAATATCAACCGAACGGAACTTTGACGTTTTTATCGCGTAATGTGACATTTTTCCATACATTATTATATTATATCGAACTCAAATTGTAATTACGCGAAACGTTAAAAGTATAATATTATATTGTACATTAATACATCCCGTTTCACATGTTTCGATGATTAAGTCATGTAATATAACAACATAACTATAATACAACATAATTCTGTACTAAAACGCATAACTGTTAGGTATACCTGGCACCAGTGGCGTCGACTTGTATTTTATTTGGTGGGGCAAGTTATAAAAATTTGTTAATGCCACCACCTAAAAAGTTAGAGCAAAATAATGACTGGTTACATGATTGAATGATTATATTGTAAATTTAACCATCATAAAGTCGCTCGCTTTGCTGGCAATTTATCATTCCAGTTTCATCTATTAGGTAGATACTATTCAGCAGTGGCGTAAACCGAGTGGTGCAAATGTGGTACTTGCAACACTACATCTAAAATGTGGTGGTACAAAGATATGTTTTTACACCAGAAAATTATTAAAATTTGTTTACCTATAATATTATTTTCAAGAGCCAAGGATATCAGCATACTAAAAAACAAAATTCGATTGTTTTTATTTTTATTAATATTATGATAATAAAGGTTTTACTGCTAAAATAATTCAAAATATATTTGTTATTTAAAGATATATGTACTCGTATATGGGAAAATATATAGTTTATTAGGAAAAATTTTACTTAGGAAATTGGAAAATTTGTGTGTTGGAAATTATAAGTTGAGAATATGCCTCTGCATCACCAGAAATTGGATCCATTTTACGCCACTGAAGGGGATTAAGGGGGTTATAACCGACATCCCCCATTATTAAGTCTGTTTTAGAATACGATTGTATTTATTGTTAAATATGTCGCTTAAAACTGCACATGATAATAATAATATAAATTATGATCGAGTAAAATACATCATATTTTATCATAAATCAATAATCATGTAAACTGAAAATGATAATTATAAATTAGGTATTAATTATTACCTATTTACCTTACATATTGCTTACCTTTATTTTAGAAGAAAACACTTAATACCAATTTGAAGTGTATATAAATATAGGTTTAATTATTTAAATATTAAATACGTTATTAAAATTAAAAAAATATAAAACAAAAAACAGTTTATTTCATTTTTTCAACAACTATAATTTAAAAAAATATGTTTCAAAAATGTTTCACGAGGCTATTGGTAATTTAAATAACTATCTTAAAATATATAAAAGATGTATTTGCATGCTGTATAATCACTTTTAAACACTGATAACTGATAGGGGTTTAACTTCATCATGTGTGCGAAATATATAATATAAATGTCAATGTACGTCTTTATACTTTATATGGTATAAAGAGCGAATTGCTCTATCGCATCATAACATCTAATCATCTACAGATCGACTGTCACTAATTTGTACATTCCTAAGATTTATTAAGAAGAGTTTAAATTTATCCACCCAACTCACCCCACACCCACCCAAACACCAGACACCCACCACCATAGTTAAATGAAGGGGCGAACTGCCTCAAAAAAATACGTGTTTGGTATCACTGCCTGGCACTAACAGCACTACAGAAACGAACACATGGCTGGTACCGAATTGGTTCCCGTCTGAAAAAGGTATTTAATTAGGTATGGCTGAATTGGTTCCCGTTTGAAAAAGGTATTTTATTAGATATAGCCGAATTGGTTCTCATTTAATGTGTGTTAAAAAAAATAATAAAATATATACAATTTTAAATCGTCGATTTGGAAGTCAACTAGTCATCTCTTAGGTGTACGAAATACAAATAATAAAATATAATAAATGCAATTTAAAACCATTGATTAACAAATTTGAAGCTAACTTTATTTAAATATTAAATTCTCGTAATCTTCTTATTAATGCAGGGCATGAAATTGATTTTAAATATCAATAAAAATCGTTAAAAATCTTTTAGAAAATTAAAATCAATATCAAAATCGTTAATGGTTGGTAATAATTTTCATGATTTATATTAAAATTGAAAAAAATTAAAATCGATATTTTATATCAAAATCAAAATCATTTTTATAATTAAAACGATTTTAAATCAAATTAATTTAAAATTCAACAGCCAACAGGTCTATTTATATTTTCAATTCGTAGACATTGCCTATATTATTTGGCAATAATATTGATTATACCATTGATTATAAATAACTAGTACCTATTTTGTTTTCGTAGAATATTTACGATAAGGAATCAGCGTTCAATGAGCAATTATTGTTTTTATACACACGATTTATTCCGTATAATATACTATATATAGACATTTTGTACTATATTATTATGGATAAGATATTAATATATAATACTCCGTTGGCTGTGACCCATGAGTTATACTTTTTTTTTTTTTTTAAATTTACTATCTATATAAACAAAAACACAATAAGTAAATGTGGTAGTGTTTACAACAAAACAATATAATAATATAATACAATATAATAAACAGAATAGCGTGATAAGGGAGACTATCCAATAATAGAACCATTCAGACTTTTTTTTTTTTCTTTATTTAGCAATCTGTTACAAATTAGAACAATAAGCTTATTTGATATAATAATAAAAACAACAGGAATGACGGAGTGAAGAGACCTCCCATTGGAGGTACTTCATCAGGAAAGTAGTTAGTCTATATTACACGTTTATATACAATTTATCACAGCAGGTCACGACACCACTGTCATTTTAATCTTCTTTGAGGGTTGCCTGGAATAGTTGCGGATGAGAGTTGAGTAATAAGAGGGTTTGGATGTTGGGTCAGTCGGCTATTGAAACGCTTGTAATGGAGTTTGGCTAATTCGGTGACAGTTTGTATTTTTAAATCAGAGTGGAGGGATTTATTGGAGATGTAGTATGGAGCTTTTGAAACTGTTCGAATAATTTTGGATTGGAATCTTTGAATATGATTGATATTAGATATTTTTGCTGCACCCCAGAGCTGGATTCATTCCATTATTCATTCATTCCATTCAGACTTAAATTAAATAATTTATTGATTTTTATTTTTTTATTTTATTTTTATAATTATATATATCATAAAAGATCTCGACACCAGCGTCTTTTCAGATTACAAGGGGAGTTGTCAAGTAATTTAAGTGAGGACAAATGGGAACTAAGAGGATTTTGATGCTACTGCAATTTTTTATGAAATTTAATGTAATATTGTTTGGTTAGTTATTCAACGGTTTGTATTTTTAAGTCCTTGTGGAGTGCGTTATTTGTGACATACCATGGAGTAGAGACTATGAGGCGGAGAAATATGGACTGAAATGCTTGAATGGTTGGTATTTAAGATGGTTTGGCGCTTCCCCAGATTTTAAAGAGCTATAGGTTCAGATGGGTCTTAAAGGAGATTTGTAGATTGTTAGTTTTGAATTTATAGAAAGTTTGAATTTAAGTACTGGGCGAAGCTTGTGTAGGCGGTAATTTAGTAATTTGCGTTTAGATTTTAGGTGTGAGCCCAAAGTTAATCGTTTATCGATTATGATTCCTAGATATTTTACTCGCGATGTAATAGGAATATCAACACCTTGCAGATCAAGGGGTGGAGAGTTTTTTTTCTGAGTGTGAATGGAACATGAAAAGATTTGTCGGGGTTTATTTTGAATCGCCATCTAGTTGCCCAGGTACTTATTAAATCAAAGTGGTTTTAGAGAGAGGAGGAAGCTATATCAGGATCTATGTCGGAAGTAAGAATGGCTGTATCATCAGCATAGGTTGCGATAATTGTGTTAGCTGTTATGGGAAAATCAGATATATATATATATATATATATATATATATATATTAAACAGTTCAGGGGAGAGATCACTTCCTTGCGGAACTCCAGCAAATATTGAAAAATATGGAGAGGTTGAGGTGCCTTACCTACACGGTCAAATGCCTGGGCTAAATCTAGGAAAACTCCTAGGCAGTATTTTTTATTTTCAAAAGAAGTTGCAATTTTATCAACTAACCAAAAGCTAACACTTTTGAGTGCAAATAGAGACGACGTGTGAACACAAGGAATAAAAAGGATTTTACAATTTTATCTGGTTAATCAAAAAACGTTTAAGTACACATACGTTTGGGTACGCGTGATCTACAATGGAGTTGTACTCATTTATTACACAATATTTTGTCTCCAATTATATTACTGAAATATTGCTGAAGTTTCTGAAACTTGTTGTGGTAAAACGTGTGTTATTATTGATCCTTTTAAATTTAGCGAATGTAGAATAAATAAAAATACCAAAATGTTTCGTTGTACTAATCGTACGATAGTAAGCGAAAGTATCTCAATATTTTAAAATTTGTTACTTCGATTCATGGAGATCACAATCATGAAGCTCTTCAAGATGAAACCCTAACAAAACCAAAAGTAATGTCGGTTTTAAAAATTAAGACAATTACAGATTTATATGCGAAACCGAACAAACATATTAGACAAGAACTCCGTAATTTTCAGTCTCGATCATTCTAACGTGCGTTAATTTCGTTAAAGTATGTATGAAGCTCTGAGGAAAATAATTTCTTAGGTTCCAAAGTATTTATTAGAAGCAATAGCTATGATGAATAAAAGTAAAACAGGTATTTTTTTTCAAAGGATGAGCAAATTTGTTTCGTGAAATCTACTGAAAGTACTACAATTGTTAGTAGCATAGGCGTGCGCAGACTTTGTCCGCAGTGGGGCCCTTTAAAAAAAGTGTACCAAAGATTCTTGTACTAAAGACTACTAGTATAATCAAATATTTTAAATTTTATTTAAAATTAAAAATTTATTTTATTTTAAAGTTACACTATTTATATCTAAGAAATTCTTATTTACATATTATTATACTATTTACAACTCCATACTTATGTCCACGGGAAAAAGGTTTTTGAATGTATCAATTACATCTTCAATTTTTATATTATATGCAAGTTCTGATTAGTCTGATTAATAACTAATAACTTTATTACATTTATTCACATATATCAATTCTATACTATAAGATTAAAACGGATTTTACTTTATTCATGTAAAATGTAAAAAAGTTCACTATCTTGTAAAGTATAGATATACATTTATTAAAGAAAATTCCAGAGTCCACAGGGGGGCCGCGGCCCACCCGGTCACCCCCGTGAGCATGCCTATGGTTAGTAGTAACTTGTCATAATTAATGCGCAACGTGTATTTTCCAACAGTACATTTTTATACAAGCTTAAATATTTCCTAAAAATGTATACGATATAAGTAAACAAATGGATTTTAACTACCAATTATATATGTTTTTATAGAAACAAAGACTCAACAAGCTTATATTAATGTATGAATAAAAATAAAACTATTTTTTTCGATTCAATGAAAAACCTATGGTATTAGAATTTTTCGAAAATCATTTGTTATCTGGTTATCATTTTAATTTTAATAAATTTAAGTTTCATAGAATACAAAGTGACAAAGAATTATATAAGCATTACATGGAAAAACCCGAAATATATAAATGGCTTGAAAGTTTTTTTAGTCTTCATTGTATTCGTCTAATGAGGTAAGGAATGGTTTTGTACTTCTAATGGCAGCTGTAACATTTACGGATTATATTCTAGAGACTTTCGTTGATGGAAATAGTTCTTTTTCACTATATTTATGGACAGAAAGTCTATTATCTGATCCTAGGACAACAAATGGGCCCGAAGCATTTCATCGAAACTTTAACAGTCAATTTTATACAAGGCAACCAAATTGTTTTGGTATAATCAATACTTTGATACAAATTGAAAAAGAAACGTTTTTAAAGATATGCAGTATTAAGGAAAATATTATAAGAAAAGAGGATTCAGATAATGTTGAATTTATTAAAAAAAAAAAGTATAATTAATTTATAGTTGACAATGATATAAGAAATTATCTATATAACATCGGTACACATTTTATGGGGAAAAAATATATTTCAATAAATAAATTACAGTTTTATATTATTTTTGTAATGAATGACCAAATGTTTGAATGTAATATGACAAAATGAAATAATAATAAACATTTTTGGGGGACTATAAGATCCAAATTCCTTGCCGGGTTTCCTGGTAACGCTAATAGGCTCTAAAAAATAAAATGTGAAAATATAAATGTAGAAAATGTGTACCCAAACGTTTATACCCAAATATGATATTATTTTAAAAATTCGTTATACCCAAACGTTGTATTGATTTTTGGAGTCTTAAAAAATATGTACTTAAACATGTGTTCCCAATCCGAGGTAAAAATATCGGTTTGTGTCAAACATGTTACGACTGTTTTTAAGGGTTCATGGTCGGTTTTCTCTAAACAACATATCTCCCACAGAAATAATAATTTATACTGTTGCAAAAATTGCATTATTTTAATAATATATTAAATGCAAAATCAATGGTGTATACAAGAAAAAGCTAATACGATCAAAGTTTCTTTATGCACTCAGTGCTTGAATGGAAAAATAGAAGTAGAGAAAATCCTAAGCTTAAAAAATGAGCATTTTCTAAAATTATTCATATCAATTATCATACCACAGGAGGTTCCTTGTGTTCATCAGACCCTAGGTTTTCTAATTAGGTTAATTAGGTTTTTAAAACTAATCTTTTTGATTTCAAAAATTTTTAAAAAAAGAATGTTCACACTACGAATAACAACTTTGCCATACATAATTCTCTATATTAATCAGTTTTCAGAATATTCTCCTGAAGTAGCTAACAATCCTTTCCTCTACTCGAATAATGCAAATATATGATACTGAATTTCTCATCTTTCTGGCAACGTCCGAATTTTATTAGACTAACAGAACATATATTGTATAGTATACAACAAAGTATACCTAACAAATGTATACAATGTATACATTTGTTACAGTTTTATTTTTCGTCTTAGTCTCAAAAAAATCTCACTAATACTCGCACTGTCAAAAATCAATTGCTTTTACATTTTTATCTATTATTCCTAGCAGTATTGGGACTTATCTAGATAAATTATCTAGATAGATTTTTTGTCATCTTTTATCTTATCTAGATAAATAACGCTAAGTTATGTAATTACTTAACTAAGATAAAATGTTTACTTATCTAGATAATTGTCTGAATTCTTACCAAGATTAGAGTTATTTTTATTCTTGTATGGAGACGAATCCAATAAATCAGAGATCATCAAAATCGGTTCAGCCGTTCTTGAATTATAAATTATGTAACTAACCAGTCTTTTTATATGTATATATATAGATTTTGTATAATTATAATTCGTATATTATTAATAATTAATTATTATTTCTTGGTATGACATTTTGTTTGTATTTTCATGTCGGAAAAATGTCTTTGGTATTTTTAAACTTAATTTCTTATTTTTCCATGGAAGTTCTAAATATAGTTATTATTATTATATATATTTGATTTTAATATACACACGTAACTCATACACTGAATAGTCAATACTTCACTCTTGGAACCCGTAAAGTCGTAACTACTTATAGAATAATGAAGATCATCAAATTGAGATTATATGGAAAACAATATTGTTAACTTAAAATAATCTCTTATGTATTCTGTATTCATCCTGATACTAAGCAATTTTCATTGTTTTTTTTTTTTTTTTGTATCACATTTTAGTGATTAATTATCATTAAATACTGTACTTTATATATAAATAATGTTTAATGGTACACTACATTACTACAATAAACGTTAAACACTTAGGTACCTATTGATAATAATGATTATAATTGTATCTTCATAGATATTACAAATATTTGTAAATATCTTTTTTTTTATTTGGATAAAAATGAAATTATCTTTTATCTTTATCTAGATATTTTAATTTTTTTTTATCTATTACCTCTATCTAGATGAATTTGGACATATTATCTTTCATCTTTATCTAGATAAATTTTGCATTATCTATTCCCAACACTTTTTCCTAGTAATATCGGTTTCTACTTAAAGAAAGTGTATATAAAAAATGTAACAATCACTCTTGCTATGAAAGATAAATTAAAATTTGAATATTGAAAATTAACATATAATCGCCTTATTAGAACTGCTTCATAATATTTACAATACTTATTATCGATTTAATTCCTAGAAAAATGATAAAAATATTGTCAAATACAATCCTACGAAGGGGTCAGATAATTACAATAATTACAATAATTTAACGATTTTTTTATTTTATTTTAATAAAATGTTATATACGAGTACACAACCGCTGAATAGTCGAGCACGTAATATTGCAGCAATCTAAAAACTATTGGTCATCGGTTTTTTTTTTTTTTACCGTTTTGCTTTTATTAAGGATTTTGTAACAATGAAAATATAATATGTTATATGATACATATACTTAGAATCGTCTATTATCTTATCAGAATTAATCCTGTTGGCAGTAATATTGATAATAACTCTCCAGTTGAATAATATAATAGTTAATTAATCCGAGGCAAATACCTATATAATAATGGTTTACGAGTTGATATGCATTCAGTTGAAGAAATATAAAAATATTATTATTATTATTATTATTCGCTTTTTGGGTATTGATCTCTCGTAAATGTGTTACTTGTAAGCTACTATTAACAAAGTTATAGCGTGACTTTTGAGAATCATAATCCCAGCTAAATCGTTATTTTAAGACATTATTTTCGGCAACAGTAATTTTCGGCAATTTATCGTCAGTTTATTTTTTCTTCGTGGTTTAATTTTAATACCTGAAAACAGTTCATTCGGAAAGTAATCACCAGGTATACAAGTTTAAGTATGAGTTCGGAATCGAAAATTTTAGATTACTGCAGATTACAACACTATTACTGTAGTCTGCAAAAAACGAAACATTATAAATACTTTTAATAGGTTGAACAAATAATATACATGCAGCGTGATAGATTTATGATTAATAATGTACTTTTAATTAATTATACAAAAATTATCTAAATTAATTCTACTATATTTGCAAATAATTGGTAAAATTTTAAAACAATACTGTTCAATGCCAATTGATAAAAATAAATAACTATTATATTATACATGTGCAGACAATGCACAAAATACAAATTTTATAATCAAATACTCAAATGATTTTTTAAATATTGGTTTTGATACCGTAGGAGCAAAATAATATTTCTGATGAATCAACGAATTTAGAATTAAATTTAAAACAATTTGTACTAGAAATATCGGAAATCATTTATTTATTAATTAGTAATGCACAACATTACCATATTTCGATATCGAATCAATTTTACCGATATATATATATATGACCAAATCATCGACTATTTTATCGGTATCGATGTTGAAAATCGATATAAATTCGTTAAGATTTGAAATTTATATTTTATATTAAATTAAGTATTTATAATGATTTTGACAGCGATTCAAGGTCAAAGATTGATGTCAAACACTTACGATAAGCAATACGGATAACGTTTGTTTTGTGAAGCTGGTCAAGTCGTTACCCAAAGAAGAAATCGATTATCACCAAAGTCAATGAACTAATTTTTTCTTAATTTGTATTTAAAAGAAAAAGATTGATCAAATGACGAAATTATATGAAAACTATAATTAATAATATATTTTAGCTAAATACTTATTAATTTTAATTATATGCATATTTTCAGGAAACCATTATAAAATCGATGGTAAGTGAAAAGTAAATAATGTACCTGTAATTTTAATTCAATATTTAATTTTTTTTGCTTATGATAATGTAATATGAAAATTATTTTTTAATGTAAGAAGAATAAATTCCAAAAAAAAAAAAAAAAAAATTGACAAAAAATGTTGTGTTTAGTATAGCTTTTAGTTTTATAAATTATGTCGATATATCATTTTTTGATATGGATAACTGAAAATATATCGTTCTACATCATTATTATTTATAGTTTTAATCATGCTTTCGTGATGTGTAATTAAATTACATTCTTAATCACCCAAATTGTCGTTAGTACATTGATTAAGTATATATATATCTCTTATGCTATCTTATATAATCAATATATGTTGGCAGGCCCGTATTTAAAAATTTGGCGCCCCCGAGCATATAATTTATGCCCCCCCAAAAAAAATAAATAATAATAATATAACACTTATTATTTCATCCATAATCAAGATTCTTTAATATTAAAATATAACTTACAAATTAAAATCGTTTAATACTTTTTTTAATTAACAAATAAAATATATTATTTTTTTTTTTTTATTAGGTACATCATTTTTAAAATTAATTTTGCTAAAATATTTTTCCGCCTCTGAGACTTGACGCCCCCGGGCATGTGCCTACCCGTCCCCTCTAAATATGGACCTGCCTCCACTTATACATATATAGTAACATTTTATACCCATATTTCATAATTTGCATAGCATACCTATTATATAACTAAGCAAACATGTAGACAACAACTATCAGTGCCAGATGAATTAAATATTTTCAACTCAACATTTCTTGTCTCAATCATTAGTAAATGTACAAATAGAAATTACGCCACTATATTAATATAAAATAAGTATATAATTTGTAAATTGATTTATTGTTTTAATGTGATAGAACTCAAATACCATTTAAAAAAATATATTTGATTTTAAACACAGATACTCTGGGAACTACGTCTAGACATTTTTTTTTTTAACTATTTATGGTAAAATACGTATTTGAGTACTTGAAAATTGTTTGAATAATTTTACTCAAGTAGTTTACAAGACTGCATATAGAGTTATTTTACAAAACATTTACATGGATTTCAATGTACAATATTCAACATTATTCACTGTTATCTAACGTTAAAATGAAGTTATATTGATATATAATTTTTATGAGCGAAAAAATACACATGAGTCAAAACAGCATGAGTTATGTATGACTTGAATAATTTTGAATAAATCCAAATTGTATTATTATTTGTATCATTATATATCCTATATAATATATAGGATATATATATATATATATATATATATATATATATATATATATATATATTATTTAAGTAGATGGCCACAATAAATAAAATTAAACAGTTATATATTTCGTTGATTGGAAATAAATATGATTGTTATTGATTTCAAGGCGTTTGAATAGTTTGATTTTTTACGACTTGTACGAATATTATACAAAACTCTAACGAGATTTTTACAATATTCTCAATCGTTCAATAATTATTTACTGTTTTGATATTATTCTGTTTTGTGCTCTTTCATTTAACGCCATGGATTCCAGCAGCATGTCTTGCGTAGAATCTGCCACCACCAAATCGTTGAAGGGAAACATGGCCAAATATTGCTTAAACGCGATAAGAAAGCACATTATCGATGAATAGCTGAATGATTTTTCAGCGATTATGGAATGTCCATTTGACCTGAAAATCGTATACAACCAGACCGGATTGGAAGTTAATTATTGCGTTGGACCGCTTAGCTCTTCGGACACCGGTTCGGACGAATCGGTATGTACGCGTAAAGTCGTTGTACAACGACCACCGAAACCGCTTACATCGGCTGTTTTACGTACTCAGTTCGTTTTTTTTTTTGTCCAATCTAACTAACCGTTATTTCAATAGACGTGTGTTCGCCAGTGCAAACGAGACGTATTGTACAAGCTCAAAGTGTTTTGCGTCTATATCAATAACAACGCACGGCAATCGTCTTCAGATTGGCAAGTTCTAAGCGACAACAGCCCCGAATCGAGTAGCGGCAAGAAAGACGTTTACTCCAAGATCGGTGAAATAATTTACGATGCCTAATGACTAAGGTGACCGACTCATGGGGAATCTTCGTAACACTAAAATGTCCAGTTTTCAGAGAGTAGTAAAAAATTCAGACGGGAAAATATATCACCCAGGCCACATATCAATGTTTAGCTTTATTGTTACTAAAGTGGTGGGGGAGGTAGAAGAAGGCTGAGCTTGTGTTCTACTCCCCATCCCCCAACAACACTACCAATTTATTTTATAATTATTTATTTATCTAATCTTATAGTCTTTATTATATGTAAGAGGACATAAAAAAAAATAAACCTTCAACCAATATCAATATTTTTTTGTTGTCTATTCATGTCAATTCAATTTCGAAGGCCTATCTCTGTGACTATGTATTATCTTTAAACAATTGAAAAAAAAGTTCAACTAGCCATTGATTTTTAAAAATAAGCAATACCTACTTACTATATGATTGAATTTTTTATAATATAATATAAACGCTTAATAAACAAACCAAAAATGATGTACATTAATGAAGCTTTATTAATTAATTTTAAATTTCAAATATAAATAATAAGATATTTTAAAGACATATTCAAAGAAGCTTACTTTTTTGTAACAATAAATCAATAATTAAATAATATTTAAATAATAATAATATTTATTTATTTTTGATCAAATTTTGATAATTATCAAAATTTTATTTTAAACTGACATTAACATTAACGATTCGGTATTTTCATTAGTAAGTTTACTTCTTAACCTATTTTTATATAAGTACTTTAAAGTAGAAAAAGCTCGTTCACAGGCAACTTGGGTAACAGGAAGACAATAAATACTTATAATCAACCGTTAAGACTTGTTAAGCATTACTATATAAATTGTATTTTATTAATAACTTGTAACAACACAGTTTACAGTTTTTACGACTATTACACATAAGTTGACTTAATTTCTCCTTATTATATTAACATTACTTACATATATTTTTAAAATATTAAATATCAGCAAGTGAAGAAGATCGTTGATTGAACTTTCATATAATCAGACTCTAAAATAGTAAAATAGTTAAATATTCGGCAAGAATTTCTAGCAATCTCTAAAATTGCACTTAGAATCTTGATTGACTATATTTCGATAACCTGTGTGTCTGTCTGAACGAAAAATCACATTAAATTGTTTAATTCTTGAATAATCTGGTTCAATACATTTTTTTTTTTTTTATTTGATAAATAATTGTTTTCTAATAAACCGTAATAACTGACGTATGTGCGAGCATACTCCAATGAGCAGCCAAGGACATCTAGCAATATCCTTGAACCGCATGAGATAATTAGAAACCGTCTATTATATTATTTATATTATTTATTTATAATTTTTTTCGTATTTTTAATATTTTATCAAATACACTTGAGTAAATTTAAAAAATCTATTTTGCAAAATAAATAAAATACTTCGTACTTTACTATTTTTTTTGGAAAATTACAAACTTACGACGATTTTTTTTAAATATATATTTTATGAGCGACTTTCAAATATATAATTAACCTTCTATACATTTTTTCGCTAAGTACTCTAGTTTTTGAGTTAAATTCACAAAACTACAAAACTATCCTCTATGACAAATTTTCAATCCTATTGAGGCCGAACTGGGCTCCGGTCACTAGCTTAACGACAGGCGCTGATGGTCACCACAAGTAACGTGAAACGTGAGAGACAAGCTCGGCAGGAGACAACTGCTGAAGAAGGAAATGAGAAAAAGAGTAATGTGGACGCGGCTCGTCCGATCCAGTGCTTTTCAATATTTTTTTTTGTCATGAAGCTCCTTAAGTTAAACGTGTAACTCTCAATGCCCCCTTAATTAAAATCATTAGTTATGTATTTAAATTCCATGCACACGGATTAATTATTAATATGTATAGTAGATTAATGTATTTTAATACATTTTTGAAAAGACTAACAGTTTTAAACTTTAAACAAATACAAATAAATGAAGGTTTAGAAAAAATAGTTGAAATAATATGAATAATTCATGGTCTTCCGGTTTTAAAGCCACGGTTCCCAGCATTTATTGAAAATCACCGGTCTAACTTTGTTACATGGTTAATGGTTCAAAAAAATTAACCTAAAAATAAATAGTTACAAGTAAAACTAAGAAACAATTTATTTAGGCACTGGCATAGGTATTTTAGACAAATCTTGACAATAGGCAGACCCGTATTTAAAAATTTGGCGCCCTCTGGCTTATAATTTATGCCCCCCCCCCCCAAATAAACAAATGATAATATAACACTTATTGTTTCGTTCATAATCGAGATTCTTTAATATTAAAATATAATTTATAAATGAAAACCATTTAATACTTTTTAATTAACAAATTATATAATGATAAAAATACAATTTTTTTTTTTTTAATTTAAAAATTATAACATAATAAAATATATTATATTTTTTTTTATTGTTTTATTTTTTTTCTTCATTAGATAAATAATTTTTAAAATTAATTTTGCTAAAATATTTTGTCGCCCCTAAGACTTGATGCCCCTGGACATGTACCTACCCGTGCCCTCCCCTAAATACGGGCCTACATGTAAGTAATCAATTGTTGTGTTTTAAACGCGATGAATAATAATTTAAATATTAAATTTTATAACTATTACATATATCTTCCACACGCGTAAAATATTGTCAGAATATATTGTCTATATTATGTTTATTACGTAATGACACTTTGAAAGATGTGATGGTAAATTATTATATTCTTTAAAATGTTTATAAAGTTTGTTGCAGTTATCGCTGAAGAATAATGATGAATAATAATAAAAGCTCTATACATCAGTAGAACTTTCTCACATACGACGTTCATATTACTTATAAATTCGTTAGCTGCCATATAAACAATCATAGTTTTACGGTCTTAAATTGTAATTGTAACAATCAAAAAATATGATACTACTGATATCGAAAAAAGTTGTAGTTTATTATGATAATAATTATTGTAGGTATCAAAAAAAAAAAAAATTATTTCATAGATAAAAAAATACAATCATACATTTTAACAAAATTCAATTATTTTTATATTTATGTAAATACGACAGTAAATATAATCAATGTGTAAAAATGCATTTTTACGAACGGCTAAAAACATATGAAAGTTAAACTTATTTTGTTATTCTATAAATATTTAAGATAAAATAATATATTGGCTACAAAAATATTCCTTCAGTTAAAAAATTATATTTCTTACAAAAGTCAGCCTATACTAAGGCATCTATATTCTATACTATATTATAGTAGTGGGAACCATTTCTAATGAACAACAACACATACTAATAAATATTTTTACCTAGGATTGTTTTGTCAAAATTGTTATAATAAATCTGTTTATTTTTGTATTTGGATTGTTTTCAACGTGAAAAAATACTACTCAATTTTACGAGTTGATTTTTTTTTAAACAACGTGCTATGAACAATAAAACTGCCTCTTGGCTGTGTTCCCGACCTCCTACTCGTCCAGATCCTTGTAACTACCGCGCCTCTGTAACATAAAATAAAAATATATTTCTGGAAACTATAGGATCATAACGACTGTGTGTATTTATTGTATTAGAGTTTTTGTTTTCATACATATCCGCCTATATGGGGTAAATATTGTAAATTGACCAACTTGAAAAGGCCCTTGATGGTGCGATGAATACCTACGTTAAGACAAACAGTATGACAGTACATCTTCTGTTGTTTCCTACCATTCAACTGATTTAATCGAGTAATAATTGTGGATGGATACATACAGTATTTATTTCAGGGTTAAGTCGGGTGATGGGGTATTACCCCCCACTCCAAAAATAGATGTATACCCCTCCATCAAGAAATGTATTTATTAACTATTTACTCCTATGGCATACCGCATACCACATAAGCATTTGAAAATATACGATACCTCCCAGAATAAAAGATCTAAAATAAACACTGGTTATAGACTATCACATGACAGTAAAGACTATTCATTCGACATAAAACGCATTTAAAAGCGGTGAAAAGTATTAAATTAAATATCTTAAATTATCACCCGAGCTGACTTAAGTATAAAAAGTGTTTGAAACTCTTAAAACTACTTGCAAGTTCTTTACAGCAACTTCACAGGTAGGTTTCTGCATAATTTGAACTTGTGCACGAACAATATAAAAACTGTTAACCCCACACAAGACACTTTTAAAATTTGTATAATTTTTCTTATTAATATACGGTGGTTGTGTTTTTATAGTTTGAAGGCGTGCGCACCAAAAAAATTCTTTCATCACGGAATCTTCAAAACTGTATTTGGCATGGTACTAAAATTCTAAATATTTTTTTTTTTTTTTTAATTTTTTTTTTTTTTTTGTCGACGTCGAGCTAATAAAATATATTTTCTGACGTAAAGAATTGTCCACTATATTGGGATGGGGCTTAGTGCGTCGCAACATAGCAATGTAATAAGGTTATAAGTTATAACATTTCAAGTTTTACGTATTACACTAACATTTTAAATAATTATTTGTGGGCTTGTAGTGCATACAAAGACAAATATTGGCTACCTTTATGAAAAGTGATTTTCTTTTGATGTATAAACCAATATCACAATGTTTGCATTGCAATAGTGACCGTTTTAGTGATTCCGATAAACATTGCGTTTTAAGTACATATGTTTTTAAATTCTTTGAATATTTAATATATTTCATTTATTCCTTAAAATTGGAAAATTTCATTCTAACCAATGAAGAACAACACACTTAGCAACTTTCATGTTGTATTTTTCAATAAATTTCAATAACATTTTTTCAACCGACTTTCCAATTTCGTAACTTATACTTCACTTGTTGTACTACACATAATGTGTCGTAGTAGCGGTACGCACAATGTCATTCCATTATTAAATTTACGTTTCTGCTACCTACTTGCGTCGAGTTAAACAAGTATTACGTAGAACTTTTCTCCGATAATGCGTAACGGACTGGAGACGTAAATGATATATTGTAATAATAATTGTATGTACTCTTATATTGCACTTAATAACTTTCTTATAATACCATATTATGCGTCAAGGGCGTACCCAAAAATAGAGTTTCGGGTTCGGACCCCACTCCCTCAATTGAAATTTCTACACACTCAATGGTTTAATAGTAAATGGTATGATATAATTATAGTAAATAGTGTATTTTAATTTCCCATTATCTTCAATATACAAAATTTATAGATTGTATAATATACCTATAATGTATTAACCATACTATAGTTTATAACAATAATTTATTGATATTGAATTAAATTATAATTATAATTAGAGAACAGGTAAAATAAAAATTTTGGACCTCCCCCCCATATAAAAAAACATAAAACTTTTTTGTGTATTTCATAAATAAACTATACAACGTTCGGAATTAATCCATAAAAATTGTGTTTCGTACAAATAACTGCTCGCGCCTCCCAAGCAATGTGTACACACCCCCCAAAAAAGGGCACATCCCATAGTTTGGGACCCAGCGACCTAGGCAAACGTGTAGTTTCACATAAAATTTATACTATTACGACATACGCTTTTACGGCATCAAGCGCGTAATATAATATAATTGACACACGCTTATTGACTAGAAAGGGAATGTGTATTATACTAAAATATATCACAACAGTGTAACTGCATATTGTTATTACCGTGTTTTCAGAGCTTCGACGCGCGTGTAACTGCCCCGTGCCGTTATTATTGTTTTAAGTCGTTCTATACATATTATATTCAATAACAGAGGTACTGCGCTGCGTCCGATGTACATTGTATACAATAATAATAATAACCGTACACCATACATAGTAATGGTGGTATGAAAATTACCGCTTGGCGGACGATACGCGCCGTTTTGGAATTTAATAACATCTATACCTCAATGGCTCCATTGTGTACACACGTAAGTAGCCTGTCGTAGGGTATCCCTCGAAGGGTTACTGCAATAGATGCGCGTTATATCCTATCGGTAATGATATTCGAGTGCTTCGTTGGCTTTTTTTTTCTTTCCTTACCAAAATTATCATTACTCGGCTCACGAATCGCGTGTTTGTGGAGGAAACGAAACTGTTTATTACTATGGCCATCGCTGTTTATGTTCAGGTAACGTTGTGATCAGTAAATAATCGCGGTACACACCCTGACGTAACGAGCACGTTTCTCGTGTATAAATGAATTATAAAATTACAGCACTCCGCCTACCGGGGAGCGGTAAGTTTAGAAAAAAATCAAATAACTCGCGTCCAATATACGTACCTACACAACAACAACAACAGCATCAACATGGATGAGCGCAAACGCGAGATTTCGAAAATGAGAAAAGTTTCCACCGTCGAGAACCGTTTACCACGGGCCTCGACGATAGTGCCATGTTATTCGCTACTACAGGATACGTACAACGAAGTATCCAACACACGTTACGGGCACTGTATAAATATATATACATATGCGACCCCGGGTTAGTGCGCACTTCAAGAACTCAAAAGTCAACACACAGCGTGCGCGGTATATGCAAATGCACCAAGTTCGTACGACACGCACTTAATCCACGGTAAAAGTAACCAAAAATAAGTCGATAATCAACCAGGAAGATTAAAAACCCTGCATTTAATTAAAAAACACTTTATGCACAGGGTCCTTCGCTCCCGTCCACCGTTTTCAAAACCGACTTAATCTTGCGTCATCGTCTTCCGAAGGATAAAATAATTCGAGTTTCACTAATATCGTTCCGAACCCGACCAGCAGTGAATAAAAAATAAATCGTACTTCGTTTTAATACACAACTTTTTGATTTTACTGTCATAATAATTATTATGTTTGGTTTTTCTAACATTTAACGTCAGTTATTACCGTTAATATTACCGATAATAAAATTAAATTGCTTTTGTAGTTTTATATACGTGAGTACTATATAATGTATATCGATTCTAGCGCACATGATAAATAATTCTTAAAATTAATTTTGTGAATGATTTCTCTTAAAACTCATTATATAATTGATTTTAGTTTAATTTTTAAAACATTAAAAATTATTTTATCACAAATTCCACCTTAAACGAATATTGTAATCGTTTTTTTATAGACCTAAATATAGTTTTAAATAATAAAATAAATAATACATTTTACAAATAAATAATAAAATAAATAATAATAGTAAAATCATTATTTTTTGCGTCCTAAATAAATAATTATTTAAAACAAGTTTTTCAGTTTGATTATTTTTTAAATACTTATTTTTAATGTAATCATTAATTCGATTAATATTATAAAATAATAAACATACATGCATGTTATAAAAAATTAATAAAAAAAATCACCTTTTATTGTATACATTATATAATAACATATACATGAGTTCAAAATATTAAATAGTTAAAAAAAATATCACAGTATGTTAGAAAATTAATTTGATCAATCCTCTATTTGTATCATTATAGGTTAGGACAATATAGGACTCAATAAAAATGCGATTATCGATCACTCCTAAATTTCAATAAGAAATGTAATATGTTACATGTACGATATTTCTCATTTTTATTTTAATTAATAAATTGAAAATTACAGTAATTTTCCCGTAATTTTCTCCCATAGCTTCCCTTGTATCCGCGCCTTTATATATGCATCAACAAAAACGAGAATTAACGCGTATCTTTACATTTAATTTTTTTTTATATTTTTTTTTTCTACAATTCAATCAATGGATAATGCCTATATAAACACTATTTTATATATTGCGTATACCTTGAATTCATCGCTTAAAACTCTCGATGTTCTATCAGATCCAATAGTCCAATTGTGAATTAATATACGGGATGATGTAGAGTTCGCGATCCCGGTATATATGTAGACTTAAAAACGCTACGTCACGTGACTTTAAATGATTCCAAGTCCTTTTAAACTTGATGCAGTATTATATTATGCGTAGTTTGTAAATTATGTAAACAACGCAAGAATTAACCAAAACATTATTATAATATTATATAATTTCGTATACTCGGGGTACAAAAGTTTTAAGCAAATATTAAAGTGACGTTACACGGCGCGGTCAAAGAGCAATCTGCTCAGTATTTTTTTTCCGAAGAGTTTCGTTAAAATTTATTCGGAGTACGCGCGCGCCTATATTATGAAAGTATATAAAGATAAAGCTAACCTATACTAGCTATACTCATTACACTGCTAAGAAAGAAAAAAAAATACATCAAGTCTTTAATTTATTTTACAAGTTGTAGCACGACGCGTCGTTTCATTATTCATACGCATAATACACTTTTTGTCGTTTATTTTTCTACAGTGTCAAATTTAAACAACATTTTCCGGTGTTTTATATTCGGCACACGTTTTCCTTCCGTCCAGAGATCGAGAAAGAATAGAATGCGCGCTGAAGTACCTACTAGAATAGCGGTTTCGTATCCATCGGAAAAATCAAGTGTGTGTGTTTTACTAGTGCATCGTTTTGCCGCGGCAGATTTTATTGTTCTAACTATAATAATTGTTGAGAGCGAAAACATCTGGTGAGGTTATAAAAAGCACACTTATACAAAAATCGGAAACCGAAAAGACTTCGGTTTGCGAAATTATTTTCATGATGAAAAACCATATTCTGCTGCGGTATATGTTGCCTTGACTGGCGTGATTTTATAGGTAACGCTCGTTGTGTATCCGGTACGATTTAGAATATTTGTAGAGAATAAAATAATTTAATCCGAAAACGTAGTATTATGAAAAAAAATTGTGTAAGGCAAGAAATAAAAATATGATAAAATCCAAAGTTGGGGCTGATACAGGAATGGGTGAATGTTATTGCTGTATTGATTTTTTTAAACTTGAAACAAATGTACCATTGCTGTCGATGATTCTGAATTATCAGAATGAAATAGATCGAGTGGAACAATTTATATTTCTAAAGATGGTTTATGTAGTTGTAAAAACCAAATTTCTTAATAAGGTAGATTTTTTTTTTTTGATTTATGATGAAAACAAAAATTATTTTTTGTTAAAAACCAGTAAGCCGTAAATTTATCTTTTTTTTTTATAATTTTTCGTTAATATTATGCAAATATTAAAGAAAACTGTCAAGAAATTTGTAAAATTACCTTTATCAAAGTATCAACTAGAAAAAAATTTCTATCAGAAATCAGATGATTATAATCATTTCAGTAGCCTTTGTGGTAGAAATCGTGTGCAAAGACTCATAAAAAAAATGTGTGACAAAGCATTACGCCATTCTTAGTTGTTCGAGTAATATGTTTCGAATCTCGATTGAAATTGAAATGATTTACAATGTTTCTCGGTTTTTTTTCAGTTATTTGAAAAACTATTGATAAATTCAAAAATACTGCTCCCCCCCATCAGAATATCAGCTAAAACCTATTTTCTTATATCTTCATTTTTGATTCATGTTTATAAACGAAAATTTGGTGAAATTAATGGGGGACTAAGCATTATTTACTTATTACACCTATAGGAACCCCTGTACGCAATTATTTATTTTAACAAGGCAATTTACAAAGTTTGACAATTTAACATACTCAACAATTTAACCAAAAAAACTATTAGGTGCCTTATCTTAAATATTTTTGGTGTAGGTATTCTAAACAGAAATTATTAATTAATTAAATTAAATAACTAATGCGGGTATTATTACATATTATTAATATTACATTAATTACGATCATTCCAAGTCATGACAATAAGTTAGTAAAATTTTACGAATTTGATATAATTTTTATCACAGAATATTTTTTTTAATTCAGTTATTAAAAATGCATTTTACAATTATAATAATTATTGTATTTTTAGTCACTTAACAATTTTTAGGGCTAGAGGGACTAAGACCTGTACTTTACATTTCTGGGAGGAGCTTAGTCTCCTCAGGCCCTCCCGATTTCCGCCTATGTTCGTGTTGATTATTATACAGTTAATTTTTCTAAAATATTTGATGGAATATACTTAACAATTAGAGCCATAAATAATTTGCATTCTTAAATTTAAAATAGTATATGATAAATGTGACTGTCATAGAATACTTACATTTTCCATAGATCAAAATTAGAACAAATGTATAATTTAATCTTAAAAAGAAACGAGTATACTTAAAATATCAATATTGTATCATAATATTATTTATATTGTACATATATTATTTATAGACCATCGCACTTCTTAGGATTGGAACACTTATTATACATTAATTTATCACGTCTACGATATGACTTGCAATATATAATACAATAAGCCGACAAAGTGCCGTTTCAATGAGAGTTTTTTCTAAAGTAAACATCTTTTAATTTTGGTTTTACATTTTTCACGATAACATTCTATATTTTTTAATTTTAATTTTTTTATTTTATTAATCGCACAGTAAATGCGCTCAATACAAATGCCAATCTAAATTTAAAGCTTAATCCGATATTACGTAATGGAATTCGTTAGATATGTTGTTTTTTATATGTAATATATGCACCCACTATTCATGTATAAATCTACATTAATAGAAACCTCAGAGCATATACTTTCAAACATATTATTCGTGTATAGTCTATTATACATTTATAAGCTTAATATTCTTTAGGGAGGGAGTTCGGGACTAACTCGTATTTTATTTTAAATTATAATACCGCGTTTTAACTCTCGGATGCTTTTTGATTACTATTTGCATATACACGGTCATTAAAATAATATAATACAACCATTTGCGCTGTGATGCGTGCACAATCATCATCAACTCTTGATTATTTTGCGCGCACATAGTTACCTATATTAGTTTGCACTGCTTAGCATTTATCAATTTAAAATGAAAACCTGATTGAAATCTATTATGAATCTAAATGAGTAACTGATGGTCTAATATAATAAACACATGCGCTAGTTGATACGAAAACTTGTAGAACGGCGGTGCATTTTTAGGGAAATCTAAGAATACACATTTATGATGAGTTTATAATAAAAACAATCTATGCTTACGCTATCTATGTATAAAATGGTAGACCATTTTTTAAATTTTAAAAATATAAAATTATCCACTTATAAAACGTAATAATTTCAAATGATTTATAATTTTAGTCACCTGTATATAAACATGTACGTTGAAAAAATAAAAACAAAGTGGTAGATTAAAAAAGTAACAAACAGTGTGTTATGATATAATATATCTATATGATATAATATATATAATAATTCATCGATACATATAATTTTGGATAACAAATGACGTTAGAATTTAGAAAATTTATAATTGCACCCAAAAACTTACAATTTAACTAAAACCAATTGTAATTGCATGTCCACTTTTACGTGTATACTCCTAGCGTTGACGTACAGTACTCAGTTACCTGCCTTATCTAAATCATTAAGAGAATCAACATCGTCGTTATTCAAGTAATATGATTATATTAATTTTCATGATTGACCCACCGATATCAATTTACAAATCAAAAATTCGGACTGCATTGCATGCATTGCTTTGTGGGGGGGTGCTCTGCTTCAGGCTTTTGCCTCTCTCAGAGTGTGGATTATAAGATCTGAAGGTGTTTTTTGGAGTTTATCTAGGGTAGGGAGTTAGAAGGAGATGGGGCGATTTCTGTGGCGAGGGGAGATGCGGGGTATGGTCGAAATTTCGCGGATCATGGAAATCGGGGAATTGATGACGGAAGATTTTAGATTGTTTGTTTCGACGGAAATTTGTTCAATGAGAGGGATGACTCGGATTGAGTTGCGGATCGTTTGGTTGGATACAAACCACGGGAGACCAGTGATTGTGCGCAGAGTGGTGTTCTGGAGGATTTCTAGTTTATTGCGGTTGGATTCGGATATGTTGGAGGCCCATATGGGACTGGCATAAGTTATGATTGGTCTCAGATAAGTTTTGTAGACGAAAGTTTTGTTGGAAAGGGAGAGGGGGCTGTTATGGGAAATTATTGGGTAGAGGAGGTATCTGGCCTTTTTGAGTTTTTGGAAATGTAGTCGATGTGTTTAGAAAATGTTAATTTGTTGTCTAGGTGAACACCGAGGTATTTGACGGAGGGGGACCAATTTATTGTGTTATTTTTGATTTTGAGTTTGTTGGAGACGGATTTGGGTTTGTTGGTAAAGATGATGCCGGATGTTTTAAGAGGGTTTATAGTTATTTTCCATTCGTCGAACCACGGTTGGGACAAGTTTAGTTGTTGTTGAAGTTTACGAATTGCGGAATTGTTGGTTCTGCCCTGGGATAAGTAAAGGGTGTCGTCGGCAAAAAGAGCTGTTTTGCAGTTTGAATGTTGGGGCATGTCGTTGATGTAGAGAGAGAAGAGGTGAGGGGATAGACAGGAACCTTGGGGAACTCCTGCTTGTATGGGTTTGACGGTTGAGAACTGATTGTCGACTTTTACATGGAATGATCTGTTTGAGAGAAAGGATTTGATGATATTGATGAGTTGGACTGGAAGGTTTAGTGATGAGAGTTTGAAAATAAGGCCGTCGTGCCAAACCTTATCGAAGGCTTTTTCAACGTCTAACAAAGCAGCCACGGACTTGATTCGTTTATTGTAGTTGTTTACGATGTCGTCGATGACGGTGAGAAGTTGGGTAGAGGTACTGTGGTTGTGACGAAAATCATGTTGGAAGTGACGAATAAGGTGGGATGAGTGGTGTTGGATTCTGTTGAGCAACAGGCGTTCGAAAACTTTAGAAATTGAATTTAGGAGTGAAATTGGTCTGAAGCTTTTGGGGTTTAAAACATCTTTGCCGGGTTTGGGGATCATAATGATTACTGCTCGTTTCCATTCGTGGGGGAAGTATTCGGCTCTGGAGCAAGAGTTGAAAATATGGCAAATGTGGGAAATTGTTTTTCTGCCGCAGTATTTGAGGGCACTGTTGCTGATGCCATCTGGGCCTGGTGCTTTGCGAGTAGGGAGGGACTTTATGGTGTTCCAGACTTCGCCTGGAGTGAAGTATATCGGCTGGTTGCGAGGGCAAGATTTTAATGAAAGTAATTCGTCATTTACCAAGTTGTCGGTGTTACTCGTGGAGGGAGGAGTGCTAAATTGATTGACCATGGAATTTGCGAAAAGTTCTGCCTTTAGCTTGGCATCATGGATTAGGGTGCCAGAAGGGTCTTTTAGAGGTCGAGTTGCTGGGCGTTTTCTCAGAAGGGCTCGGTTGAGCTTGAAGAAGCGTTGCCAACCTGCAGAGGAGTCGCACAAGGATTCAAAGAAATTTGACCACTTGTAGTTATTGTAAGCCGACATCAGTTCTTTGACCTTTGTGACCTGTTTATTTAAAGCGGTTTTGACTATGGGGTCGCGGAAACGTTGCCAATGGGAGCGGAGGTGGCGTTTGAAGTTTATTTCCAGTTGGAGGTTTTTAGGGAGAGAGGAGAGATTTCTGTTGGGGGAGACGGGGGATGAGCTGGAAGCGATGTTTTGCGAGATGATGGAGGTGAGGGAACGAATGGCGTCATCGATGTCTGATGGGTTCTGGCCTTGTGGGAGGGGTAAGACGTATCCTTCATTTGGTTTCCGAAATTATCCCAGTCAGTGAAGAAAGAAGGGTTTGGAGGTAGCTGATCAAAGTAAGTCGGACTATGAACGATGAGTTTAATTAACTAACCTACAGCCCTATCACCCAATCATCAACAATCTTCCAAAAATAAAATATTAGTTTCTCCAATAAAAATAATTAAAAACAACGTTAGCCTAAATAATTGGCAAACGGTACTGATGAAATCACCCAATTCATGACGACACTAGTTAGTTCTTAGCTTCAGATACTAATCCCATAGCTGCAACTTTCAAATTACAACATCATCTCAACTTACTTGAAATTAATATAAACAAATCGAGCCACATTACTTTGTCTCTTCATTCTAAAAATTTTCCGTCAGTCAAAATTTATAACCAATTGTTGCCTCAAACCAACTAAGTCTAATACTTTGGGCTTATTTTTAATAAACGACTAACTTGGAAAGACTATATATTCGATATAAGGAAACAATTGAACACCAGATTACATTTACTTCGACCTCTCCTGAGATCCAAATTAAATCTAAAACTCAAAATTTTTATCTACAAAGCGCTGATATATTCTTTATGATATTATGGTACACAGATTTGTGGTAATACCACTCCTAGTAACATGCAAAAATCTAATATTTCTAATCCATCTGCTTACGCCCTATAGCAAAATCTTCCTGGTATATTAGTAACAAAACCCTCCATTAAGACCTGATAATAAAATATGTAAAACAAGTCACTGAAACTGCATACCGAAAATTCCACCAAAAATTTAGCTCTCATACTAACCCTAACATAAGTCACCTTGCTTCTTTCTACATCCCTGACAATCCCAATATAATACTCAAACAAGGCCGCCCGCAGAAATGTTTTCTCCAGGGGGGGGAAGCGAAATGTATTACATATATATATATATATATATATATATATAATATTATATTGTTGTTATGAATAAGCCTGTATAATACAAAATGAAAAAATAATTAATAATAAATAATTATGACTCATTGATCATTATCGTCAAATAAAAATTGAACACGCCGTGGTTCCATGCAGAAAAGCTTAATTGTATCTTGATTGTTGACTTTTTAAAAAAATAACAACAATATTATCATAAAAGTATAAAACCACATAATAGATTAAATTTAATCTTTTCTGTGATAAAACAATCATCACCATGGCTATCTTAAACTGTGGTCATTACTATGACTTTATCAATTAAAACCACAATAATTGTGTATAGACCATAGAGTTGATATGATATGAATCTACAACCATGATTAAAAGAAATAAACCAAATACCGAATACCTAGTGATATTGAAAACTGACGAACAATTTTATGTCAACTTATCAGTTATCAGTCCTCCTTATCGCCCTCCAAGACTGCTAAATAAAATGCAAATAAATGCAATAAAAATCTAAATAAATATAATAAATTAATAAATTAAATATAATAAATCTAAATTAGCGGGGGAGCGTGGCACTCCCTCTATGCGGGCGGTCTTATACTCAAACGTAAGTGGTGTAGAGACCTCCTTTATTAAAACTATTTCTGTCTAGTATTCAAAGTAGTTAGCTTTATTGGGAGCCCTTCTATATCGTGTATATTTACATGTTAGAAAAAAAAATGTTTTATTCATTATTACTTGTTGTGCTTAATTGTATAATTGTATAATTCATTGTTAAATAAAAATTAAAAAAAAATTGCATAACACTTAACGCGTCGTACGATCAAATGTACAAACTGTAATCGTTCAAACCATTTAATACGAATTACCTTCATGGTATGGCGGTGGTAATAAATTTTTATCCACACGAATAGATATTTTATTCGACCGCAACGTATACCACCATTAGCATCGCACACCCAGGCGTCAGGAATCGGGAATGCTGGAGCTTTCGTCTGCTGTCGTCAGTTTTGTCAGATTTTAACGAACACTCACATGCGTGTGTGTGTGTGTGTGTGTGTGTGTGAGATGTATGGTTGACGTAGACATACGTATTTACGTTTGGGATGAAGAAACGACAAACGAAAATAACTATACACGTTATAAATATACATAATATACGAAATAATATCCACATAAGAAATGCACCTGCGGAGTTTGCGTAGACTATTACCCCTAATTTATCCGTTTTCTGCAGTGAATGGCTCGGTACACGCATAAGAGCACAGGATTCCATAAATAATATTATACACGTTTACGGCATGCGCGTAGGACGGCAAAAACACTTATACAGAAACACACCCATATCGCATAGGTTAGGTACCTATATATGTTGTCAAACATCGAAATACGAAAACGGCACCTGTTCGGCTGTTTTGTTCAAATAATAATAAACGCGAAATCATTATAATATCGGAGTAATAGTACCCGGGTCGTATAATATTAATTGTATTTCTGCGTTTAAAGGCATAGCTGTGGAATTGTCGTGGACGGTAGTACTATTGTGTGATAACTACAACATTGTATACAATGTTACAAATGTTCTGTTACAAATATATACATTTTATTTTTCTTAGACGTTTTCATATAATTATTAGTTTCACTGCAGATGCGTTAAATTATGTAGAATTGAATATAATTCACAATATAGTTGTTTAGTAATATATATTACTAAACAACTATATTGTAACTATACTGTATATACAGTTTGGATAATCGTAACATAAATTTACGAAATATACAAAAATATACAAGCATGCACGTAGACATAGCCCGATAGCCGACTAATATTATCACCGAGTCCTATATGTTAAATTATAACCATATTTTTCCCCAAGACGTAAATTCCAAATCTGTACAGCCTCTAATATTCTATTTTTTTCAAAGCTCCAGGACATCCAATTGTCTATACTTAGTTTACAATACCCACATGTGATCGACCCGCTAGACGAGTGAGGTATGCGGCTAAATAATGTACAATATTAGAAACATAAGCTTCCAGAAAATACAGAGCCTGATTTAGGCATTTCGAGGCTATTAAGCAATATAAAAAATGTAGAATATTATTCTGGGATTTATTTTAAAAAATATTATATTTTGCTTATATTATTTATTTTGTACGATGTAAGTTGTATTCTAAAAAAAAAAAAAGATTCATAAACATCCGAGAACCTCTAATAACGGTTAAAGTTACCTATTCTGCCTAATGTTAAATATGAACCTATGGGAAGGTAGGAGTGGGATGACCTTAATGAGGTCAAAAACTGTAGTTAATGATCGAAAAAAAAGGTCATCGAGTTAAAGGGGTAGTATAAAAAGTAAAAGTAAGGACAAAAAAAAATAAGTATCCGTATAAATCTTGGTGGCTGGAAAAAGGTGCGTATACTTAAATAAGTCGGGAAACACTACCCTGTTGAAATTACAATATCTAATGTTATTAGGGACATTATGTTTTCACTGTATTCCAACCGTACTATTTATGTATATATACCGTATGTATACCAACCATCGTTCGTTCATGGATGGGTGACCGTACGCATAAAAAGGTGGTTAAACATTAATTTCATCGATTAATGTATTTTTTGAAAAATATGTTTTATATAATTGCTATCATCACTACCCAAAATTATTGTAAACAATTATAATTCTTAAAATATTTATATCAGTATCATTCGTTAAGTATTTTAGATTTTGGCAACATGTATTTTAATATTTTTTTAAAATGTTGTGTAAAATCGAATGTTAACCAGTATTGTTAGTTCTAAAAAATATTTAAATTTCTTTTTACGCAAAACGGAATGAATAAGTGGCTGGGAATATACCCCTACATTTTGACTTAATGTTTATCTATAATATCTGTTTCATGTATACTTATAAATAATAAATAACTACACTTGATCTATTATTGATTTTAAAATATACACTCGAATACATACGAATATATTCACACTCTTAGTAAGATATTCATAATTAAGGGTGTCATTTAGGGGGAGGCAGACTATGGAAAATACCCACTCTAAGAAATTTAAAAATGTCGACAATTCTTTGTGCGATGATCAAATGCTAAAATCGGTAAATAGTAAATTTTTATTTACTACCTATTTTGAACTCAAAAATCAGATAATATTCTTTTTTAAATACACGTTCACGGTTTATTAAAAGTTGGGAAACACTATCTCCTTCCCAGTTTATGACAATCGTTATTACGCGAACCTTATAAACTTTATTTTTGGTATTTTATATATTTCTATATATATATATATATGATCTTTATAAAATAGTTTTTGTGATATCGATACCATAAAAATTGAGCTCATACATGCGCGTACTGGCCCACCGGGATACCGGGAAAATCCGGTAGGCCTCAAAAATTATAAGACCTGGATCCCTTACCAAATAGGTACATATAGTTTCAGCTAAATTCGGTAATTTTATTATTCTTAGCAATTACAATACAATACTGATGAACAGTCGACTTCTTAATTTAGTACCCAATAGGAAATGAGTAGGTAAAACACGCAATTTTTCGAATAATTTAATTGATTTGCTTTTGGTAAATATGTCTGTAACCATTATTTCGATTATTAAAATCATTCGATTATTTTGATAATTGAAAAATAATAATCGAATCATTCGATTATTCCATTTGATTATTCACATCACTACTTGTAACATTACCAGCAGAATCGATAAGTAATGTTGCTGAAGTTCGACGGAACAAACGACCTGTATCAGTTCGAGAATACAGTAAATTTAAATATATTGCAATTTCTTTAGGCATACCTATTTTCAATTTTGTTTTTTCCAATAATCTGCTTGATGCATTAACCGTTTTTATAACCAAAAAAAAAAATCTATCTGACGTTACATTTGTGGATCATAAATCCATGTATTTCATAAAAATATCATATAACTTCCCTTTAATAGTAAATAAACGTGAAAAAGTTGTTTTTGAGTAGAAAAGTTTAACGTGTAATATATATTTCACTAATGAATATTATATGTATCGTAATAAATGAACAAAAAATAAATAGCCAATATATACAAAACAATTTTATTTTACCTACTTTTTTACTAAATATTGAATATCAGGAGCTTCGTCAATGAATTTTTTATACCGGTTGAAGTCAAAACTTTGGAATTTTTACTTTTAACTTTTAATCCACTCAATTTTCTCTTTAAAAAAACTTGTAATTTTAAATAAGTACTAACGTTAATATTATGTTTCATATTTTTCATGCTTTTAAGCATGAAATAAATAGACCATAGAATTGACGGTTTCATTTCTGTAGATAGTTTATTAAAATTTATAAAAAACACATTTTCCGACAACGATTTTGTTTTATTTATTTTTCTCAATTTTAAAAGTTTTTCATAAGCTATTATAATCTCATTTTCTAATTCGAATTATTATATAAATCGCGCAAAACAAATTTATCCATAACGTCCAACGCACTTGTGTGGGAACAGTGTAAACAAAATATGTTTAAATGTTTATGCGTCGTGCAAGGAGGTTATGATATATGTATAAGATTTAACCGAAAGTTTATGTTTTATACGGACCGTGGTATACATTTAAATTTCTGGTTGTGCTGGGCCAGTGCTCTTAGAAATTTCCACTTTACTACATGGTGTTACAGGGATTTCCACTTTCCCTCCCCCCAGCACTTTTTGGGATTTCCACTTTACCGCTCGCTACTATGGAATTCCCATCTTACCGCCCGCTGGACAGATAAATGGGAAATTCCAACGTTTCGACTGTGGTCGAAAACCAAACTTTCGGTACAGGCGTGACAAAAATGTTATGCCTAGAGAGTCATGTTTTAATTTCGATTACCGTTTACCTTCGTGTTTATCATTTCGATTTCTTTATTGTATAACATTTACGAGTGTAACGAGAATTTTGGCTGATGAAATTATCTTTTGGGATGAAAGTAATTCAACAACGGATGATCCTATAAGTAAGGAAGCAGGTTTTGGAATTTTTCAAGAATTTCTTGGAAGATTGAATGCTCTGCAAGCATTTTCAGTGCTTATAATAATATACAAAAACAGTAAGATAATGATATATATTGAAATAATAATCTTGAAAGATTTTTCCGATCTCGTCAAACATTTCCGTTCTCTCTTAAAATAACAATTATGTACCGTCATCATAATAACACACTTTCACGAAAACAAATAAATTGATCTTGTGTCATCTTTATTGATATACCTAAGTTATTTTGAGTATTATAATTTTTATTAAAATTAAGACTTTTAAGTTTATTATTAATAATTTTTCATATGCAAAAATGTACATTCCAATAATCGTCAACATTTAACACAAAGGGTTTTAATTAATTTTTATTTTAAACGTAATATATTAGTGTTTGAAAATTTTATGGAATATAAGATTGTTAAATATTTCAGTATTTTAAAAAAAAATAGTTATTCTTTTATATATATTTAATTTGTATGTATATTTCACACTTTTTAGGTAGATCAAATTAATAAGACCCATTATTCATTAAATTTATTTTATTTTGTTTTATTTTTAATTTTTAAAGTTTATTATTAGTTAAATTTTATTTGTCAAGAAAGTTACATGTTAAGATTTAAATGCAGTAAGATTTAAGACTATGAAATTTTAGTATGTTAAGTTTTAAAAACAATAAGAGTTGATAAATAAATAATATAATGTTTCATATTCTTTGTTTATCATCATGATATTATTACTCATTACTAATCCTTACATGTTAAGTTACGAAAAAATATTTTATTAATAGTCCATAAATATTAATTATTTAAATATATAGGTAACCATAATTTTTTAAATATTACGAAGTCGAAAAATTTAATCATTTGCCCCACTCTTTCAAAAGTTGAAATGACGCCCCTGTTCATAATAAATAAGATAAAAAGTATACATATTGATATTTATTGAAAGTGAAAACTTAAAAATATTTCTCACAACAAAATAGCGAAAATTGCGAGTATACGAGTAGTTGGTTTATTCTTAAAAACACAAATAATTCTAGAAAATGAATGCTTCGAGTTGATAAAGTAATATAATATATTCTTAAAATTTATGATGTACATAAATACGCTTGGTGAAGTAATATCAATCGCCTGATATATTTATATATGATGAGTTGACAAACTTTCGAAAATTTATTACCCAATTAACGTGGTACGTCAATCAAATATTAAGGTCACGCCAAAATGTTCTTTTAACATAACATATTTATTTTAAACAAACATATAATATGATTTAAAGCAAAAATTCTTTCAATCTGAATACGCTATACTTTCACGCGTTTAAAATTTAGAGTATCAAGTAAATTGTAATCGAGTAAGTTGTATGCTGTACATATGGGAACCGTATGTGTGACTAGAACCGCAGGATTTGAAAAAATATTCTTATAGAAAACAAATAGTTCGTTTTCACACACATGCTTGCACTTGCTACTACGGGTAATATTATTATTATAAAGCAATACCATACAATATTTCATCACCGTCGATTCTATTACGATTTTGAATATTATCATTATTATTGTTCGTTTGTTATTACTATCATAAGCGAAAATTTGGTGAAATAAGTGGGGGAGTAAGTATTATTTGCTTATTACACCAATAGGTACCCCTGTATGCAATTATTTATTTCAACAAGGCAATTTCCAAAGTTTGACAATTTAATTTGGCCTACTCAACAATTTAACCAAAAAAACAATTAGGTGCCTTATCTTAAACATTTTTGGAGTATATATCTAAACAGAAATTATTAATTAATTAAATTAAAAAACTAATGCGGGTATTATTACAGATCATTAATATTACATTAATTACGATCATTCCAAGTCATAACAGTTAGTTTGTAAAATCTTACAAATTTGATATAATTCTTATCACAGAATATTTTTTTTTAATTCAGTTATTAAAAATGCATTTTATAATTATAATAATTATTGCATTTTTAGTCACTTAACAGTTTTTAGGGCTAGGGAGACTAAGACCTGTACTTTAAATTTCTGGGGGGGCTTAGTCCCCTCAAGCCCCTCCCCGATTTTCGCCTATGATTACTATGACCGTTGTATTTCTGTTATATGATTTATTATTTTTATTTATTATCATTTTATTTATTATATTATTATTATAACTTTTAATACTACTATACTTAAGCCAAAAAATGAACGTCGTATGCAAATAATAATAATTCAGAGTGTTAAAGCGACCATTTACTCGAGTGGAGGGGATGGAAGATGGGAGGGGGCGGAAGAAAACCCATATAATAGCTTTAACGCGCAATCGGTTTCCATCAGTCATATGATACGAACGTCGTATACAATACGTATTTCGTATAATATACTATATATACATCTAGATTCGAACGACAGCGATAATTGGCGTGGTGACAGACATAGTTGATGTCGAAGGTGTATAATAATATACAATATTTGGCCGCGATCCGTGGCAGGGGAGTAAAACGACTGCTACAAACTGTATTATATCCAATAAACAATATCGAAAGTATATACGTGTGTGTTATTACGTCCGCGGGGAAACGTCGACGGCGTGTATATCGATCCGCATCGTATACTATATTATATTGTTCGCCTAAGAAAAACCAATATTCCGCGAAAGTTTTACCCGATCCTCCCGCGTGCGAGCGCTGTTTCTTATGGATCCTATGCCGCGGGACCGAGCTGGATGTGTCGCGAGTTATGTACACGATGAAAAAAGATAATTGACAACGACAACGACATATACGCATCAAGTGAAAACCGCTACTTCATGTCTTAAACATAGTACAGGGCGGTGATAGGTATTCGAAAAACCGTCATTAGTTAATTTCGAGTTTCGAATATTTCGAATATATCAGCTTTCGAGGAAAACGTGGGCCCTACGGTTTTGCTCCACTAACATTTTTAGAGTTCCACCAGTAACTATAAACAACGGTGGATTAACATGTATTTTACATACGATTTTGAGGATTTTTGAAAATTAATAAATGCGAAATCGTCGTCGTATTTTCGTCTATGACAGGACGCAGGAGACTTATAGGTTATCGATGTGTATTATCTGATCGCGTACAGGTCACGGTTTGCGAGTCGCAAATGTTTTCAATTTTTTAGATTTTAACCCATCATCCTTATCACATATGCACATGGTTGTAATACTTTCAACACTGCACCGTCGCTGTTTGAGTAAACGTTGAAAAAAAAAACACCGGTCATCAACTAATGTTACACAAAAAATAAGAAAACGTATTTATACGTGTACTCGGTAGGAGTTTTATTGTTTTGTGATTACTACACATGTCGTAAAGTATAAGCTCGGAGAGTATATGTTTGCAGGGGTAGATCTAGGGAGGTTCAGGGGGTCAGCTGACCCACAGTTAATATTTGTTGACAAAATTGGCCTCTTAGAAATTTTTATCCCTTTTTAGACTTTGATTTGGACTCTTGGACAGTTGGCCCATTAGAGTTAATTGAAAAATTAATGCCATGTATATTCAAAATTTAAAAATTTTCAGTTCATAATTAATATTTTAAATTATATCATTTTAGTAGAAAGTTAAGAAAATCATATTTTATTCCGTACGTTTGTTGTGCTGATAAAATTAGATTATATTTATTAATCGTAAATAAGTCATTATCGGTGGTATCCCTAATTCTAAAATGTAATATGTATAAATATACTTATACAATTTTATGAGCATATTGTGTTTTTTTTTTTTACAAGGTATTCATTTATAATTCAGTTTCATCCCTAATAAATGGCCTCTTGAAATGGCTTGACCCACAGTTCCCCGACTCTGGATCTGCCCCTGTATGTTTGTATTGGCCGCTAGGCGCAAGATTGGTTTGCTCGAATCTTGCTCGCTCAGGAATACATCCATAATTTTCTCGTCGTTGACCTTCACCAACATTTCTTCTGCTACTGAACATAGAACGCACGTCAAACGGTAAATGTAATCCCGTTCTTGTAGAAATCGTGTAAAAAGAATAATATTTTTCCACTCCGACCGTTTTTTTGACACGTGTAACATGGAGCCCTGAGCAGCTAGATAACTAGATAATATAGGTTAGTTATTCCTTCTGCCGAGTGGTGTATCTACAAGAAATGGAAGGAATGTCAAATACATGTGCGCGATTTTTTTCCTCAAGCATTTTTCGATTGTAATTATTTTACTAAATTGTTCTAGAGTGTTTGAAATTCTATTTTATTTATCTTAATCAAACTATAAAGTATTATACTCTAGTAATGTGAAAATATACCACAACAAAGTAATCGGTAAACAAACATATCCTACTCCCTTTCCCTTTCCGAAAAAAAACGACACCACTTCTATCTCGACCCGGCTCGAAGTCCCGGATGAAACGCACGCGTTTAAATAGGCGCGCGAATATCCGTTAACTGAAACATTCACCGCGAGTGCGGAATTCGCCCGTTGAATCAAACTGGTCGGTGGAAATTATCGGTATAGCGTAATCGCGACATACGTTCTACCGATTTTTTTAAGATTTTTTTCGCCTTGCGGATCAGGAAACATCGCATCGATCTCCCAAAGTGTGATCATTCGACCGGTCGGGGTGAGATCGAGATGCTTACCTACTTCGGTCAGCGGCGTATTTACGGGGGGGGGGGAGAGGGATCAATACATGTAACCCCCCTTTGTCTTTTTTTTCCTTAAGAACGCCTTAACGGACTAGCACTTTTATCAGTTTATCGGACAATAGACATAAACTCTAATTAAGTAATTGTTGAACTAGCAATTAAATAAAGAAAACTTGATTTTGTATTATAATTGCAAATGATAAATAATTATAACAAAAATAAATGTTTGTAGTGTGTAAAGAGTAAACTATTTTTATTCTGTAGATATTAATTGTAATGCGGTGTACTTTTTTATTATTTTCCTTTTCTCTTGATATTTTTCGGGAGTTACAACTACGCCAATAGTTCACGAGTTTCGTGCTGTATTCCGTCTAGTGCTTTTTTTGTCTGGTTTTCTCGGTACAGATATAATATGACAATTCCAAATTCAAAAGAGATTTCAGAAATATAATGTTAAGCTCGAAATTCAGCACAGCCATATTGACCGCTAGCGCCTCGGTGCCAATAGTTTGAAACTATGAAAAACTCAACTGTATAGTTGCCAAAAAAATATAAACTTAGCGATGCACTTATGTTATCACATATAATACATATATTTTTTTTTTTGGTCTTCAATCTCTAGATTTGTTGGCTGCAGCTCTCCAAGCTACTCTGTTCAAACTCAAGTCGTGTAAATCACGATAACATTTATATATTAAATATATATAGATATTTATTCCGTTTTTTTTTTTATTTTATACATATTATTTTAAATTATGTATTATATACATATTTTTGATTAAGAAAATGAATTTAAAATTAAATATGGTAACTAATAAATTATGTGTTCCTGGTTGTAAAAGCTCAACCAGTAACTTTGGTGTCTCACAAAATGCCTTAAATGTATGAGAAAAAGCAATTGGTGTAAATTTAAATATATGTTCAAGAAATTAATACTTTGCATTTTAATCAGGATGATATTATATCTGAGTTAAGTTAATTTTATTTTCTATCTTAACTTTTAACTTATCGAGTTACTTTTTTTATTTTTTGTTAATTTTTAACTTTAACTGAAGGCAATTTAATTGAATTAATTTAACTAACCACAGTTAATTATTTTCATTAACTTGCCCATCTTTGATTTTAAGACATACTTTTACACAGTCCAGTTTCCGCCAGTTTATATATACATACATGTAAACACTTTTAGGGTTTTAAATACCTGTAAATCCGCACCCTGATAATAACTATAATACGTCGTGTCCAACAGTGAGGTGGACTTAATCGGACACGGACATTTCGGCGCGGTCGTTTCGGCGCGAGGTATGTTTCGGCGCTGGATTACACTTATTTACATAATACACAAATTTACTTCTATAAAATTAATATTATAATTCACTTTTATAGATATTGTCGAAAAATTTACAATTTTAATAAAATATCAATATGTCTTGTTTAATAAATAATAAATATAAAATTAATAATATAATAACAATATGTCACTCTAATAATAAAATAAATATGTAGTATATTAATGTGTCATGTTTAAATTATGAGCGATACCTCTTAAAAATGTTAATATGTCCCTATTATTATAATTGCTAACTATTTTAAAGATTCGCTTATCAACATCCAAAAATTTTTTTTGTTTTTTCGGTGGGCTTTTACCAGCTTCTAATTGGCAATAAAAAGTATCCCGACCACTCTGTATTTTTCTTAAGCAAGATATAAAAGCCCATAGTGTTGGATTAGTAACCCCCATTTGAACATTGAGTCGTCTATTAGCGGCTTCGGCATAATTATTAGTTCTATCGTTTTTATTTAAAACTCGTTCGTGGACATTCCACAGATTTGGAGGAAAACGTGCATTTCGACGTCAATTTCTATGAACTCTACCTATATAATTTTCTTCAAACCAGTCTAACAAGGGTAAGATTTCTTCTGGTAATTCATCCGACAGAATGTCCATAATAACACCTGGCGCCGAAACGTAGCTCGCGCCGAAAAGCCCGCGCCAAAACCCTCGCGCCGAAATGTCCTAGATCGGGACCTAATGATGCGAAGAAAAGAAAAAAGAAAAATAAGCAGTTGACGCGCAGTTCGATTACACAGTTCTATTGCCACGTTAACGTTTTCCATAAGTGCACAGTATACACAATGTATGCCCACTGTGCAAGTCGATCGATCGTGTGCGGACACGGGTTATCGCGATACCATCAATATCCTTCGCGGAACCGTTCGGGTGCTCTCAAAAGAATCGCTGTGGCGTGACGGAAAGGAATAATAACATTATAAATCCTTTAGAAAAATATAAACGCAGAAGTCGACTACGGCGAAGACGACCCCGAAAAGGTTAAGCCGAGCCGTGAAAACCCCTGATGGTACCCTCGTTTAAATACGTGTTAAACACAATGGCCGTCGTGACGCACTGGACGCACATCATCGGACATGACAGCGTACCGTTTACTGTGTACCAATCGTATTATATCATAACAGGACGTGGCATATTTATCGAATGGTGGTGGTAGAGGGAGGGATGAGTAACTAAATGTTTCAAAAAAGCACTACCAGATTCCCTGAATAATTAATTATGAAAATACTAATAATACGTACGGACCGAGTAAAATTTTTATTTTATTTATCTTGATTCGATCACCATGTTATAAAATATGTGTAAATTTTGTCGCCACAATAATTACTAATTACTAGGGAACGGATTTATATGTAATAAAAATACATAAATATGTACATATGTATGTAAGTATAATTTATAAAATATGTACTAAAACCATCCAAATATGTAGGAAAAAAATTTAAAAAAAAAAAAATTATAATTATTAAATTATCAAAATGATTTGTTGCATTGAATAATTACAATATATTTTAAATTACCTATCAAATATTAAATGTCGCCTATTAGATCTGAAAATATTTTTAAAACGGCTAAATGATCGTTCCACATCAACCTACATCGGTTGATTTAAGCATATTTGAAGGGCATAATATTAGAAGGCGATAATTCCAAATTTTTAGAAAGGTGTCTGCCACTAATTATGTTATTAATTGATTTAAAATCAATATGGCCTGAAATTTTTTTCTGTCAAAACATGAATTTTCTTTTTTACTACTTCTCCTATTGGTCCGTTTACGAGTTTTCATTTTGCAATCGTTGATTCGACAATTTGCATACTTTCATTCAAGGACATATTTTTGTTTCTAATTTTTTAATTGTATGTGCAATAAAACTAAAATTCATTAAGATGAAAATTAAATTTGTTTTCAATGTTTCATTTTGCATAATATTTTGAGCTTTTCTAATAGCGATAAAAGTTCTGGATCTAAATTTGAAATAATTTTTTGTATTTTTGTACGAAGAAGACGTATGAATGATGAAATAATAAAATATGTTTAAAAATATTTACAAATTAGTGAAATATGTAAAAATATGTAATTATACCAAAATATGTAAAAATATGTAAAATAAAAGTAGCATCATATTAATAGGAATGATTTAAATCATGAACATTTCTTATCAAATTTTAAATATCTCGTTTTAATAAAAATATGTATTTACATATAAATCCGTTCCCTACTAATCACTGTTAACAACACTTGTATGCATTTACATATTTTTATTGGCGGATCAAAAAAGTAGCTTGTTTGTACTAAAATGTGTTTCATAACCTAACAAAACTGAACACGAAATTTTATTTAACACATTTTTCATATTATGGTATTTCTGTATTTTCCGGGCATATTTTAGAATTTAGTATATATTTAAAATTTTAAAGACTCGGTAAAACGAAATTCACATTACACAAATAAAAATATTATTTTTTTCACTCATGTATCTACTTAATTATGGGTAATTGAACTTAATAATTAAAATAGACAAGGTTAAATTATTAATCTTAATCACTAATCGGGATCTCATGATATTATATTTTATCGTACCTATCGTAGTCATCAGTCATGAGTTTATGACCATGAGTTTATACCCATCAGTTTATGGGTACTTGTGCTGTGTTTTATTAAATCGATCGTTTTAAAATGCCGAAAATAAACACATTTTGTAAAATTTCGAAAGTGAAAGCTTCTAACATTAGTCGCGTCAATAGTTTCATCTCTGAATATGGTGAAAATATATTTTCATCGAATGGAAATATATTGTTTTGTAAAATATACGAAATGAAAAACGATTTATGGTTCTACAACATCTTAAAACCCCTAAGCACGCACGTGGTATTCAACGACTCAACGTCCAACAACAAATGATTCAACAACTTTTACCTATTACATCAAAAATGAATTCTTTTAATAAAGACCAACACTTTGTTAGCTGCCAATATACCTGTAAATAAATTACAAAATACCTATTTTCGTTAATTTTGGAAAAATACACACATAAGGACATTCTATCGGTACCTATGTTAAGAAGTACTTATGTCAACGATTGCTATGATGAGACAGTGGATTCCAAAAAAAAATAAGTGTTTGGTAAGAAAGTCTAGGTTTCGATCGCCGAAACTACTGATGTAGAATCTCGATTTATTGCAAACGTAATTATTGGTATATTAAATGTCGATGAACCAGGTAAAATATTTTAAATTTTTTCTGGTGTTCTCGAAAAAACCAATCACTCTACAATTTGTCAAATATTTGATAAAGCTCTCTTTACATTATATATTTATGGAATCCGTCATCCCGATGTACTTTTGTTTTTAAGTAATGCCGCTCCTTATATGGTTTAGGCAGCTAAATGTTTACAAGCTTTTCACCCAAAAAATGGTGCACGTCACTTGTGTATGGGCTTACTTATAGGCTTCACCAGGTGGCAGAAAAATTCGCGGTCAATTAAAAAAAAAATGTACGAGCTTATTTCAAACACAAAAACAAAATTTCTGAATGCTCCAAGTCGTATTGATTTGCTTAAAACTGTAGCTCCAAGTATTCCATTACCTCCAACGCCTATATGAACAAGATGGGGTTACATGGATTTCTAGTTAATTGTATTATTGCGAACATATACAAATTATTCGAAATATGATACAGAAATTAAAACCGGAAGACATCGTTTCAATCGATAAAGTTCAAAAATTAATTTCTTAAACCAATTTGAAGCAAATTTAACATTTATTCATTCAAACTATGGATTTTTATCTAATACTATAACGTCTTTAAAAAGTCAGAATGTTTTAGCAGCAGACTCAATTAAATTCATAGAAACTGTGAGAAGTGAAATATATGAAGTTAGTGGTACAAACAGCATCGATATAAACAATAAATGTAAAAATATTTTTTTAAAAAAAATAATGGTTTTTATGTACTTACGAAAATTTCAAAAATATTTTCCGGTGATGTATTCACGTAGGAGGGTATCCTAGAAGATTTGACAAGCAACGATTTATTGCATTATAAATACGCACCTATTACATCTGTTGGTGTAAAACGATACATAAATTTACTAACGGACAATTGTAACGTTTAATACTATTTGAAAACTTATCCAAATCATTAATAGTTCAATTGCAATGCAATAACATCGGGTAAAAATTTAAATGTTAACAATTTAATTAATCTGTTATTTTTTTAAATTATAATTTTTAGTAACATAAAATATTTTTGTTTAGTTTTCAGATGGAGAGAATTCCATCCATTTTTATAAATCATTGACAGTATCTATAATATATAAAAAATAAAAATTATTTAATTAAAAATAGAATATTACAGTAATTTTTTTTTTTTAGAGCATAACTGCACACATATTTTCATATTTTATAGATTTTTAGGACATATAACTGTCGGCCTTAGAAATTAGTAAGCAAATACCATACTCTTACGAAATATCCTGAATTTCAAGCCTGAGCATTAACGAGTTCAAAAGTTAAAATTGTCATGAAAAGTGGTCTTAAATCTATATTACAAAAATGGGTACATATTATTATTGATTATAGAATACAATTATTATTAAAATCATTCCATAATCTATGATATAATTAAATAAGATTGATATTATTAAATATTATTGAATGAGAGAAGAAATTTAATAGCTAATCAACATTTTGAGATGACTCTTTTATTGAGATTCAATAGGTATTTTAATTAACCTGTCCATTGTATTATTTTATTTGTTTAGATTTGAATAAAGTTAAATAATATTATATATTTATTTCAATGTTTTGTATCTACTCTTCCTATATATTTATTGCCTGTATAATTTTATAATTACACTTTCAGCTGCAGTAATTATTTTTAGTTTTCATACTGTTATTGAACATTAATAAGAATACTTTTTCTAAATTATATTTATCATATGTAATTTGTATGAAAAATGAATAAAAACAAATGATACATAAAGTACCATAAATTTGACGTTTGAGTGCTTAAAAACAATCCCAATAAAGAAATGTATATTTTTCTACTCTTATTAGAGTCTAATTAAATTTTTTTTATTTTCATTATCGTTAATGTTAAATAAGATTTGTTGTAAATCGTTAATATGTATTACTTATATTAACGCTTAATTTAAATATTTTTTTTTTTTTTTGTAATTAACTTAACTTTTAAATCGAAGTTAAGTTAAGTTAAAGATATTTTTTAACTTTTTTTACTGAATTTTTTAACTGAATTTGTTTACAGGGGGTTCGGGATGTATACAACACGTCTTTAAAAGATTAAACCACCGAAATTTCGTATAACATTCTCTTAACAATTTTGTTAAACGCATCAATTCTATATATAAAAAAAAAGTCAAGGGTTGCAAGCAGAATAACAAAGAAAAATTAATTTGTATAATTTTGGGATATGCAAGGTTATTTTATGAATAAATTCAATTATGCCTTCCAGAAAAATATTTCACCTTCAATAGGTCTGAGCATCCCATTTACTATTTATAACAAACAATACGTCATAACGGTTAAAATGACACTGTTTTTTCGTTTTAAGCTTAATGTCAAAATTGCAACATTTGTTTTATGTGCTTTGTTTTTTGGTCACCCATATAATTTCTTATATCTTGAAATAAATGAACGCAATTAATTTCTCGTTAATTTTAAATCAAAAAAGCTTATTTATATAGTTTGCTCTTGAGCTTTATAAAAAACTTATTTACTATTTACTGAACAAAATAATTGTCATCACGTTTACAGAGCAACTTTAACAAATATTGTCAATATTTTATAGGACAGTTTTTTTTCCAACAAAAATAATTATTATCATCATGTCTAGCCGAAGACAATATTTGAACACAGAAATTGAAAATATAAAATAAATATGAAAACATTTAAATCCACGAAAATCATAATTATCTATCAATAATAAAAAAACTAATACTTACCTATGTAATATTAGTGTATGTTTCAAGTTCATGTGAAAATCGTAAAATTCAAAGTCACGAAATCTTTCAATGGCAAAAACGATAATTGCAAACTATTTTTAGCAAAGTTATATGATTTGTCAATTGATTTGTATTCGTACATCAAAAAATATTTAAATTTAAAATAATTATTGTCACACATGAATATTTTAAGATACAACATATTTTTCGTATATATTATTTTAATAATATGAAAAGAACAATAATCTATTTCAACAAAACCTATCTACATAAGAATGAGTGTAATAGATTTGTCCCGCACACGTAGATGTATGATTTTTATTGCAAACACTACGACGAAACAATACGTTCATAATACTGTAGGAAAAAAGAATCACTGCACCGTGAGACGGATGCATACGGATCATGCATCGAAATGACTAGGTACGTTCCAGTATGTCGAGAGTACTTCTTCATCCATTCACTGGTCGTGTGGACAACCAGATATTCTTTAAACGACGACTCCGAAAAGTTCCTACGACTCGGAAAATTTCGATCATTTTTTGAAGTGGGAAAAGTGCAAAAATAAATGAAATTCGGTCGGCCGCCGTATGTATTCATTCATGGTTCAAGACACAGTTTTGTTTTTTATAGATTACTACAGTACACTGATATCGATAAATTTATACAAAGAACAAAAATTGTTGATTATCATCAAAATATAAAATTAATTTAGACTAATATGATAAACTGGAATATCTTGTGGAAAATATTTACTGAATGACCTAGGTTAGTAAAAAAGTTATAGGTAATATCAACGAAAAAACAATCACAGAATTTGCCTAAAATCACCTATATTCATTCTAAACAACTAGGCCGAAAATACTATAATTCTTAGATTTCATGATTATTTTCATTATAAAAACTTTTAGTAACTATTATTTTCGTTATTTATTTTTGTTTTTTTAAATCTATGTTTAAGTATTTATAACTAACATGCAAATTTGTAGCAGCTACTGTTCATTATATATTTTTCAAAATACTCATAAAAAATCTTTAACACAAATAAACTATTCCAAATGATATAAATCATTAAAAATACAATTTATTATTACATCTCTTGAGTTATAATAATAATAATAATAAACAAATATAAAGTTTGGAAATTAGCAAAGGCAAGGTAAATTCTATAAACCTTACTAATTATTAAATATTATAAACCAAATACTGTATGTATGTTATACATTTTTACTTAGGTATATCGATTGTTTATTGTTTATATAAAAAAATAAGTTTTAAATTATAAAATAATTATATTAACTAGTTTTATCACATGAAAATAGATTTTGCGTTCAATCATAAACATTGTCTATGTATTAAAAACTTAATAATAAAATATATAAAATAATAAAAAGAAGAATATAAAATTTCTTGACACATTTCACATTGTGACTGAACTATATAAAAGAATATATGTATAAATATATTATATATTAAAAAACATATGGGTAAATACTGACTGGATTACAATATATAAATATTATAAAATTCAAGGCTCAAAATACTACGATATGAATTCTGTGACAGATGATGATCGTCTGGAAGATGATGCCTGTAGAGGTACAGTAGAATCTTGGTGTTGGCCATGGGTAGGCAAGTCCAATAATGTTATAGGTGAAAACCGAACTCGAGCTGTGGATGTAGATGTTATTGAACTATCCCTGGCTGACATGTAACTACTATCATCACTGGTTAAACTGTCTGGTGGAGTCGGATTGGTTGGCGATACTATTTAACGGTATTGCAATTTATTACAATGATAATAATAAAAATAATAATTAAAATTCAAACAAAGTATAACAAAAATATGCATTTTAAATATAAATTTACCTGCACTAGGACTCGATGAGCCAACTGCAGTTTGTCGACTGCAGTACACAGATTTTTTCAAACTGGACCGCAATCTCGACGGTGTACCAGGCTATCATCAAAAATTATATTTAAACCAGAACACAAGTCAGTATATATATAATTTGACAACTGTTAACACCAGATATTATTCTAATGGGCAGTACAATCCAAATTGGGTAGTAGGAAAAATCAAAAGGGCAGTGGACTTTATGAATATGGGCACCTTATAAAAATATAATTTTCCTTGTAGAATGATTAAATTTCTACTAAGTATTTGAAATTTGTGTAATTTATAAACCCAACCTAGTACCTAATAAGTAATAATTATGTAAGTTTACAATCTTTGCTACTTCGATGATTGATTAATCTATGAAATTTAAATTTAAATAGTGGTAAAAGATCTGTATTTTTTTTAATATTTTACCACGAGATGATCAAAATTCTAAAATATCAATGTACAATTTATTTGGGGAGGGGTTAAGTATTATAATTCAAATACATTTCATAAAACAAACTTTTCAGTGTGTTTGGATTGTAGCTAAAAATCCTTAGAATAAGCCCTGGTTAACACTTACTTCTAAGGTAGTTGGTCGCTTTAGAACTTCTTGCATTGTTGGATTATGGTCTTGTGAAAAATAAGTGGTAAAGTCTCTGGCTCGTCTGAGATACGGAAGAGACAATGAAGACTTGTCCGTTTCAGTATTCATTTGTTGCTGCAGAAAATACGACGATGTTTCTGCAGGATCCATAGAAAATGTAGGATTACCACCCCCGCATTGGTACCGAATCCTGCTGAAGGAAGGTGAACTACCTGCGCTACAGATGACATCACTGTTAGCGCTGGGATTGTCGTACGCGTACAATGCTCTATTTTCATAATCATAGCCACTATCTCCTCCTCGGTCGCTGGACAACTGACGATATCCTCGGTCGCTGGACAGTTGACGATATCCTCTGTCGCTTGACAATTGACGGTATTCTCGGTCACTGGATAGTTGTCGATATCCTACGAAAAGTCCATTATGTGATTATTACATCATATAGATACTTCGACGTATAATTATTTACCAGTATGAGATGAAAAGTCACTTTGCTTGTAATAGTCGCTCGACGTGGTACCATAAAAATGCTATAATAACAACGTAAAATAAATAATGATCTTTTATATAACAAATTTCCTGTTATTTTTATATTGAAATCAATTACAAAACCGAATACGTATTTATAAAATTAAAAAAAAACCAGCGAATGCAAGGATATTTAGAGGAAGCCAATATGATTTTAGCGACTAAGTCAATATGTTTTTCTTGTTAAAGAATAAATGTTGTTAAAATAAATATTTTATCGTGAACCTGTCATTATTTATATTTAGTATATGTGGGTATTACCCCCTCCTCAACATAAACGCAAATTCTATAATTGTAAAATTTTCATCATACGAGAATTTATACATAGAAGCCACAAGGCTCAGTGGTAAAAGTTGTGCCTTGAATCACTCAATTATTTCTCTGAAATATAAAGATGACTATTTTTAAGGCCGAAACATAATATTTTAACTAAGGGAAAAAAAGTGTTTCAAGCTGCGATTTCTATCTCAATGGGTTGAAGCTTCTTTTTAATGAAAAATAACCTATGCCACTTACCCTAAACCATATTTAATTTAAAATTTGAGAATTTGAGTATAAGCTGAAGTAATATTTTAATTTTAATATTTGTATCTAAAATACGTCGGATATACAGAATTATATAACAATAATGATTTAAAAATCTATCAATTAAAATAATATGTTAAGAACAAAAAATAATTTTCATTCGAAAATTAAGAATAATTCCGGTTGAATATTTCGTTTTATGTTCGTATATACATTTTCCTGTGAAACCGTTGATAACGAAAATGGATTTAACCAAATCATAACTCACGTCATTTTTGTCATTGTTACAAGCACTACTCGACTTCCTTCGAGGTGATGGCCTGGTTTTTCTCCGTGATCGGCTCAAACGGTGTTGTGGACTATCGGTGAATCGTAAAGGTTTGGCGTCCAAACCTTGCATCAGGGGCGTGCGAAAGTGTTTCGGTGGGCCGTGATAAGTATTGTGTTTATTGGCTGAAAAAATAAATTAATCAATCAAATTGAACACATAAATTATGAGGTTTAGCGCATTAATTAACAAATTTATGAGGCGATCTACAGAAAATCATAAATAAAACGCTACACGTGTTGAAGTATACGTATAATTACAGTGACTCGAAAAATTCTGCTGGTGAAGGTGATGACCAATCGATTCATCGCCCACTTCAAAAGGCACGCCGCGGCTGGATTACAAAACAAAAAAAAATGTAATTACGGTTTGGAAATAAAATGAAAAAAGTTCATTAAATTTGAGTTTTTACCCGTACGAACACCTCTTAATATCCACACCTAACACGAGACCGGCCAACATGGACGCGGCCATGTGTAAGACACTCTCGACCGCAGTAGTTCTGGAAGCTCCTACCGATGAAGATGATGATTTCGACGAAACGCTTGGCGGCGCCGCCGCTAACAATCCGCCTTGAGTGGAATAGCTGCAATCTCCACTACTATCACATGTGGTCTTGTTCAAGGATTTCGGTCGTTCATCGTCGTTTGGCCAAAAATCAGCGGACATCGGAGGACCACCATAATCTTGGATAAATCATAACAGAAAAAAACCATTATTATATCGGAAGTCGTTCGAGTGGTTAATGAAAAATGAAATAAACATTATAATTATTATTATACACAAAATGGCGTCACTTATATAATATTATTAATAGATTTTGTTATAAGCTGGATTAGTCGCGATGAAATAAGAGAAAGAGTGAGTTAAAAAATATTGAGGTAAGTTAAGTTTATCTTTCCGAGAAGCGGAAAATAAAAGTTTATTGATCTTATCTCATTATGTTATATGGATCAAAAAATATTATATGATTTGATTACTAATTATAAGGCCTAAGAGAGTCCAAATAATATAGGAAAATTATTATGTATTTTAAAGATATTACATGGTTAGTTATTTTAATTGGAAAAATTTAATAATACGAATTTATAAGTTTTACAGAGGGAAGTGTTTACTCGGAGAAAATTATTTCATTTAAATATTTATTAGAAAATTAAATAAATGTAAGTATAAATAAATATATATATATATATATAAATATGTTATAAATTAAATAAACATGCTTACCAATTGTAGCGACTAATTATCAACGAAATGAAACATGCACAATCATCTACAGAGAATATTTTAAACTATTGCGCGAAACCAATGAATCAAATTACTTTGATGCTATATAAAATAAAGCTAAACAGTTAAAATATCAATAACAAATAGTAACAAACGGTAATTTATACTTACTGTGTATATATATATATATAAATATATATAAGTATATAGAAACTTACTGTATCAGTCATAATATTATCAATTAGTACATTTTTGCGAAAACTTGAAATAATTTTTTTTCAAAACTAGTTAATATCACTAAACATTTTGTTTATTCATTCATTCTGCATATTCCCAGTATAATTATTATACACAAAAATAATCTAAATAATGATTTATAAAACTTACTAATGATAAATTTTGAAAAAATGTCAAAAAAAATTCTTAAAACTAATAAAAAAAAATTCACTACAAGTATATGATTAAAAATAAACAACTCTAATAAATGGGAGCAATTTTTTTTTTTTACGTACGTGCCTAATAATTTGGGAAATAGGTACAAAGTAAAATAATAATTATAATAATAATAAGTAATAATAAAAATATTAAATAATAATAATAATAATAATAACAGCCATTGGCCTAAGTCTAAAGATATACAAAATACATTTTTGTGATGTGCAAACTGGAATGTGTATTTTTTTTAACTTCAAAATAAATGAAATTAAAAATATTTAAATAAACAATTCAACAGTCAAGCAGTGCTTCAAGCACAAAATATTAAAAGCTTCATTTTGAAATAAAAATAATAAATTTGTAACAAACTAATAACAATTCTTAAATATATATATATATATGTATATATAAAGACCTTAGAACCAAAACCATTTAGTTTTTGATAATATATTTATTTTATTGCTTTTTTCTTTTATTTTTATCTATTCCACCACCGAGAAATGATTTTTGTAAAGGGGTTAAAAGGTTATTATAGTATGTAAGGGATGCAAAAAGAAAAATTATAGACTTATGGTCTCAGCTTCATCATTGTCCTGGTCACGGATACCTATTTCTTGTAAAGCTGCAAAATTTGAGCAAACCGATGAGTGGTGTTTTTCCAGATTAGGTGCTGATCTAGACCATCCCCTGAAAGATGTAGTGGCTGGCGATGATGGATAAGATGGGCTTCCACGAATTATCTGAACACGTTCACGTTGATGGCATGTGCTTGGGCCCCATGTTTTGCCTTTAACTCCGTCTGCTGGCACTGAAATAATTTACACATAAGAATAAAGCCATACATAATATACAAATATATAAATTTTAATTCTTTGAACTTTTTTTTTTTTATTGAATTTACAAGAAAACCATACTACAACAAAAAAAATGTAATAAATAATATATATATATATATTATATATGTAATATTGAGTTTCAAATTGAATAATTTTATTTTTATAAAATATGTAAAAAAAAACAGTTGAACAAATAACATACATTTTTGCTACAGAACCACCAATATTTTTTAAAATTATTTTTAAGATAACTATAATATTTCAAAAATGTTTGAAGAGACTAAAAGTAAATATTTTTTAATATTTTTTTGGATAAATATCTGTCAAACTCAGATTAAGAGGCCAAGTTACAGTAAAAATGTTATTACCACAACGAAGTTACACAAGCTTGGGAGCGATTATATTAATTATTATAATTACACCAACTATTATTTCAAAAGTTTCAGTAATAAATTGTTACTAGCTGAATTACCCAGCTTCGTCCGTATGTAGTTTTTACTTTCTAAACTAAACTAAATTTTTAAATCAACACACATTGTTATATTTTAAAGAAGAAAAAAAATGTTTTTAATTAATTTAATCAAGTGCTAATTATTAGTAGTAGCTGAGTTATAAATAAAAAATAAAAAATAATAACAATAATAATATTTACAAATGATTCTATAATCCTTATCCTTATATATATATATAAAAAAAAAAAAACAGACCTTTGTTGTTTCAATTTTGTAATGATACTATTTAAAATTTTTCCAATTTTTTTTTTTTTTTTGTAAAGTTATTCTTAATACTCTCCGAAGTTAATTCAGTTATTAATAATTAAATTTAAGTTGCTTAATTTTTTATTTTGTATGTTTGAAGGGAGAGAGAAGGTGGATTGTATCTATAAATAACAGTTTTATAGCGTATCATTTAAATAATTTAACAATTTTTTTTTCATAAGGTTAGAATAACTGTTTCTCATATGAACATTTGTACATAGCATTTTCTAAAGTTGGAAGACCTGACTATTAATACATTTATACAACACAAAATAAAACTTTGCATGGCTGTTATATATTATTCGTTAAGGGTTTAAAATTCTATAAGTTTTTTTGTTAATCTAAGAGTTAAATTTTAAGTAATCAATTATTAATGTGTTAAACATATTTGTATCTTGGCATATTATAAGATAATATCAAAGGACTCCCCCAGAAAAATTCTAAAAACCGCCAATTTAAAAATATACAATATATCCAATAATATACGGTAAATCTATGAAATCTTGGAAATCGAGATAATGAAAATATAAGATTAAATATAATTAAATTTTTTTAACATTATTGTTTTATTAAGTTATTAATATTATTTAATATTATTTTAATTAAGTTATTAAGTTTGCAGCTGTAATAGAAAAACCAGTTTTGTCCTATGGTGAAGCACTGGTAATGTGATCGTTAGTGATATAAATATTCTTTTAGAACCCTGAAGCATCACACAATGGTAACAAATTAGCATTTTTTAGTATTAAAACATACTTTAACTATATGCAATAACTCAATAGTACTCAAACTTCATAAGTCATAGAAATATGAATTTGATTTCAAAATAATCTTGTGAAGTTTTACTATTACATTTTTATATTAAAATTTTTGAATAGTCTTTTGATAACTTAATTTCACTATTTTATATAATTTTTTAAAAACATTTTTTTTTATTATTTTTAAGCATAAATAAAATTATTATGAATAAATCTATTTCAAAAATTATAAGTAGAACTTCTGAAGTTTATTTTGATATCAATATTATTGTATATCTATGACTAACTAGTCTTAAGTTATATTGGACATTTGATGTTTTCAAAAGCAGGTTTTTACAGTAAAATGTTGGGTACTGCAAAAACCTCTTAAATTAATCCTACACAAAATATTGAACTGACCAACACCTTATTCACAAAACAACGAAAAAGAGTGACAAACAGTCAAGGAATTAAATAAGCATACCTTGTTACTAAATCAATGTTATTTTTCTACTATAACTACATGTATATATTATTCTTCAAATTCAAAAATTTCTTTTCAGACTAATCGTCAGTAGTAGAAAATTCAAAAACTGCTCTCATATTATCAGTTACTAAGTCATGTTTTTGAACATTTAAGTTAAATGCTAACAATGCATAATACCTTCATTTGCATAAATTCAGCTTCCCTGCAATAGTACAATACTTAAACATAATTCTTTGAGGTAACATTAATGTCTACATAAATCTAAAAAATTAATTTAATTAGTTAATGCATTTTTTTTAAATATAAAAATTAAAATTATGTATTGTTTATTTGAAAATAAATAGTAAAAAACAATAAATAAATCTAAATAGAAAAAAAATACACAAAAAAATATAGTATATAAAAAATATAACGATTACAATATATCTTAAATTAAAAAAAATGTATAAAGATATCATATTTAATACTTGTATATTATATTAAACCGCAATTAATTTTAAAATTTAACAAGTGAATTAATTACTATAAAATATAAGTTAATAATAATTATAAAATAAATTAATAACTTTCTAACATTATTATTAGTTCTTATTGTAAAATACTTAAAAATGTAAACCTGATATTGCTCACACAAAAGGGTTATTAATCATAAATAAATAAATATTATAATAGCTAATAGCAGAGAAGAATAAGCGTTTCAAAACACTGCAATTTGGTACATTTTAATAAATAAATCAAATAATAATATATAAAAATAAATCAAATAATCAAATAATTTATAGGTACCAAGATATTTACTATCAAATGAGATTACCAAAAAACACTAAATTAATATTTCAAGAGTTTACTATAGAAAAAACTAACTTCATATAATACAGACATAGCCATATTTAATTTCAAAATACTAACAATATTAGTATCATAAAATTATAGAAATGCAAACTTCTAAATTAGTATACTCACGTGCAATAGCTCTCAGTCTAGGAATATTTGGGGAACCAGGTGGACTGTTTGGACCAGATGCATCACGATTTTTTCTGTCACCAGTGTGTTGTACAGTTATTGTATGTCGAAAATCTATAAAATTTAAATAAACTTAGCCACTGAAGTTTAAGAACTTTGGAATAAAATAATATAAAATTACCAGACGGAGAACTGATGGGCAATTGGTTTGGTTCTTTTTTTAACATTTTCAAAATGTTAGATTTCTTAAAATGTCCACGTCGTTTATTGGGAGTTGGTATTGCTGGTGAAGCTTGTTGTTGTTGCATTATAATATTCAATTCCCATTTGAGCAGTTCCATCTCACGCGCTTCTAGATCACGTTCTCTTTGTTTTAAATGTTTCTCAGCGATTTGTTGTTGTAACTGAGCACGACTTAATTCTTCTTCACGACATCTCAATTCCTACAATACAAAACATAGTCCTAAGAATAGATTTGATATCCAATATACTTTTACTTACTTCTTCTTTAGAACTAAAAGCCTTAAGGATGCATTTCAAAAAATATTATGGATTTAATTTTAAAATTAAATAACAAAATCTGATATGTAACTAAACATGACTATCTTACTTTTTCTTTTAACCTTAGTCCTTCGAGTACTTGTTCAATTTCTATTTTCCAAACATCTTGCAAGGTATGAAAAGATTCATGAGGGGTTTGAGTAAAAGCAGAATGTACAATCTCATCCAATGATGTCAATATGTCATCAAAACTTGGCCTCATATGAGAATCAGAATACCAACAAGCTAAATAAATAAATTAGTTAATACTGTAGTTTATTGATGAATTGTTGTATTTTTGGTATGAAAATGTACTCATGAATACCTTCCATAAGTTCTTTAAATGGCTGCGGACAAGTTGATGGTATTGGCAAAGTAAGTTTATTTGCGGCAACTCCATAAGCTACAGCTAATGAATCAATACCTTTGTATGGTGTTTGTCCAGTAAGTAATTCCCATAGTAATACACCATAACTATAACACCAAAATATAGTTCAAACTTTGACGATTTAGTTATATCTTTATAAAATTGTAAAATTATATTGATAATTTCTAAAAAATCATAACTATTTGTGGGAATAATTTTCGGTAAGTGTTCAAATTTTACACTTTCACATTTAATAAAAATATATATATATATATATATATATATATCAAATTATCAAATTAGTAATACTAGGTAAAATAGTTAACAACATTACATAAAACTAAAATCAACTAATTTTAATATGAAATAATATGATTTTTAATTGTTTTTTTTTAGACAAAAATATAAGCAATAAAAAAAATACATATAAATTTGGTTTATCTAATTTCTATACGCATGCTTATAATTATTATAACATAACCTCACACAAAGTTTCTGGACAACATTCTAATCATGGTAACAAAGTTTTTTTTGGTTTTTCCTTTATATTGTATATATTAGACAATTGAGGACAATTTCTTCGAGTATCATCAACATTGTCTAGTTTTGGATATTAACAATAATTTCTGAATATAAATTTAAATACAGATTTATTACTCGAAAAATGTTTACAGTAAAACCTATAACTATAATCCTTCATTCACTTGAAATCTAAAATAATATACCAGCTATGAAAAATATACTCATTTAAATTGATAAATATATTATGTATATAACAAATAGTCTGTAGATTATAATAATATCATTTTTTTTTATATTTATTAACCGAATGATAAAGGATCTAATGAATCAGATGAATGTCATATTTATTGTCATCCTTAATAAATTAGCAATATTTACAATGACTTGAAAAAAATAATTGTTTAAATCAATACCATCTTCACACCACAGAATTCAATAAAAATATTAATTATTAACTCAAATATTTTGATTCAATAGCTTTAGATTTAAACATGATGTTTATTTATAATTAGATTAATAAATTTTAACTATTATCTGTTCAAACCTCCAAACATCACTAGCTTTTGAGAATGTTGATTGTTTTATAACCTCTGGAGCCATCCAAGCATATGTTCCTGCTGCTGACATTCTAGTTGTTTTGTATACTTCTCTAGCAAGACCAAAATCAGTGATTTTTAATGTTTTGAATTGTAGATCATTGTTTTCAATAGGTTCATTTAATAGTACTGTAAATAAAATTTTTTAAAAAAATAAGTATTGCATATTTTAAGCTATAATAAAACATATACAAGAATATTACAAATACAAATAGGTATTGTTTTGAAATTGTATTCAAGTCTTCTAGAAACCATATGCAGTCATGGACAGACAACTAATTATCATACAGACTTAAAGTTTACATTCTATAATAATAACACATTTATATAAAAATACAAATGTATTCCATAAATAAAAAAATCATATTTTACAATAAAAATCTAGAAAATGAACAAAGAAATTACTTTATTTTTATTTCAGTAATAAAAATATTCTTATTCATTTAAATACCTATAATTGAATTTGTGGGAATTATATTAAAAATCCATATAATGTTCTTAATAGAATTTTTTTTAATATACAAATGCAAAAGTATATAATTCTACCCCACTTTTAAATTTACTTTACAAACTAATTTTTTCGCAGTACAAATATTCAAAACATTTACTTCTAACATATTATATAAATAGTAAATATTTTTCTCATATGTAACCACTTGTTCATAGAAATAATCATAGAATATCCAGTTTCTTAAAATATGTAATCAGAACTTTGAAAAGTGGTTAAAACTGAAATTGTATTTGAATTCGAAATCAAAATAATTAAATCCTATGTTCGAATCGAAAATTGAATAAGGAAAAAATTAAAACCAATATTAAAATCCAAATAAAAAAAATACTTGAATTTCAAGTTCTATAAATAGTGATTTACTATAAACCAACTAATGATGATAATAACAATGAGTATAATAAATAAATATAATAAATTAAACTCTTTCCCCTAATTTTAGTTCTGGATTCTAGTTTTAAAACCAACCAAACAACACATTTGTGAAACATTCTGATATTAATAAATAAGTAATAAACTAATAAGTAATAAGTAATAATAAAGTATTATGGAAATATAAAGAAATAATTTATATTAAAAATCTATTTCTGGATGAAGGACATATCAACAACCGAGAATTTATCGATGAAGTTATGCGTGCGAAAACAATATATGAGTGCTAACACACTCTAAATATTCTCTAACATGAGAATTTTATGTGCATAATTAAAATAGATATGGCGACATATTATCAATAATCAAGAAAATTATTTAGTCTTGGAAGGATAAGAAAATGAACACGAAGAATAGAGATTTAGAGATCAATTAAAGGGCAGATAATCAAATCTAAAATCTAGGTTATGGTTTAAATGGTACATGTATTTTCCAAAAAATGTTAAAACATAATTTTTTCAACACCACACGATTAAAGGATGAAAAAATGAAGTGTAGCCTGTAGTTATAATTTAATCTTGCAACTCATTTAGTTTTCAATTCCAATATCGAATTTTATTTGATATTTCATTATCATACAAATAAATTAATGTTTCTACGATGTAATCCTTCTTCCTTAATATTTAAAAAATAGTATCATAACTACAAGACCCGTATTTGATAAAAAAACACAATGTACGATAACGTTTTTTTTATTTGATAACAATAGTATAGTCCAGTGGCGTCATTTCAGTTTTTGATAGGGGGGGCAACATTTTTGACCGGCTATACTAGAGATGGGCAAAATTGTTTGAACATCGATATTCGACAAATCGATACATTAATTTTTAAAATATCGATGTATTCGATGTATCGGTGAAAAACTATCGATGTTTAAGAACATCAAAGTTTAAAAACATCGACAATTTTTTTTTCCCCTCTAGTGCTGCCATCTGTTGCACACCTTATTACTTGTACCTTGTATTATTTACTTGTTTAAATAATAAATTTAAGAGTTAAAATACCATATTAAATACTTATAATCAGGTCTCGTAAGTTCATGCATTTGCATGTTTTCTTTGCTACATCAGAAAATATATTGAGATAAAAATCCGTTTCATAACAATTGTAATACAAATCTATAGTTTAATAGAGCATGTTTTTGCATGTTTAGTGTGTATTGGCATATTTGGCATATATAGTTGACTTTATTTATGTTATTAGCGCATATTATTTTATGTAAATTCAGCGAAATCGTTTTTTGTGAAAGTCAAAAGAATATTAGATCAATAAATGTTTAAATTCTTTCTTATTTACTTTTCCGAACTTGTTTATAAAATGTTAGTATTTTATCAATGTGGGTAATTCGTAAATGGTACACACAGTTATTTTTGAAAAATAATTTATTGATTTAAAATGTATACAATTACAACGCTCACAAACAAAAAAATAAAAATGTATAAGTGTATTAGAAATAGTAACGTAATTAATGTCGATACAAAAGGAAATAATAATAATAATAGTACATTAAATTGTAAAATTTACATGGTTATGGTGGACGTGTCGATGGCGGTTATAATACTTATAGCGATAACGCGACGGATACTGAACGACTGTTGTTGTATATGGCTAGCTCTCCCGGTATATATAGAGGCGATAACTTTCTTGATTATTCCTGAACAATCTCGATATGATAAGTGATTAATATATTTAGTCTCGAATGTTCTCGAAATATATAGATAATTCGATAAGCGTCGCGCGTTATTGATTGTCGCCACATCAATAATTTTAATTTTTAATGACATTAAATTTTATAAGTTAAAAGGAGTACCACGAAAACAATGTTATTGCGCACCATTACCACTCTCCTCTTATTGACGCATCCATTGTAATCTATCTATTTTCATCGCAACGTGTGTTCATTAACTATAATTTTAATAAAATGTAACCCAAGAAAAAATATAACTTTTAAAAATATAAATGGATTATTATTTTAAAAAATCCTTAAACGTTTTTTTTCGTGCATAGTTAAGGATTTTAAATGTATATTTGATCAAATATTAGTGCATTATCGCATGCTTATTTATGCGTTTTTTAGTGCATGAACTTACGAGCCCTGATTATAACTGTATAACAATTTTTGTATACTGCATACTAAACAATACAAAAAAAAAAAAAAAATTCTAACTTTTCAAACATAAACATTGATATTTAATTTCGAACATCTTGAACATAAACATCGATGTTTAATCGTTTAATCAAAATTAAATCATTTAAGTTGAAACATCGATATATCGACCCAATACATCAATGTTTTAAAAACATCGATGTTTTTTGCCCTTTCCTAGCCTATACCACCGGGGGAAATGTAGAGTTTCGCTCATACGTTTTAACTTATACTTTAGGTACATATTTTATTAGTTATATTATTATACAACTTAAATTTTTGCAAAGTATAATTTTGTATTTTATAAACATTACCTAAACAAGGTTAATTTAATCCTAAATTAATCTAAGCTGTAAGTGGATATCTTCTATTTTTCATTTTTGAAAATACATCTACTGCATCATCTAAACTGATTTTTGCAGTAATATCACTGTCAACAGCTATAACCATCAAATCACTCAGTCGATCATTTCCCATTATCAAGCGTAGATAGGTTTTAATTAATTTAAGGAAAGAAAAAAATCGTTCATTGGAAGCAGTTGTTACATGAAAAGTTTAAAGAATATTTATAATTTTAAGAGTTTCAGTAAAAGCTTTAGTAAGCTCATTTAAAATTTTAGAAATAGAAAAAAAATCATATAACAATCATCAAACTGACATGCGGTTTCACACATTCGTTCGTGCGCTGTAATGGAAATACACTTTTCAGCAAAAATATATTGTTACCATATTCTGTTTAAAAATAAATCGATAAAATATTATACTGATAAATGTTCTTTATTATAACGTTATAAAATATTAACATTGGTCAACAATATTAAAACTGTATAAAACCATAAGCGAATTCTAGTTAATATATTTTTATTTTTTCAATTATAACTTGAGAGCAACGTAGTTATTTTTTTAATGAAAATTAAATTAATTTCATAACAATTTTATTTTATTTATTAATTACATTAAAGTAATGAATAACGATTAAAGTGATTTATTATTTTTTTTAAAGTAACTAAGCTAACACTGAACAAATGCCAATTTATACTTAACCTTGTTTCTGTAGGAAATACAGAATTATAATTTATCGTTTATAATACTAACATTTATATTTTTAATCATAATAATAATATAGTGGTATTGGTTTGTTATAGTCCCGCCACCCATATAACAATATAAATATAAAATAGTTAGTAATCTAACAATTCGATGAAAGGTATATTAATGTAAATGAAAATATAAAATAATGTTTATAATTCAAAAGGAAATACGTACCATTACTTTTAGATAGGTACCTAATAATATATATAATTATATATAATATAATAAACCGATATACCGATTCGACGGAAATTTTTTACTCTTACATGGCGGAATTTATGTAGCGATCAAAACTGAACATAGGCGTGCGCACGGGGTATGCAGGGTATGCCGCTGCATAGTCTGCGGCTTCATGTGAGGGGCCCAGTGGCGTAGCCAAGGGGGGGGGGGCTAAGGGGGCTTAGCCCCCCCCATGGGCCGTGTTTATATGTATAATGTATCTTGACTATTTAATAGAATCAATGGATGCTCGTTTTAATCAAAGGCTTATTGATGTTATGCCACTTGAAGGACTTATTCCGGCCAATTTAAATATGTATGACGATAAAAATATTATAAAAACTGCTAAAATATATGTCCAAGATCTCCATGATGATACCTCATCTACAATCAGAGCTAACCTGTTTATATGGAGGCAACAATGGAGTCAAAATACTATTCCAAAACCGAATTCTGCTCTTGATTCACTCTCTCATCACACTAATCTTCGACCTAACATTAAAATACTTTTACAATTATTCGCCACGTTACCAGTTACCTCTTTTACTCCGGAAAGAACGTTTTCAGCACTTAATCGCTTAAAATTTTTTTTAAGAAGCACCATGTCGGAAAACAGACTAAATGGGTTAGCTATGGCTAATATAAATAAAAAAGAGCAATTCGATGAAAGTGAAATAATAACTGAATTTGCTAGAAATTCGCCTAAGAAGATGCAGCTGTCAGAGTGGAGCAAGTGACTGAACACTGAAACTAAAATTATTATTATTATTATTATAAATTATATATTAATAAATATTTTTAAAACTATTCTAAAATGCTTGAGTTACGTTTAGAAACTTGGTGGTAGATGGTGAGGGGGGTAAGGCTGAATTCTCATATCCTCTCTTACCTTACTTATCCAAAAAAGTAGTTAGCCCCCCCCCCCCCCCATTTAAAAATCCTGGCTACGCCACTGGAGGGGCCCATATTTATTATTAAGTTAAGAAACTTTAAATTTAATTACCGCCACAGGAAATTTAAATCAATTAAAGCTTAACAGTAATGATATTTCAATATTGAAGGAAAAATTTAATTTGAATACTACATTTGAGTCTGAAATTAAGCTCATTACAAATATGTCTGATAGAACTTCTATTAGAGGGTTATCAACTAAAACAATTGTAGTATGGCTGAATTGGTTATCAGAAAACGACCGGAAAATAATATTTTCAAACTTCAATAAAGCTTTAACACAATTTGCAACAATACCTGTGACAAGCTGCTCGTGTGAGAGGGATTTTTCTAAATTGTCTATTGTAAAGTCTAAACTTAGAAACACTATGTTACTAGAACGTCTTGATTCACTGATTTTAATATTTATCGAGCAAAAGATGGCATCAGAAATCAATATTGAAGATGTAATAGATGAATTCAAAGCATGTGTGCCGATAAAAAGAAGACTTGAACTTTAGATTTTAAGTACTCTCCATAAAATAACAATATTATAAATATGTTAAAATTATTCAAAAGCATTCAATATAGTACATACTTGATCTTAAATAAATAATAAATTTTTTTTTAATAAATATAAATCAAATTTCAAACTACTTATTTCTACAGTGCATTGTTTAATATTCTACTGTAAAATTATATGTGATTATAAGGGAAGTAAAGAAGCTACGTAGTATATATGCAAAAACTTAGATTGTGACTTGAATCTTATATGCGTTAAAAGAAAATGCAAATAAATTAAGGGAAGATTAGAAAATTTATTTGTGAGGGGCCCTATATTTCTTATTGCATAACCTGCGAATAAAGTCTGCGCACGCCTATGAAACTGAACAATAGTGATCCGTTTAACACCATCTTAAAAAATATAGCTGAATTTTGGGAATCACAGAAACCATAATTTTTAACATAATATGAATAAATAAACTCATTTTTATATTTATAATAATTGTTATATGGGTGGCGGGGCTCTTAAGTTTTCACTCGCCATAGCGGAGCTATAACAAACCAGTACCAATATAGTTATGATATGGCTCGCTCGAACGTATAGCGAACCTAGCAGTTAACTCTGGAAATATTTACAAAGTTGAGACACACTGCTATTTAGTATACGTTGAAAACCGTGTTCTTTTTATCAGTGGTAATAACATCTTATAATTGATATCGATGGTAATTCATAAACAGTGTTCAATGGTGTTTAACATTTTTCATTTTGTGAATAATAATATAATGGCGCAGAAATGTATTAATTATCAGTGCAAATCAAAATTTGGTAAAAAGTTTTTATCAGCTCAACAATCCGTATGCAATTATTATCATGTTCCTTTCAAACCCTATCAAAAAGTGTGTAGTATCTGTTTAGAAATATGTATAAAACATTTTAATCGTTTAGGAAAACAAATGAAAAGCCAAGAATGTATATTTAATAATGAATTTCCAGCCCGACACATATATATTGAGTTGTCAGATTCAGATGATGAAGAGACAGAAGATAACATTGCTACATCGATATTAAGTGAAGATATACATGAAAATGATTTATCTAATTATATAAAAACTGTTTGGTATGACTTCATCAAAAATCCAGTTGACTTACAACTACAAAATTGTAAAAATTTTATAAATTCAGAAAAACACAACATAAATGAAACAAATAATCAAATAAATAGTTTAATTAAACAAATTAGTATTGATTTAAGCAAACTTCATTGCAACTTATACAAATTTAATAACTGTCGTCAATTTCATTATGAAAAAGAAGTAAATATTATAGATAACAACCCAGACAAGATTGATACAGATAATGATGCAGTTGTGGTAATAAAAAACAAAACCATCAAACCACTAAATTTACCACCAAAAGGCCAACCAAGAAGATGTTCACTAAGATCAGGAGATAAGGTATATGCAATGAAATATTCAATGTGTCGACCGTGGTTTGAGGCAACTGTAGAATCACCAATCAGTAAGACATATTTTAACATTTCATTCAATGATGATGGAAACAAGAAAATTTTGAATAATAAAAATTTAGCTTACATAAATACAAGTAACACACAGTATCCAATAGGTAGCAGGGTAATTGCTAAATTCCAAGATATGAATATTAAGTTGACAGATAATTTTTATGTGGGTGTAATAGCAGAAAAACCAAAATATTTAAATAATTTTAGGTTTGTACTTAAATTTTAAACATATTTTACTAATAAACTTGTTGAAATATTTTTAAGTTTAACAATTATTATGTACTTAACTAACTAGGTAAATTTTGTTGATTATAGGTATATGATATTCTTTGATGTTGGATACACTCAATATGTCTGCCATGAAGATATACGCTTATTGTGCTATCAGTCAAAAATAATAAGTGATGATGTACATGAAAATGTTAAAGAATTTGTCAAAGCTTATTTCAATAAATATCCAGAACGTATAATGGTAAATTTTAATAAAAAACAATTAGTGCGTGCAGAATTAAATTCTAAATGGAGTTTAGCTAAAGTGGTAAACACAGATGCTTCATTAGTTCAACTAAAATTCTTTAACCAAGAGAATGAAGTACATATAGAGTGGTTGTATAGAGGTTCTAATAGATTAGGTCCAATTTATAATCAATTAAATAAAAATATACATGATGTGCAACCAACCACTTCAATGGTTAATGTCTACAAAAAATTAAATCGACCATATATTAAACTAGAAAATGCTGCGAAAGAAAAAAAAATAATTAAACCTAATAAACATAAAAGTAAAAAAAATGTTATAGAAATTATTTCTATAAATGAATTTTCTTCAAAAAAACAAACAAATTCTGGTGTTATAGAGACTATTAATTTGCCCCCAGACAGACCAAAACCACTTCCTTATAAAGCACATCAATGCAGTCACTTATGTATGTTATGGATTCAATATGATTACAGTAAAACAAAAACAATGAATACTTTAAGTATTCCATTACATTTTGGTTTTGAAAGAACTATAATTCAAGATGAAAATTTAAAATCAAGCAAAGTAGTTTATAAAACTCCTTGTGGACGTATAATAAAGAATGAAAAAGAAATGTACAACTATCTAAAAACAGTTGAATATGGTAAAAATATTATGACAATTGATTTTTTTAATTTTGACTATTTTGTAAATCCATTGGCTTTATATAAAGAAACTGAATATTTTAATTACATAGATGATATATCTTTCGAAATGGAATCTAAACAAATTAGTGCTGTCAATTGTTTAAATCACACGTCCCCCCCACCTTTGAAGTACATAACAGAACGTGAAATTAAACCGGGTGTAAATTTAAATTTAGATACAAAATTCTTGTGTAGTTGTGATTGCACTGATAACTGTGAAAACAAAACAAAATGTTCCTGTTGGCAACTAACATATGAATGTCAAAAAAAAATTCCAATAAACTATAAAGATAATATTATTGGTTATAATTATAAAAGACTATATGAAACTGTATACACTGGAATTTATGAATGTAATGCATATTGTAAATGTAAGAAAACTTGTTTAAATCGTGTTGTTCAAGAACCTTTGTCATCTACATTACAAATATTTTTAACAGAAAAAAAAGGTTGGGGAGTAAGAACTCTTGTTGATATACCAAAAGGCAGTTTTGTTTGTACATATATAGGCGCAGTATACAAAGAAAAAGAGGCTGAAATACATGGTATGAAGTATGGTGATGAATATCAAGCGGAATTGGATTACATTGAAATAGTTCAAGGGATTAAGGAAGGATATGAAACTGATGCAGATCAATTAGATATAGAAAGTGATAGTAAGAGCAGTTCTTCTTCTGAAGAGGAAGAATTCAATCCAGGTCAAGTGATTAAAAGTAAAATTCCGATTGAATCAAAAATGTCTTTAAGACAAAACATACAAAATACTAATAAAAAAACAGATGGTAAACATCAATTATCTAAATTAAATATCAAACAAAAAATTGGAAATCAAAAAGAATCTTTACGTAAATACTTTGATTACAGTGGTACTTATATATTAGATGCTAAATTCAGTGGAAATGTAGGTCGTTATTTTAATCATTCTTGTGATCCTAATATATTCGTTCAGAATGTTTTTGTCGATTCTCATGATCTTAGATTTCCATGGGTTGCATACTTTGCATTGACTTATATTGCGGCAGGAACAGAATTGACATGGAATTATTCCTATACTGTTGGAAGTGTGGAAAATAAAGTACTAGTATGTTACTGTGGATCAGAAAAATGTAGCGGAAGACTCATATGATTTTTTTAATTTTTTTTTTATCAACCTAAATGTTAAATATGTATGTATATACTATGTAATGTTAAACAGAATAATTGAAAATAATTGTTTTGTTAATCAATTAAAATTTCATAACTTCTTTAACACTGTTTATTTTTATTTTTTATAATTCTACTGAAAATAAAATATACTACAGGCTGAATTAAACTTTATATAAGGCATATAAATTAAATTATTTACAAAAAATAATTTGTAATAAATATATATAATCAACAGAGTTATGGCTATCTATCCAACATTAGAATAATTTCCATAACATAAAATTCATTAACATATTAATGGCTAGTTTTCTAAATAATAATTTCTTATGACGTTGTGGACATCTTTATATTAAAATAATAATACATAAAATAATTTCAAAATTATAAACTATAAATTATATTAATAGGTGTATATTATAAAATTATAATATTTATGTAAGGCAATATATATATAAATACGTAATGTACCATATACTTATATTATATTATTATAATATAATATAATATTTATATAGAAACATAAAAACATATATGGAAATACTCCTTTACTTTTTGAACTAATTAATACCATGTAAATGAAATAAAAAACGATTTCAAACTTAGAAATGTATTTTTGGAAATATTTGAATAAATATAATTTGTAGGTGTATAAAATAAATGAAATAATTTCTTAAAACACAAAAAACTTATATAAAATTAAATTATTTTTCTGATTTTATCTTTTACATAATTCAACATTTTTCAAATAGGTTAGGATAGATACTACTATTTTTTTGATTGTAGAAATATTACTTCAATTATCGAAATGTTTGCAATACTAATACATTTTGATTATGTTATGAAGATCTAATATATCTGATTATACTACAAAAATTAATTATTTACATAATAATTAAAAAATATTTTAAAAGTATATATAAATGTAAATATGTTTCTGCTGCGATTTCAAATTTTATATAAAAACAGACTTTATTTTTACAGTAAACATAATGTAATATGTCAATGTAATTGTAATATTATGTTGTTTGATAATATTAATAACAAAAAAGTAACTTTCATTTATAATTTTACCAATTGCTATATAAAAGCATAATTAAAAATATTATTTATAACTAATTTAAGAACTTGTTTTAAAATTTTTTATTTTTAGGCCAATATACGATTTTATAACTAACAAATATGTAAGTTGTGTTACTGTATACTTTTTATTGTTATAAAAAAAATACAAAAATAATCTCAACTTACCATTTGATGACTTTAAGTCTCGATGAATCAATGATATTGGTGCTCCATTATGTAAATAATTCATTCCTCTAGCAATTTGAATGGCCCAATCAACAAGCACATCTGGTCGTATTTTTCTTCCCATCAGTACACGATTAAGTGAACCTCCACGTGCGTACTCCATGACTAAGCATAAATTTGGGATTTCTAAACAAACACCCAACATTGACACAATATTTTCATTGTCTAATAACCAAAATAAATTTGCCTCTTGTTTGACATTTTTTAATGTTTCACTAATATCTTCGTCTGGATCTTGACGTGCTGCTTTAACAGCAACCTCTTTATTATTCCAATAACCACGATAAACTTTTCCAAAACCACCAACACCAATTACTTCTTCAAGTTCAAGTTCACTAAAACCGATTTCTGTGATGTGGGCATTTTCCACTACTGTTGACACATTCTCCAAAATATTATTTTCAGTGACAAAATTTGCAGGGAATATGCCAACCTTATCACCGAGCTTACCAGTCCACCAGCCTTCATCTCCAGATATTTTTACATCAGTTGAAAGCACCTCTACAATGTCTCCTCGTTTAAGGCTCAACTCATCTTCACCTTGGGCTTTATAATCAAATATAGCAGTCCACAGTGGCAGGTTGGCTACTGCTGGTTGAGATATAAATTTATTCGTGTAATACGTAGATGATGAATTTACGTATGAGGTGTTTGGACCGTGAAACTTTGTTCTAGACGCCGAATAGGGATTGCGCAAGTTAGGACTGCCAAAACCTGGACCAAGGTGTTCCATGGACGCCACCGCCGGAGGCATACGTTACGGCTGCTACCTGATTTCTACGCCACTTTGTTGATGTGGAAAAATCTCTAACATCATTTGACAACAAGTTTTTAAAGTGACTTAATATTCTGACACATTACAATATTATTATTATTATATTATTGGCTTATCAATGTTTTGAATACAATTTGAATGGATTTGACATCTAGTCAATTTTCTAATATTGCAATAGTCATTTATTAGCGGGATTTCCGTAGAAATTAAAGTTTTTAAACCGTAGCTGTCTAATGAGAAACAGTAACGTATAATTTATAAAAAAAAAAATTAAAAAAAAAATAAAAACAATTTAAATAATAATAATAATATTAAATTAAAAGTATTCACAAATGTTTAGTCGCCATTTTGAATTTTAAATTCTTGTTATCTCTTCGAAATATTATTACTTTTTCGACGATATGGAAACTTATTTGAGACATCTTTGGAATAATATCACATTAAAATGATTAATCAACCAAAAAGAAATGAATTATCAATCATTGGCATAGATAGTATCTACAGCCGTTATCTTCAGTTCTTTTCTTCTCCGAGTTGATTATAAACCAGCTTTAATACTGCCTGCTAGTACTTTTAAATACTCAAACAATTGTTTACAATTCTGATCGGAATTTTGTCTATTAAAAATTAATATTATAATTAATTGTAAATAATATTTTATAATGGTAGATAACAATGTAATTCTTCTAGTGGATCCTTTCTATGCTGCATGCATACATTTGCGGAAACATAATTATGATAAATGTATTGAATGTTGCACGGGTATTTTATTGAAAAATCCATACGATCAGGTAATACTTGAATAACATTTTGGAATAATATGTGTATTTTATTGCTTATGATATTATGATTTTCTGGTTGATGTAAATATATGTATCGTGTTTTTAGGATAAAGTAAATTTTTTATCAATATTATTCATATTAGATTATAAATATGACGTATAAATATTCTATTTGAAAGAAAAATATATATTATTTTATATTTAAATTTAATGTAATTTTAACTATCATTTTTAAGTATAAATAAAATGTAATAATTTAAACCAAAAATCTTCAATAGTTATGTTTTTCACATCTAAGATTTTACATTTATCTAAAGTAAATGAATTAGTTCAGTTCTTACCTAACCTACATGATTTTTAAAAAAGAAATTTCTGTATATATTTTATATAAATTATAGAATTCATGATAATAGGTACAATCTGCCTAAAATAAAATATATTATATTTTCTAACAATAATTTTTTTTTTACGATCCATTATAAAATACTTAATATTATATCTTCAATTTCATATTATGAATATTATAGTTTATATCTTAATTTCATTGTACATTCAAGGCTACTTGGGCTCTAAAAATGCGTGCATTAACTGAACAATTATCTATCGATGACATTGAAGCTGAAGAAGAAGGTATTGCTGATTCTTATTTTAACTCTGATGCAATAGCTGAAAATGCTAGAATAGGTACATCACTGAGGTCAACTCCTAATTCTTGTAACCAAAGGTAAGACAAAGTTAATCAATTTTATGGTTGAATATGAAATATACTGTTTATTAATTTTTTATATTGAATGATTTGATACTGTATATTTTTATAGACCTCGGACAATTGATGGAAGACCTTTAAGTGGTATTGTTCGTCCTTCAACTTCATCAGCTGGTGGAAATAATTTACAAAAAGCTTTAAAAACTCCCCGCACTGTTGGTTCCTCAAGACCATTAACTTCACAATTGGCCAGAAATATACGTCTAGGTACTGCATCAATGGTTTCTCAAATGGATGGGCCTTTTATTAATATATCTCGTTTAAATTTTTCAAAATATGCATCTGATAAACAACTTTCCAAGTTATTATTCAACTACATTTATTATCAGCAAAATGATATTAGAAATGTAAGAGTATTATTAATTGTTTACTCTTATCATGAATTTTATATATTTTGAATACAATATTTAGGCTTTAGATTTTGCTGTGGAAGCAACTAAATGTTGCTTTTTTGAGGATCCTTGGTGGAAAGTACAGTTGGGCAAATGTTATGTGATGTTAGGTTTACTACGAGATGGGGAATCACAATTTAGATCTGCTTTACAACATGGACCTAATATTGAAGTGTTTCTACGCCTTTCACGATTATTTGTACGCCTCGATCAGCCATTAAGTTCATTAGACATATGTCAGCAAGCATTATCTTGGTTTCCAAACGAGGTTACATTACTTATAGAAATGGCTCGGTATATTCAACAATCGTAGTTACTTTTTTATTCTTTCACCAAGCACTTATTATTATTATTATTATTATTTTAATTTTAATTTATACATATAAATCAAATAGCCATAGTACTTTTTTATAATTTACTCGCACTGTTTTTCACATATTCCTAGTACACTATCATCAAATTTAAATTAAGTATTGATGGATATAAGTAATATAAATATATCAGAACATATTTTAATTTGTGCATAATAAATATTTAAGTACTAGCAGTTTTATCTTATTTAGTTATGTTGTGAGTATATGCAGATTATTGTACTATAAGTTATACTCAGTGTGAAATATTATTTATTTCAGAATATTTGAAGGCTTGAATAATATATCAATGTCTGTGAAGTATTATAGAGATATACTTGAATTGGATGCAACCGATATGGAATCTATTGCGTGTATAGGGTTACATCATTTTTATTCTGATCAACCTGAAGTAGCTTTAAGATATTATAGGTACTATTATAATTCTAATCAATATTAATTTTCTTATTGAATTACAATTTTAACATCATTGTTCTTTAACGTAGGAGATTGCTACAATTGGGTTTATATAATGCTGAACTATTTAATAACTTAGGACTATGCTCATTTTACGCTCAACAATTCGATGTTGTCACAGCATGTTTTGAAAATGCATTACGATTAGCATTAGATTATAATGCAGCAGAAATTTGGTATAATATTAGCCACATAGCAATTGTATGTATTTGAGTATTAATATTATATTTATTTAAATAGTTTTATCATTTGTTTTTTAGGGTTTTGGAGATTTGGATATAGCTGAACACAGTTTGCACTTAACATTATCTTTAAATAGTTCTCATGGTGCAGCTCTTAATAATTTAGCTGTATTACAGTGGCGTAAAAACGATGTAGCTAGAGCAGAATCCTTGTTGAACTCTGCCATAGCTGCTGAAGATCATCTTTATGAACCGCACTATAATAAAGCTTTACTAGCGCAAGAGGTAAAATATATATTTAATAAGTAGAGCTACAAAAATCAAATGTTTATGTTTATTTTATTAAATCTTAATCATATCATTGATTAAAAATATTAAGAAAATATCAGCTAAATTTTGGTTGTCACTATCTAAATTGAAATGTTCCAAAAACATTTTTCATAGAATATAAATGGTGATTAGGTTTCATTTATAGTTTAAATCTTTTATACTATGAAATTTATAAGAAAATCTTTATTGTAAAATATCTATGTATAAAGAAGTTACAGAGATTCCAGTTTTAGATTTTTTAAATAGTAGTAATTTTGTTAGTTGATATTTTATAAAAAATAAAATTTTATAAAAAGTCCTGTTCTCAAAAAAAATTCAAAAATATTTTTCTTTTTCAATTTCATGATAAAGGTTTAAACTCAAGATCTAACATAAAGTCCAAATTGTGTGTCCCGTGTGGAGTACATTTGTTGTGAGATAGAAAAAAAAATAAAAAAATATGTAACCAAATAGAGCTGACATCCTCTTAACTTATTTATAAATAAAATAGTAAATTGTATAAAAAAAAAAAATTAATATACTTACAATTTATTTATGTGCTTTTTTTTAAATGATTAAAATAATTTAAATCAATTTTTATGCTTAACTGAAACATTTAACCTATAAGAAATTTAGTTATTAAACTTCTCTTGGTATAAAGTTCTATACAAAACAATAACAATAAAGAATATGAATATAATAATTTTGTTTTATACCATAAAAATGTCAATGATAATAAGATTTTATGTAAATAATTCATAAAAATATATTATATTATTTAATTTATCATATTTTTTAGGAAGGTGATCACCAAACAAGTTATGTTATGTTAAAGAAGTCACTGGAAATATATCCCAATCATTACAATTCTAGAGATATTTTAAATAAATTAAAAAAATATTTTTCTAGTCTTTAAAAATGATTAATTTGTCTATAATTTATTAATTAATTATTTAGCTTTATGCTTCATCTCTTGGTCATATCTTTAACATTTAATTAAGGTAAAATATTTATTAAATACAATCTATCAGGTAACATTTTTACTTATTAGTCAAACTGTTTGAAATAAATGTATGTTCTTTTTTTTTTTTTTTTACATTTTCAGTAGAATTCTCTAATGTAGAATGAATAAATAATTGGTCATTTGGATTAAGATATGTTAAAATCCTATGTTAATTCCTTTTTTTGCTGCTATTGGTAAAAATTCACCTTGTAAGTATGGGTTGAAAGCCTGTGAAAACAAACATATAATAAAATCTTTTAGTTATTTCATTTTATTTTTATATTCAATTAAATCTGTACTAAAGGGAGGGACAACATGGGGTTATACTTGAGCACCACTTATAAAATAGCAACATTTTGTATATTGTGTATAACATAAAATAAGTTTAGAAAGTTATATGCTCTTAAGGGGTATAAAAAATGTATATTTTAAAATGTAATATTTTATTATTTTTAAATCTGTTAACATCTTGGTTTAATAAAAATGATTCTAGTCAAAAATTAACTAAACCATTATAGTGTTTTAATTAAAAAATAAATTGTCTCATCCAATAATAAATTTTACGGTTCTGTCAATATTATTATAGAATAAATGTACTCATGATATACTTACTCATATTATAAACTCACCTTTTTAACATGGAATTTTTTTGCTACCAAATTTTTATGTTCATCCTCTACCTTTAATTAATTAAATAAATTAATTAAATTTACATTTACCACAGGAAGATCATGTATCTATATACAACGTTAATTTTAATACCTGAAATTTTCTTACTAGTTCGTCCACGTCAACACCATGTTTGGTACTGGTACTTGATCTTGCACAATCAAACATGTGTTCAGAATCACACATACATTCTTGCGATTCTTGGTACTCACGGCTAAATGCTGCTGTATTCTCAAAGTCTGTTATACATCCATCTTCCTCTGAATCATACAATTAGTATTAGATCACCAATGTAAAATTAATTATTGTTTTAATAGATTAAAACACGTTTTATCTTATCAATAGAATTACAAGAGTAAAAGATACCTGTGTATCCTACTGGACATGGGTTTGGAGGGTTGCAGTAAGCTGGTAATGCAGCATCAGTTTTAACTTCGTTTTTGTTCCTCACTGGATTTTCAGGATTTAATGTTTGAACTCCTTCGCCAGCACCTCCTAATAATAATGATAAAGCACAAACAAAATAGAAAAACACATTAAGTTATTTACAAGTCTTTAGAAAATAATGCGTTAACTACCGCTCATGTATTGTGCACCCCACAATGTACTGTGTTGCATGTATTCATTGTCCCTAATTGATGGCACAATGTTGGTCTCATCCACTTCATCTTCGTAATCGGTCGTGTCCTTGGGTTCCTGTTCAGTTGTCTTTATCCTACCAAATTGTACATACTTACTGTCCATCTCCGACTTCACAATGTCTTTTTCTAATTGACTAATGACGTTTTCTAAGAGTTTACTTCGCATGTATTCAGAGTCCTTTCAAATGTAAAAATAACAATTACTATGTTTGAATATCACATTTATTCATGTAACTATTATATTAATACAATCTGACAAATTTCCACATTTAAATAATAAAATATAGTATACTATATATGTTTAAATGTGATCTAATTTTTTTTTTTTGTATATTCACTAATGGTAGAGATTCAGTTACAATTTAGGAAGGACATATTTTATTTTAAATTTAGGTAACATATAAATAGAGTGAACCGTATAATAGAATGTGTTACATCTTACTTAAGATATTTTTGAAGAGGGTAAGTCTTTCTAGTATCTGCCTATGAGTATATAAGAGTACTAATTGTAAATATTTATAATCATGTTAAAATACTTTTTTAGAATTATAATTATACAACAAATATACTAATTTGACTTTATTACTAAAAACTTTAGTAATGTACCAAAGTAACTACTTGTGATATTTTGTATTAATGTATTACTAACATTCATTTTTTTAAAAAAAATAATAATTAAGTTTACTTTTATTATGTAGGTATAATAAATAATAAAGATTATTATCAAGATTTAACACTTCTTTATTCAAGCTTATATTTCATTAAAAGTTTACATATGGTAAATAAATTATTAAAAACGGGAATTGCTCATGAAGGTTTATAGCTGTTTATCAAAAAGTGTTGTAGCATATTTTGTAAACAGAAATTTAGAATTGATTTTGATGTAAAGGTTTAATTTTAATATTATTATTTTAAAAGATGTATGCACTACATTTTTTATAGTAAAATCATTTTATAGTTTTTATAACAAAAATCAGTTAATACCTACATTTAGGTGCAATATGTTTACAATATAATATATATTAGCATTAATAGAAATATAAGACTTTAAGCTATAATATTCTTATAAGTATAAAATTTGAAGGTTATCTATCCATTCTCAAAAAAATTAGATATTCAAGATAATACCAAGTTGTTACACATAAAATATTTAGAAATATTTTATTTTTTTATACATTTTTTTGATTAAAAACTTTCAATCATCTTGCGCTTTAAATATTAAAATGTGCATCAACGAAGAATTATTATACTTAGCCCTTATTTAATAGTAGGTACCTAAATGTTTTTTCAATAATTTGTTATAATGGTATTTTTACTTTTAATGTGGCAAATGAAATATTTATGTATTTATTCATAACATTATAATACAATTATTATTGAACTTTGATTAAAACTATCTATCGTACTTTTAATGAAAACATAAGCGTTAAAATAACAACAACAACAACAAAGTTTATCTCCAATCTCCATACTATAATTGTATGCGAATTCGTACTTTTGTAGGCGGAAAGTCGTATATTGTGCTTAAACTTAGCTGAGTGGGCGAAGTGGACAGTATGGAAAACATCCAACATGAAAATACCCGTATATCAAATTTTAATTATTAGTATGCTAAATAGTTCTATAAATGAAACACCTACGTTATACTCATATATGTATTACCGTGAAAAGGATATTTTTATAATGTTCGATATACAATAAAACAGATTTATAAGCCCATCAAACGCATACTCAAAAAAATATTTTGGGAGGGGTTTTAGGTTTGTATATTTTCATAATTATGTAATATAGGTATATACTAATTTTACTATATAAAAACATAGTTAATCTTTTTCCTGAATTTCTGGAGGGGTTTGAACCCCCCCCCCCCTCCTTATGTACGGGCTTGAAGCCCATCAAAACCTAACAGTTCATGTGAAACCAATTATAAATAACATAAATTGTATCCGATGCGTCCGTTTTCGCATTGCACTCGCCGCACATTTTTACAACAAACAGTAGTACCTACATTATTGTATTAAAACTTAATAATTGAATGATTAGGTATTAAATAAATAAATACGTCCGTCTGGTCAGTAGCGCACACAGAATTTTTTTTCGGGGGGGGGGAGGGTTGCTATTAATAATTTACTATAATAATTAATACTGTACCTAATGTTACATTAATGTTAACTCTATGCAAATATATTGTCAGGGGCAGATCTATAACTTAAATTGGGGAGGGGTCATTTTTTTGAAAGGACAATAAGATTATATACAATTACAAAATAATTAAAGTAAATTATTAATTAAAATTAGAACGTTATAAACATATGAAATTGTTCATTTTTAAAATTAAATAACAAAGTTTAATCTTCTTTGTTTTATTTTTCCAAATTTAGAAATAATATTATCAATATTTATGGGTATATTCTTGTGAATATAGAGCAAAGAGGTGAAGCGTTCCTCCCCCATGTTTGAACGAAACCATGTCTTAAGGAGATGCCTGGGAGTATAGAATGATCGCATGCATAGTATTTTTTTTAACAAGTTATTAGAACCTTAATTAACGATGAGCGGTGCCATAGCAAGTATACGGTATAATATTATATAGACTTACAGGTAACGGATTGATAATAATCTTATCTAAGTTATCTTTCTGTCGAAGGTCAAACACTCAAACATTTATGCAGATTTACTATTATATTTATATTTATTCACCAACAATATTATAATATATCAGTAAGTTTATAATCATTATTAATATTCTTAGAAGTTGGATGGAAATTATGATTTTATGAACAAGTGGTGATGTAGTTTAAATGTATATGAATATAATATGTTGTATAACATTTTTTTTCCGGCTTTACGATCTATCGAGGATCTTTACCGTATAACATTTTTATTGCAAGAAAAAATCTAATTGAAAAAAAATTAAAAACGCAATTTATGCATATTTTAATTTTCCAATAAACACGAAGGACCTAATCTTGATGTTTTTCTGGGAGGGAGTCATGACCCCCCCCCTGGATCCGCGCCTGCATATTATTAAACGTTGTACAAAAATAGTGATTACTATTTATATTTGTAGGTACCTACATGGAAAATAAACCCTTATCATGATATTATTTGTTATTATTCAGTATACTTATAACTTCTTAATTTATCATGAATCAATATAAGGTCAACGAAAACTAAATGAAAATTGTTAACTTGTTATTAGAATAATGTATGCATAATAGTATAATTTTATAAATGTAATGCCAATATTGTTTGTAAAATCGTTCGTAAAACTTAATTAGGTAAGGTTAAAATTTAATTAAGGTAGACATTTGGTGGGGGGGGTTATGACCACTTCACCCTCCTGTGTGTGCCGCTACGTCTGATGCGTCAATAAACAAAATGATTTGTTTTTCAAATTGTGTGGTCTGATGTGACACTATCCAGATTGGACAGGTTGTATCATGTTTGCAGATTTGTTTTTAATTTTGGACGTAACGGATTTACTTTGGAAACGACATAAAATTAGTAACATATTCTGGGGTGTATTTTTGCAATAAATAACATACGGTATTTTATTATAAACAAAAATTTTTTGTAGGTAAAACATTATTGGTACTTTAAATTTAGTTTTTATGTAACTGTTGTAATTTTGTTACTAACAAAACAATATGGTATAATCTTAAAATTTTTTATTTTTGGAATTATTTCGTTATCGATTTTGAATTGAACCTTATTTCTTAGATATAGGTACTCTATACTTGACTAATTTAATATAATACTTAAACAGAGGCGAACCAATTCTAAACCTATCATTTCTTACATTATCATTATATTGTATAGCTATTTACAAAATTATTTAATAAATATAAATTTAAATATACGGGTATTTATAACTAACAACAAGCGAGGATTTTGGTAGGTTAGGTAAGTTAAGATGGCTTCTGCCATCTGGTATTTTAATACAATATAATAATATTATATATAGGAAATGGTAGACCGAAATGTAGTATTCTCAGACATAGTTATATTGTTTAATATTTTTTATCTAGACAAGTCCTATAGTTATTCTCACTTGACATTTTAATTGTTATTATTAATTTACCAAAATATATTTATTGGAGTACAGTGACGGAAATTTGGAGTAATTATAGGAGGGATTGAGTTATCCATATCTATTGGATTTACCAACGCCACTTGGAAATATTGATTCAAAATTTTGGATTGCATCAAAAAAAATTTTCTTGCAAAATAATTAAAAAAATTAAACAATAAAAATATTAGTAGTCTGAATTAGTATTGTTTGTGTCTTTTGTACTATATGTGGCCACAGGAGCCGGCTTATTTACGTTAAAAATATCAAAAATTTTCAACTATAATTTAATAATTATAAAAAGTATTATAATAACTATTACTATTATTATTACTTGTTATAAAAACAAAACTTACAAATAATGATTAAATTGAAACACTACACTAAATCAAAAAAACGAAAAATAAAAACTAAGCCTGAAATATGTATAATATGTATATTATTTAAGGACCATCCAATTCAAAACATTTTCTTCAGCTTAAATTATACTACATACCATTACGAAAAAAATAATACCACTAAAATTCGTTCGCTAATTATGCGTTTGTGCGCGTATCGTGTTCGTTGCGACGGCAACCATGTATAATACCCAACAATATTTATCCGTTTTTGGTTTAACGTAAAGTAACTGCTAATGAACTTGTATTTTTCGAATAACATAACTATATGTATTTAAAAGTATCTCATAATCTTTCTATTCTTATAATTACATTAAATTTTGGTTTAATATTAATAAAATAATAACAATTATATTATAATACCCACTATCACATGTAAATTATTATTACTCATATGAATAACTGCTATGATTTTATTTATAATTTTATATAATTTTATCGATGTTTATTTTTCATAACAATATAGTCTTATCGTTATATTAAAGTTATAAATATTTTTATGATTATAATAATAATAATATCCTTTATTTCGTATTAGTATTTAGTAGTAACTCGTAAGTACAGTGTCACTGTAAAATGTAAATGCGGTCCTTTCTATTATTGATTGTATTATAATTTTAATGTACGATTTAGTTACACAATATAATATTATAATATATATTGTTATTTTTTTTTTTTAATGGCCCTTCAACCATATAATTTTAAACTAACAATGGATGATCTGGGAACAGATACGAATTAAAACTAAATAGTCAATTTCGGCGTCAAAAATCCGTATACGATGTCACGATCGTTAACATGATATTACACACGTTTACTGTAGTGAATGTATGGTAAAATCGTATTATAATTTATCTAAGTTTTATTTTTGTCTACAAGATTAAATCAAAATGTGGTATAATTATATAGTCTTTCCATTCATATAATTATATCACATTTATAGGTACTCACAGGTAATCTTAAATACATTTGATTAGTTCATTCATTCAAAAAAAATTAGTTCATTAGCAATTGTTTTATGTTAAACTAGAAATTGATAAATATTTATATGACCCCCGTCTAGGCGAACGAATCCGTGCCGTCACGCGCAATGTCAAAAATCACCCTGACTAACAAACGAATTTTAGTAAATAGTTAAACTCTATTTTATTTATATGGTAATAAAAAAATATTGATTTTTTTTGAGTAGAATGGTCCTTTAATATAAAATATCCACGTCAACAATTACAGTTGAAAATTTGCGCTAATTATAGTCTGTACTCGGTAGTAAATATATGTCAAGTGTGGAGACATAAATATGATGGAACCACGAACACGAACAGAATTATGCTTAGTCCGTGATAAGAAATTTTTTATTATTTCTAATACAAGTCTAAACATCAGTGACAATAATAATGAGTCATAAATAATATATTATTGAATTACCGTCGAAGCTGACAAATTGGACAGACATAGATACAATTGATTAACTGACCCAAATTATTTGATTAATGTTGTTCGAAAAATCACAATGTTATTAATTTTTTAAGGTATCAAAAATTAAAATATTTTTGTTTTTTGTAACCCATTTTCAATTTAAAAATTGTCAAGAAATTTCACAATTATATTTGTAAGTTTGTGACGGTAATTATTAGTCATTTTTTTTTTGTTGCTAGAACCGGACGACAAGGGCGGTTAAGACCTCTACTTTGAACTTTTACGGGGACTTGGTACCATCAAGCCCCCCACCCAATTTCCGCCTATGTTGGTGTATCTATAATAAGCTTTTACTTATCGGTACTTCGCATAAGTATATAATATAAATCTACTATGGAATGTCTCTAAATATTTTGTAAGAAGGACGTATAATTATATTATGTAAACACAATCAAATTAATTTAATATGTGTGTGTAAAGCGAACGAGAACCGCAACATGCAGAACCCGATATCCACCTGCAGCTAAAATATCACTGGCAGAAAAATAGTCGACACAGCAACCTTATCAAAACTGACCTCGCCACTGCAACAAGGGTATCTAAATGTTATCCTCATACAGGTGGTAGACGTACCTACTACAAACGTGTATTCATATATATAAATATACATTTCGTATAAATATTTATCGTGAGTATACGTAGATAAACTTACTTTTGTATTTCCTGAGTACTTTCCAAACGCGATGGCACAGGCGGGTACCAAAGCAATGTACAGAATGATAACGCTCGTCGCCATAATGATGGAGTTTTTCGTATGCCTGAAAAAAACAGATGGCACAATATTGTTGTATAAAAAAAATATGAATATACCACGGAAGAATAATATTGTAATAGAACCCGTGTAGAATATTACACCGCGGTGTACTGCAGTGCTGGATACGGATTGAAGGCAGTCGCGCTGGCGCGTTAAACCGCGTTTTTGTTAGATTTTTCACAAACTTTCGACGTGGTCGCGCAACGATTCCCACCGATGTGCAATATCGTATTGTAACATACGGATTACTACTGTGGTGAACGAAGCGCGCGCTCGTCCCCGGACTACTAATGCTGGAGGGTGTGTGTGTGTGTGTGTGTGTGTGTGTGAGTGTGTGCGTGTATGCGAGTGTGTACATGCATTATTCGTTTTATAATTTTCCGCACGGGCACCCGCAGCGATCGGACGAACGCCCATAAGGACCCGATGCGCACGACGACGATGATGATGATAAAAATAAATGTACTTCGCAATACACTACAATTATTCGTATTTTTAAGATATCATAATATTATTCTAGTTACAACGTTCCAGCATCCCCGATAAGCACTCCTTATGCTGGGGGAATCCGAATAAAATATAATTCGTCCTTTACTTGGTGGAACGGCGGTGGGGGGGATGGTATGTATACCGATAGTATTGCAACAATAATTGTTCCGATGACGACGCGTGCGGTTTACGCCGCGTGTGCCGCGAGTTACATACGTTATTCTGATCGGGAATTACGTAATGCATGCGCGTATTCCTTACGATTATTTTATGCAAATATCTACTGCAGTGCAATCAACAGCGGTTACCCTCCACCCACAAAACACGACCGTTATAGCTGCTACTGTTGTGTTCGTTACGTACGCTTACAATTTCGTTACCTTTTTCGACGATATGACCCGCATAAATGTTTGTCCACTGTTCCACAGGTAGACGACGCGTCAGCGGGGGCGGCGAGTCGTGTGGCGGCGGATCAATAGGCGCGGCCACCGACGACGTGCGTGCGTGCGGTGTGTGTACGTACGGCGTACACGACGCGCGCGATGTACCGTCGGGGTAAAAGCTCCGGCGGCGGCGGCGGCGGCGGCGTCGACGACCGGCTACGGCCAAGCAGCCGGACGAGTCGAGCGCCCGCGCCGGGTGGTGGATGACGCGCCTCGCGACGGCGGCGGCGCGAAACACTCCGTGTGCTGTTGTCGTGCCCGTTGTCGCAACATCATCATCATCATCATGCACGCTTGCAATAATACCAGTGCTCGACTTGGCGAAATCAAAGAACGGTGACTCCTTTTGCTTTAAAGAGAATAACGTCCCCGAGACTTGTTAAGCGTTATACTTATAACGTACGTAACAGTAGGGGGACGCTAAAATTTCTGTAAATTAGTTGGGGTACCCCGTCCTCCTGCGTCCCCCCTCAAGTCGAGCACCGAATAATACGGACGGGACTGCAGGGGAAATCGACGAACAGAACTCGTGAGAATCCTATTCGATTGTTCGTGTTAGTAAATTGTAATTAATACCGTCGGGATCGATTACTGTGGACTGTGCACTTGTATGATATTATTATTATTATTATTTACTCATCATCGGTATATGCGTACGGACGGGACTCCAGTGGAAAAAAGATTACATTATAATGATGATACAAGCGATACGTTTTGCGACGAGTGAATGAATAGATTACATGAAATTAAGGTGTAAAAGTTTGGGTAGCGTGGAAGACAGACATGTAGGAGCATTTAGTAGAGAAAATGAGGGACAGAGAAACGGGTGTAGCGATAATGAACACAGAAATTCATTTCTGCGAGTAAGGAGGCAAGAAGAAGTGATCGACTTTATTGGGTAAGAGTAAGGATAATACGAAAATACTATACCGAATGTTTTCTATCAACAAGATGTATGTGTGACCCGAACCGATGAGGCGTTGAATAATTACGAGGGAGATATGATGTTAATGCTTTTGTTGCACATCAATTGATAACAACAATTTAATTAAAATAACATGTTGTATGAAATCGGGCAATATAGATCAACGAAACCGATTTATAATTATTTATAACTAGCGATAGTCTAATTAAAAGATTTACTATTGACAAGGGAAGCACAGGATTTTATAGTAGTTGTGCCACTGATAATAGGTATAATACAGAGAGTACGGTATAACCTACGATTTATAGTTTAATGATCGCCGAATCAGTATTCAGCACATTTCACCAATAGCATTTGATTCGAACAGTTTTCTTTAATAAAATAAGGAATATAGGGAATATATGGCCTAGTTTATGTACGAGGAGTGGATGTTTTGGATGTTTTAAGTTTTAGATGTTCAATGTATAAACGATGCTCATATCTAAACCGATTGCATTTTAGTTAATACATTTTACAAGTGATAAAAAAAAAAACCTAACCAGTAAAATAAAAATTGAACAGTCTTATTATGTAAAAACGTCGCTGTGATCGAATAAAAAAAGTTGTAGTATAAATGTTGTTCTAAATATAATGTTGCACTCCGACGTACGGTGGTCTACCACCGAAAAGTGTATACAATATTGCTACAACGTAAAACCGTGTATTATGTTATGTGTTCACCGTTGAGTATAATATTGTATAATATAAACTTTTCTGGGATATCCTCCGTCCTCAGGAGTACAGGCTTAGAAGTAATGCAGGGTACAATGTACAAAGGATTAAAGAAATCGTTATTATTAGTATACGCTACATGCATTAAATGTACATTTACAAAGGAATATTTTTATTTCACTTTAAGTACACAAAATAATAAATAATATACAAGTACTTACTACTATACATTTCATGTATATGGAACACGCACAAATACCATATTATTTTATGTTATGCTTAATCCCTATGAAAAAATTTACTTATTAAATTTAAATGATAGGTGAGTGCGTGTGTTTGTAGTAAATACCTATTCTCGTTTCTTGTATGTACGTACCTATACGTTTACAACTAAGTATTCGTTATTAGTTATTACTGGAGTGCAGATTTTGAAAGCATTTGATTTTTGATGTGAAAACATTAATGTTTAGATTTTTCCTTTTAGGAAGTGATAATTTTCGAGCGTTACCTTTTTCGCGTAACGCTCGATACCTATATATTATTAAAAGGTAGGACAACTTTTATGACAATTATCCCCGAAGTTCTGCTTAACCTTTTTGCATAGTTTTTTTTTTTTAAATGTGAGTACTTTTTGTAGAGTCAGACGGTGACACTTTATGGTTTTTTTTTATTGCTCTAAAATGAAGCTATGTAAGGTATAATTAGCTATAATTAGCTATATTCGATTCTACTTAGAATAAAATACACGACATGATATTTTGTTTTTTGTTTTTTTGCGTTTTTTGTATATTAATTTTTGTTTTCGATATTTTGGGTACCTTTTTTTCAAAAAGTATTCTAAATAAACGTATCTGGAATGTTAATATTTATTTTTACATTATATAATGTGTTCCAAATCTTGTTCAATCATTTATTGACAACCTTTCCTCGTGTGTTCAGTTTGTCACGTACCGTATGATATATAGTTGATTAATTTATCTTGAAACGACAATAAACCCTAAAATATGCTTTTGCTCTGGAAATTATCTACTCAGAATTACAGTTTAGTTTTCGTTATATCACCGCATAGTCATTTACAAAATACCAAAAATTATTAATTTTTTTTTAAACCCCATTTTTAATGATTTATATAAAGTTTTTTTTAAAAACTTATACTGCCTTATTACTTTTTTTTTAGTGATTTTACTTTAGTTTTCTAATGTTCTAAAAGCCATACTCTAGTTATTACCATATCGTATATTCGCATCCATAATGATTTTAAACTGTTAAATTATCTGCTTACTGAAACTTGTAAAGGGTTTAATATTTATGCATTTGAATGATAATTTTTAATCATTAGTCATAATTATTAATTGGATACGACGAAATTTCTATAATAGTATTATCTTATAATTATATGACCAGCGCTCATAAGAAAAAAAATAAACGCCTTAAATAAAAAATATAAGAGCTTTATACTTTTAATAGTTTGAATTTTAGTTATAATATTAAAAAATCAACTTTTTTTTATTATTCAACTGAATCAACAATTTATTAATAATGCAGATTTTAAAAAAAAATTATCACTTATACTAATTATTAAACAATTTGATAAAGTTAAAATTATTACTATATATAACAAATTTATAATTTAAACAATGTAGCAATTTATTAGTTTAAATTATAAAGAATATATTATACTACCTATATAATATTATATAGATAGAAATTATTATATGACTGTATTCGTTAATTTAAATTTTACACCAACATTGAAATTGTCATTATTAATAGCATTGTTAATTATTATTGTTGTTATCATGCTCATTTTTATCATTATTTTTTATCACTGTAAAAATATGCACTACAATATTGCACTTAATTTCAGACAAGTTTTCGCCTGGAAGATTTTGGAAGGAAAGTTTTCTTGCGCAAACTTTCAATCAACGAATTTCCGCTAGACGAACTACTTTCATGTTCTGAATCGCTCGTTTGATAGACTCGTTAATATCTTATTCGGCTTTTTTTCAGCTTTTTTCAACATCATATTTATTTAGCTACACGTTACTTGTTCTGTATCGCTATACCCAAGAATCCCAACATTTATTTTTTCTATATAATAAAATGAGGCAATTGTGAACGGACATAAGTGTAGTATCGCTTTTTATCTTATGTTCTGATTAATTTTCGTCATCTCCATGCTATAAGATATATCAAATTAAATCCTATTCTCATTGCACTATTCTGCATGCTGTACATCGTTAATTAATCTATATATCAGAGCCGCATTTAGGGAGGGGCACTCTCGTAAAATATCATCGTCAATTCCTTCCACATTTAAAAAAAAACCCAAACAACTCATTTATTTCAATGTATACATTTGTATGCATTTTCCACTTATATTGATTGAAAATAAAATATTAGACACGTTTGTTTTCCAGTCAATCATAATTCGTAAATCGAACTCGACAACGACGACAACTATGACCACGAGATTTAAAAGGGAGAGATATAACAAAAACAATTGCTTGGTAGTGTGTAAGTAAATTATTTGAAATTATTAATATCAAATTTAATAATCTGATGGTTATAAACTATAATACACACATAGAGATATATATGAAATACAATACACACAATTTTATGTTAGTGTAACGAAAATAAAAATGCATAGGTCCGAACGCTAAATAATAATAATATGGTTTTACTAACATATGCTAAACGCCAACAGACGAAATAACTCAGTGGTTTAATATATTATAATATAACTATTATAATTATAATATTATAATATTATATAATTGTTATTAATATTTTTCAATAATAAATTAATAATTTTTCCTAAAAATTAGTTTATACATTAGAAAATTTCAAAATTTTTATTGACGCCGTCAAAAAATTGCAGTCCCTAAAATTTTTCCGCCCGGGGCAACTGCCCCCTTTGCCACCTCCTTAACCTGGCACTGTATGTATATATATATACATACTGTAATATTGTATCCTTCATGGTTTTGGAAATAGGAAATTGTCAACATCCCATAAATAATCATCTAACTGTATTATTATTAAATCTAATACACCCATGTCTAATATATTAAACAACGGCGGACTACAGACAATTTGATTACCCCGTCGCTGAAAAAGTCCAAACGTTGCATATCCCGAGGGGTTACTTTATCGTCAATATTTCAAAATAACAAGTAACCTAGTTATGGTTGTATGAAATGTATATCAAAAATTTTAACTTAAATTTATCTCAATTTATATACGGCTTTATCTGTTCTGTATAGTGTAAGTATAATTAGGGTTGGCGCTGCAAATATTAGCGACCTACCTATACGAAGCCATGTATTTGCGTCCCACCTCTCTCATTATTCAATTACAATTGTTTTTTAGGTATAAATTTATGAATAACATTATTTAAAAATATTACCCTATACTATCAATGTCGAAATATTACGATAATGTATTACCAACCAACAGGGGTGGATCTAGGATTTTTATATAGTGGGTGCTAGTTTGCATATAATGGTCCTTATAAGGTACTTATAAGTTAATACTTGTAGTTATGATAAAAAAAAAAATTTAAGCTTAATCAGCTAGAAAAATCGGTTTTGCAATGTGAATTTGTTTTGGATATTACATAAACGGTAACTGGACGTTCCCCCCACTCGGGAATCTTAATGGTATTGGACGTTTCTCTCCCCCCAGACTGAGATGTTCCCTCCTCCTGACTCAATATATATTTTTTATCACTGCCCAAACATAAAACAATTTTTTATTTAAATTTTCAATTATATTTATATATTAATTTAATAATTTATGCATTTATTTATTTGCATTGTATATTATTATTGTTTAATATTTATTTTTTTTTGTCCGGGAGGAAATTGTCCCATTTAGGGGGAAAACGTCCTAGATTATACATAAATAGTTTGAAATAGATAAATTTTATTTTTTTTTTAAATATGTAGGTTGTAGGTACATAATACAATGTATGAATTTTAAAATTTGTTAAAATTTATAATCAAGACTTACCAGTCCTCTAAATTTTCAATAATTAATAATACGAGGAACGGTGAGTGCTTCAGCACTCTAAGAAACCCCCTTAAATCCGCCCCTGCTAACCAACGAATATTTTACACGGAGTTATAATGAAGTGTTTTTGGTGAATCAATGTCACAAAGGTTTTTATTTAATCTTAATACTAAACAGTAGCGTATTTATGAGGGGGGTGCTGGGGGTTTCCACCCCCATCAAAATATTTGAAAACGTCAAATTTTATAAATATCAGTAAAATAATAATTTTAGTTTGTTTTTTCAATAAAGTATTAAAGTATAACGAAAAAAAAAAGTATATATACAAAAAAAATATTACTATCGTTAATAATTAAATTGTAATCAAATAATAACTTGAAATAGTGAAAACAATAAAATCACGAAAACTTCAGTATCTAGGACATGTTATGCGACATCCAGAAAAATATAATTTACTACAATTAATAATTCAGGGTAAAATAGTAGGAAAAAAGAGCCGTGAAAGACCTCAAATTTCTTGGTTGGACAACCTCCGAAAATGGTTCAATACATCAACAATATCTTTATTCAGAACAGCCATTAATAAAGATAAAATTACTAACATGATTGCCAACGTTCGTTAACGAATATGGCACTCGAAGAAGAAGAAATCAAATAATAATGATAACAATCGATCACACGGTACTCACAGACACACGGTAATAAATAATCTGATGTGGGGAAATTATCGGTCGATATGTCGATGTCTTTGTCATGCTATCGAGATTTAGACTTTTAAACCGATGAAGTTATTGATGATTTGGCAAATAAAAAACGAAAACTAGAATTTATAATATAATTTGTAATTTTTTTTTTACAGTAGTTGGTCAATAGTTTATATTTCAATAAGATAATAAAAAAGCTAACAATAAGTTGATAAAGAAAATTTTATACTAATTTATAAAATTATTTCACTATTAGGTATGACACTCTTCCCAAAAAAAAGTTTCTAAATACGCCACAGGTACTAAATATTTAAATATATTAAATTATAGCTGACACAATATTTATGATTGTGATGAACGTAGCAATTTTTCTGATCGAAATCGAATACTTAGATACAAAAACAAAAAAATACTCATCGTGGTAAAATCAATACATAATTGGTAAAAAAAAATATTTTTTATTTTGGAATCGCAATAGTGCGGAAAAGTTATAATTTGGTATTCTAAATGAGAGAAAAATAATTAAAAAAAAAATTTATTTTACAAAATAAAAGTTTATTTTTTCAGTTCTCGCACCGAGTTTGAATAAAACAAGTGTTATAGGCTATCATGTATAAATAGAAAACGTATGTGATTATGTAACACAATATTATATGTATTGCGTAAGCCAGCATATTGTTATATTTAACTAATTGATCGCAGGGTCGCATTTAGGGAGAGGCACTGTCTATAATTGCCCCGGGCGACAGTTTTTTGGGGGCACCAATATTTTGCAGTCAGAAATTTGCTCACTTGTGAATTATTGAACTTTTAAAATTATTTTGAAATTATTATTTTTTTTGTTTTTAATAACAGTATTATAAATTAATGTTAATTTATTATGCTTTTTTGAATTTAAACAACTATGAACTATGAATGTATTTATAGCAATATAGCTATTAGCGATCCAGAATATTATTAATATACCTAATGTTAGTGCCCAAATTTGTTGTGATAATATCAATAACCATAAGTTATTTATAATAATACAGCGTATTATGTTATCGCGTGCTGTGTGAAGTGGTGTGCCTACTACACAAAAATAGCATTTTAGAATATCTAAATAGTTTATGAGGATTTATCTCCTATATTTTCCGTAAGTAGGCCCCTTAGAGGGGTATCAATTTTTTTTTGCGCTTGAGCACAAAATGTTTAAATGCGGAATTGATTGGTCTTGAGCCGAGTAATAATTGGAAGGTGCATCAAATGTTAATCTATAATCCTTGAATAGGAACAAGGCCTATGGCTGGATATTGCTAAAACAACAAGTCCTATGACGTCATATAAAAGGAATATAAAAGGATGGCGGAAACGACCACAAATCAGATGAGTTCTAGTCACGGAACTGCAAGCAACGTCACTCAGTATCAGCATTTTGTTAAACACTTTGAATTGTAAAATAAACGAATTAAATATATTAAAAGTTAAAGTCTCATGTCTAATTAATTAAAAATAAACACATCTTCGACTGCACAATTTGAAATCAAGCCGGTGGCACGTAACACGGGCAAAAATTAAAAAAATTTACAACTTCATAAAAATTAAAAAATTTTTATTTTTAAAATGTATTGGTCATTAAATAACAGTATGAGGATCTATGGTCATAAATGTATAAATATACTGCGCTGAATAAATTAAAAATAAAAGTAGGTAATTGGAAAAATGTTATACTCGTATTCGAATATCAAATTTGCATAAGCTTTTGTCGTCACCGAATATTTGGGATTTGATAAGAACACATGTATTAATATATGTTGTTATCATGTTACGTTCACACGTCACACGTGCTCTATTATCACATGTGTTCTATCACATAATGTTCAATTTAATCTGTACTATGGTATAATGTATTTAACAAAATCTTATTTTTCTAACTGTTGTTTGATTATTTGTTATTCGTAAGCTTATTGTCAAACCTATGATCGTTTATTTACCTAAAAATTATTAAAGAAAACCTGAAATTTAGAAAAGCATTATGAAGGTAGTCGTACAACGTGTTTTGAGAGCAAAAGTTTCTGGTAAACATCTATACATACGTTTTATTTAGACAATTTTATAATCAGATATCATTCTTTACATTTTTACACTAATTCTCAACAGCTATATCGTTGTTTTAGTCTATAGCTTCTAATAGTTCTGTAAATAGTATACTAGAATCATGTAAATAAAACACCTTAATAAGTTTAATATTTGAAATCTATATCTGCATATTAAAATCGATAACGTATTATTTTTAATTATTGATTAATTTATTCATATGTGTAATAAGTAAAATGTAAATTTTAAAATCATATGTAAATATTTTAATAAAAAGATATATTTTATTCAATATTGTATAGTTATTTTTTTTATTTATTTCTTTATTTCTTATTGTTTTTCTTATAGTCATACCAATAGTTTTAAATGGTAAAAATAATATAATTTTTCTTTAAAAAGTTTTTTAGAAATAACTTTATATTTTAAAATTGTCAAAATAATTTCTGTGTTTCTGTTATAAATGGTGAAAATTCTTGATATAGTTTTTGTTTTAGATGTGCACTATGATTTTTAATAACATATTTGAATATAATCAATCACAATTAGTGTCTATAACATTTTTTCAGGATTAAAAATTTATGATTGAGATGAGTTCATTCACAAATCATAATACCTTCAATTTTTTTTTGTGATGAATCTTAAGTTATTCTTTATTTTGGTTTACTATTGCATTGGTACTTAGTACTATACAATATATTTTTTTAATATCTACCATTGATTATAAATTTAGTATAAATTAATATTTATAATCAATGATATTTATATACAAAAGTATATGTTTTTACTTTTTAGAAAATAATTATGGACTTATAGTTCTATTTTACAACATTTTAATTTCACAATAAAATATTGAAATTCAAAAGTTACTTAGTTTGTTATTTAGTGATATTCTAGAATAGAAAGTTGGCTACTGTATTAAACTTATTAACTTGTAATATAAATGGATTTTTAAATGACAGTTTATACAGCCATTTTATGGTATCATAGATTTGAATTGTTGAATTAAACATACATTAATTTTCAATTCAATAAGATTACATAATATAATATATTATATTTAGCTTAAATTTTTATATTATTGTCGTTGATTGAATAAGATTGTTTTATAGAGATATTTACGTATTAAATTTAAATTTTTTTTTAAACTATTGAAATTACTGTGTATATATATATATATATATATATATATATATATATATATATATATATATATATATATATATATATACATATATTAAAATACATGAATTATGTCTGTTTGAATACTTAGTATTAGTAATATTAATAAATGCATTATTATTATTAGTGTTATGAATTAAATTTGTATTGAATTTATAACTTATATTTTAGGTTTTGGAAAATGTATACCTCTAAACCACTCACCTTATTTTTATGATACTGGTTATCATATTTCTATTATCTAATTTATTTAATGAATAAAGTATCTTAAGTGCTTCCGTGCTTAGTAGTATTGTATACTCATGGATTATTATAGATATATTGCTAAAATGTTCTATAATCAAGAGTTATTGAAAATGTATTTATGTAAACACATTGTTTTGAATTAATATAATTATAAAATATTTGTGTTTTTGTATAATGATCAATTGATGTGTAGATCTCATAAGGGGTATTTTTTTATTATTAGTGAACAATCTGAGAAATTAATTAATATGTATAATTTATTGAAATAAATTGTCTGAAAATGGTTTTTTTATAATTTTAGTGGATGGACATGAAATAAATTCAATCGCCAAAGGCTTATGTTTGTTGGTTGGTTTGCAAAAAACTGATGAGAAAAATGATATTGATGCTATGTAATATAATTAACTAATATTCAATAAACTTTTATTTTCATAACAAATTATATATATGATAATTTTATTATTATTATAAATTGTTTTTCGTGTATGACCTACATCAGATACTTTGTTAATAACAGTCACATTAATTTTCAAACTATCTTTCAAGTTATAAAAATCAATTTCTTTAATTTTTATTTTTTTATTTTCTAAAAGAGATTTCTCTAGCTACCTATATTATAATTTTATATCAACTTAATGTAATTACCATTATTATTTTAATATTTTCATACAACGAGTTACTGCTAATTTATAATATTTATGTTTATAATTCATTTTTTACAAATATTGAAACTCGTTTGTTTTTGGCATTTGAAACACTTAACCAAGTAAATTAAGTAAAATTAACAACAAGTGAATACCAAGTGGAAATATTTTTCTAAACATTTTTTTTTTTTAATTCATATTAAAAATGTGGGAAGAACAATTTATTTTTGTCAATTGTGATGTTAATGGTCTGTAATATTATAAATCTATATTATTATAGGGTGCAGAAGATATTAAAGTTGCGACTTTTTGATCATGATGAAAAAAAATGGCATTGTAATGTAACTGAAATGAATTATGAAATACTTTCAATTAGTCAGTTTACACTGTGTTATAAGCTTAAAGGTAACAAATTAGATTTTCATATGACCATGCCTGGGAATCTAGCCTTAAAAAATTACCAATATTTTTTGGATACTTTGCGTAGACATTACAATGAAAATAAAATTAAAGGTATAAGTATAGTTATTTATTTTTTATATAAAAAGTTTAAAGATAATGAATTCAATTGTATGACTATTTATTTAAAAATTAACACTTCATTAATGCTTAAGAGTTTAATTTATGAAATAAAACTTTAAAAAATAAGGGATAAATTATTATTTAATTAATTTCACTATCGTTAAAAATATTAGGACACATATTTTAAATAGAAATTGTACTTGTTTCTGCCATACCGTTAAATATTATAGTCTTAAATCAAATATTATTTGAATCTCATGTGATATTGTCTTATTCTACACATTCATGATAACTCAAGATAATAGGAATTTCCCTTGACATTGATAGAACATATATTTTACTCATATTAATTCAAATATCCACTATATTGAAATGTTCTAGCGTTATAACATAGTATTTTAAAATTAGTAGAATTTATAACTATTTAAAATCATTGTGAATAATATATAAAATAACCATCTAATTATTCATATTGTTTCTTTTAGAAAGTATATTTTTTCTGTGTATTTGTTTATGTGACTATAACACAAATACCCATCTATTTTCCTTATTATATTGTTTAATTTAATTTCTAATTTCTATTACAATAGTCATAACTTTTTCTTAAATGTTTTATGTTATCCTTACATTTACAATTACTATGCATTTTAGATGGAGCATTTGGCGAAAAAATGGAAGTTGAAATCGTAAATGACGGACCAGTGACTGTGCAATTGGAATTTCCTAATCCTGGAAAAAATGTTTTAGAAAAATTAGACAAGGATAATGGAGTTGATTGAATGTAATTTAAAAATATTTATTTTTATCTGTTAAATTTGAGCTACTATGGTGGCCACATATATCGGCTTAACTCCAACAAGCTTACCAACGCTTAGGTGTTCTCTTCCCAATAATAAATAGGAAATCAACTATTAGTAAAAAATGCTCACTTATTATATATAAGCAAGTACTGAGACTCTTAATCTTTACACATGTCCTTTATGGGGCAGTTGCGGTAAAAGTCACTTAAACAAAATAAAAATTTTCCAAAACAAAATACTTCGCATAATAACAGATGTTCCTTGGTTTGTACGCAACCAAGCACTGCATAATGACTTGAAAATCCCCACCTATTGACAAACACATAAACTACATAGCAAGCAGATTCTTTCACTCACTTATGAAATCATATGGTGCAATGAATTATGACTTAAAAGTAAGTCCTTTAAATATTCGCTATCTCAAGAGAGGAAGACCCCACGACCGCAAAGAGCGACATCCACGATCAGTCACTGTCTAATTGGATACATCATGCTAGATAAACACCTAAATTAAACTTATTACTAATAAATTTATTATCATATTATTATATTGCAATTATTTTAAAGAAAAAAGAAAAATTGTAAAAAAAAAAAAATTTGTAAAAAAATTGTACATTATCAATAGGCTTAGATAGCTACGTAACTAGGAATACCTTAATCTAATAATAATATTAAAAAAAAAATAAAAAAAAATTAGCTACTATTTTTATTAAAAATAGCTTTATTAATAAGTACCTATTTTTAGGTATTTATTTTTGTATTTATTTTTCACAAATTGTGTGTAAAAATATGCTATTAAGTGTTAATAAAAATTAATTTTATCGTGAACCACTGTTGCTATGAAGCTTGAATGTTAAAGATTTAAGTCTCTAAATAAGTCAGATATTAAATACTTCCAGCGCAAAACAAATTATTCTTAAGATAATAATTATAGAGGTTTTGGTTTTTACTCTCTGGTTTCATATGTAACTATAGACATTGTATATGTTCGGTTCTGTACAGCTCTTAATTGGGTCGTGAGACTTGGATTTTAGTATCCATCGATTGTCTGTTTTTTTTACAGCCCATTGCCCAAGACGAAAGAAACGTGACTTTGTAATTATGTGAATTTGAATAGAATTATGCTCATGTGAGCTTCTGAGTTGTGCATTTGTAATGTGAGGGTATAAGCAATGGCAGACTTGGCAAAATTAAAGAAGGGGGACTTTGTTTACTTTATAGAAATAGCGTCCCCAAGACTTATGCGTTATAATTTTAACATTATAATAGTAGGGGGGTGCTAACATTTTTGAAAATTAGTCGGGGTACTCCGTCCCTTTGCGTCCCCCTCAATTCAAGCACTGGCTCTAAGTCGAAACGAATATGCAATGTTAACTGGTCATTTCATGCACAATCGGTGCTTAAAGTTTATTTTAACTTGCGTTCAAATTTAATTTTGCTGTTTTGTTTTTCATTTTAATTTTATTAAATTGTCCATTTTAATACGTCAGTACGTTGCCTACACTGATCCGGTTTCTGTTATCAGTGCAAGTTTTGTTTACGTTTCAGTTGTTAAAAGAATCACTATATTTAAAATAAAAAATAACCATTTGTATATTCTACAAATTTTAAACTGATCGTACAACTATTAATATCTTGAATTATATGAAATTATAAGATTTTAATTGGTAAGTTGGTTTTTGTAACGGATGCAATGGTAATATTGTCTGTGTTTGGAATGACTTTGTTAAAAAAATAAAAAACTAACTTGTCCGTTTGACCATAACTTTAATAATTATAAAATAATTTTTGTTGGTATTCATAGGTCAATCGCTAAATATATTTGTGTTCCGCATGTGCCTTACAGTATTTAATGAAAACGTACTAAATCAATTTTTTGGAAGGTAGCAGTTCAATGGATTACGAATTCAAAATTAAGACAGGTAATGAAAGAGCTAAAGTTGAAGAACTTTTCGACTACGAAGGATGTAAAGTTGGAAGAGGTACTTATGGTCATGTTTATAAAGCAAGAAGAAAAGATGGGTGTGTATATTTTAAATAATAATAATTTTAATAAATTATTATATTATAATTTTGAAAAATGTACCTATTTGATAATGTTATAACAACACAAATGATTATCCAAAGTTTAATTGTATATTTTAATAGATATTTGATATTTTATTGGTTAGATCATGAATATGTAGTGTATTTTTATCATTTTAAAATTTACACTTTTTTTATGGTTATTGAATATCCTATCCTTTTTCTAGGGACAATAGTAAGGACTTTGCATTGAAACAAATTGAAGGTACTGGATTATCAATGTCAGCATGTCGTGAAATCGCTGTATGTATTTAAATATAATTACTGATTAAACCATAGTAAATGTATTTCAAAATAATATGTTATATTCTAGTTATTACGTGAGTTGAAACATCCAAATGTAATTAATCTAATTAGAGTATTTTTATCACACAATGATAGAAAAGTGTGGTTACTTTTTGACTATGCAGAACATGATCTTTGGGTAAGGTTAACTTGAATAATGAAAATTAATATTTATTTTATTGGTTATAAATAATTGTATTGATTTTTAGTAATTTTATTTTTATAAAAGTAACTAATGTTATTGAATATTGTCATTAATTATTTTATTTTGTTATAGCATATTATTAAATTTCATAGAGCAGCTAAAGCTAATAAAAAACCAGTCATGGTTCCTAAAGGAATGGTGAAGTCATTACTGTTTCAGATCCTAGATGGAATACATTATTTACATTCTAATTGGGTGTTACATAGAGATTTGGTAAAAATGAAAAAGTTTTGATTATGTTTTTAACTAATATTTCTGGTTTTATTTTTAGAAACCAGCAAATATTTTAGTGATGGGTGAAGGTCCTGAAAGAGGACGAGTTAAAATAGCTGATATGGGGTTTGCTCGGCTTTTCAATGCTCCATTAAAACCACTTGCTGACCTTGATCCAGTTGTGGTCACTTTTTGGTATCGTGCACCTGAACTTTTATTAGGTGCAAGACATTATACAAAGGCTATTGGTAATTAAAAAGTTGCATAAATCTTAACTGTTATTTTTTGTTTGAAATTATTTTGTAATTGGCGAATAAACATAAAATTTAATTTAAAATTAGTTAAATAAGCATGTTTATTCTATTTCTATTTGGCTTATATTTAATTTTTGAAGTCAAAAGTACTGATATAGTAAGAATGAAATCTCGAAATATTGCTGTTTTGATTCAATTTTATAATCATGTATGTGTTTATATATTTAATATTATATATTTTATCAAGATTAAAAAAAACAAAAAAAAAAATAGTTTCTTTAGGTACTATTTTATCAAATATTAATTTTAATTTTAAAATCTTTATTATTGAAATATTTTTTCATTTGTAAATTATAAAAGTTAATTTTAAAATGTTAACATAATTAATACCTATTTGTTTCATTATTTAAAAATGTATTTATAAATGAATGAGTATCATAATTGAATCGGTTATTTCGAAAAGGCCATTTTTTCACACATTTTCAAAACTAGTTTTATATGATAGATGTTTTTAACCAATAATAATGCATATTTTTTGCGATATCGTCATATCATAGTTGGTTTTATATAAGGGACTTAAATAATTTAACAATTTTTCAATTTTTGTCTAAATTTAATTTTCATCTCTAAAAACAGTTTTTCACGTTTCCTAACAATTTTTATTTCATGGAGATATAGTTTTTTCGAAATGACCGATTCAATTGTAATATTCTACTAATTATAATGACCAAGTATTAAGTATATTTATAATTGATTGAAGATGTTTAAATATTTCTAATAATATCCATATAAATAAAGTCTTATCAAGAGTATATTGTTATTATTTAATAGAAATAACCGCTAAATAATTTTATTTTTGTACACTAATAATGGTATATGTTAAATATAATTTAGACATTTGGGCAATTGGATGTATATTTGCTGAATTGTTAACATCTGAACCTATTTTTCATTGTCGTCAAGAAGATATCAAAACAAGTAATCCATATCATCATGATCAATTAGATAGGTGAGGAATAACTAAATAAAAAAAATATTTAATTTTAAAAATAATAATGATAATAATTTTTTATTATATTTCATAATAACTGTGTTGAATTAGTAGGAAATAAAATATTAGTACATGAGCTGTATATTATGTAGCTATTGATTTACCTTTCAAACATTATCTGGGCCTAAAATATTTTTACAAAACTAAATATGTCTATAATAACTAACAAAAATTTTTTTTGTATCAAAGTTCAATTTTTAGAAATATGTATAATATTACTATAATCTTTGTTACAGAATTTTTAATGTAATGGGTTTTCCTCAAGAGAAAGATTGGGAGGATATAAAAAAGATGCCTGAACATCAAACTTTAATGAAAGATTTCAAAAGATCAAAGTAATAATAATATTAAATAAAATTATAATATTATTTTGAAAAATAAGACTGAATTATTTAAGAAAAAAAATAATTTTAAATTATTCTAGTTATTCAAATTGTTCTTTGGTGAAATATATGGACAGACATAAAGTAAAACCAGATAGCAAAGCATTCCATTTGGTATGAGTAAAATAAAATATTGTAATTTGAAATTCAATAAATTATATGGATTTTATAGTTACAAAAACTGTTGCTGATGGATCCTAACAAAAGAATTACTTCAGAACAGGCTAAACAAGATTCATATTTCCAAGAAGATCCTACACCCACTTCTGAGTATTATTTTAATCAATTTAAAGTGTGACATAATTTAAAGGCAATATTTTTCAGTGTTTTTGCTGGTTGTCCAATTCCATATCCAAAAAGAGAATTTCTAACTGATGATGATCAAGATGATAAAGATAAACGTCAGCAAGCAACAAATGTATGTTTTTTTAATGATATCTATAATATAAAAAATTGTGTTTGTGTGTGTTTTTATCAAAGCTTAGTTACAACAAATATTTTTATTTTGAAGATTTATATAAATTATATTTATGTATTATATTTTTTCAACTCCAAAAGTATTACAATTTTTAATATTTGAAAGTCAAAAATTGTATAATATATTAACAGGGCATAAAAAATACATACCTATTTAATTAGCTTCTCACTTATGTTAATAGCAATATTTCATCCTATAGAACTAAAAAAAGTAGAATGTTGATAAATATTTTGTATGTTCCTGATGGAATGTATGTAATGTTGGAGAATTTAAAATAAAATTTAAAAAAGTCTGTTATATATACAGTATATTATGGATATTTATGTATATATATAAATAAATGAAATGTTCTTTTTTATTTATGCAATAATAATTAAAACATGAAATTATAAATGTATTTTAGGAATGAAAGGTAAATATATAATAGTTAATTTTTTAAAAACCAGTACTTTTTATTGTTAAAATGTATGTAATTAGGATTAAATTTATTTCATGGTGTTTTAAATATAAAATTTTCAATGCATGACATACTCTTTAACTTTTCTATTGCTTTATAAAATGTATTTCTTTTAACAAATGAAATATTTATAAATGAGTATAATAATTGAACTTGTATGCTCTTCAAAAATGTATGAACTAAATATTTTTTAATTAGATTTTTACCTTGTATTGTGGACATTACTTAATCGATAGTTCTTAAACACATTTATAATAAGAAAAATATATTACCTATATTTGATAGTAATGCTCAGGAATGCAGTAATCGCTTAACCAGTAATGCTTATGTTAATAGTTTGCATAATTGGCATTGCTTTAGTTACACTTTGATAGAGGTAACACTTAAAGATAATAATTATTATGCGTTAAAATATTGCTATATTTAATATGCCGGTAACTAAAAAGTACATTTTAATGTAAAATTCTTGATTTATATTTTAATATTTATTTTCAATATCATTATAAAAAAAAAAATTAAATTAAAAATTATTTATTGGTTTAAACTTGTAAATTAATATATAAATAAATAAAAAAATAGTTAATATATAAAAATAAATAAATAAAAACTTAGCTTGGAGTATTATTATATTTGTAAAGTACGACCAGTTTTGAATTAAAAATTCATCGTCACAAAGTCAATTCATTTATTTAAATGATTAATTTTTAATTCGAAACTGGTCGTACTTTACAAATATAATAATACTTCAGGCTAAGCATAAATTTTTTTATTTATGTATCTATATCATTGTTATTATTTATAAAGGTTTTATGTAGCTTACATTATTTCAAATGTATGTAGTGTTTAATAAGTTTATATGTATTTTTCATTATGTTTGATGTTTTATATAATAATGTTTTTATATTTTTGTGTAATCTTTATCAATAGATTAGATTTTAAATTATATTATTCAAAATATTAACCAAAAGCATTCAAAGAGTAGAACATTTTTTTATATTTGCAGTATGATTAATGAAAACTTGAAATTTAATATTTGATTAAATTCTTCTTCTCAAATTTAAAATACAAAAAATATACAATTTTATTTTTATATCGATTTATTTTACATTTTATATTTACTCGAAAAATAAATTATATACATTTTTAAATTTTATGAATATTTCTGGAAGCTTCATTTTTTAACATTTATTATTAAATTAATAATTTTGGACTTGTAGAAAATCTATAATTTTTTACTCTAATATAGGAGTTCATTAATATTTGATAATTTATTACAATTTAATCAAATAATATTATAACTGAAAATATAGAAGCTGTACATATTTTAAAATATAAATATAATGTAATGAGTGATTCAATTTTTAAATGAAATATTTCCTTATTTTTATATATGATAATTGCATCAAAATAACTATTTAATATTAATTATAATAATTTAGGGCTTTTGTTATAAAATCTAGTACACCAAAGGTAATAATGTACCACTTTATCTGATATTTAAAAAATTTATTTTATTTTTATCACATTTTCCTATAAAATTTTAGATACTTATTTAAAAAAAAAAAAACATATTCCATTGCCTTAGTTAATAAGGCTAGTTATATATTTATCAATTATTTTTAAAAATAGTCCTGAGACACAAATACAACACCTTTGTATCACGCTAATATTGTTCTGGTCAGTGGCGGATTCAGGGGAGAGGCCTCCTGTCAATTTTCTATTGACAATTTTTTTTATGTTATTACAAGTATCGTTTAAATAGAAAATACAATAAATAAGAATGATACTACTTATAAGTATAATAATTATTTAAATTTAAACTAGATAGATATGTTTGCTAAAAAACATAAATGAAGACTTCAACTCGACCTATAAGACTATAAAGTATGAGAATCTATGAAGATATTTTTATTTATTAATGACTATATACATGAATAATAATTTGCCTATAGATATAAATTATTATTTTCGTGTGTGATATGTAATCAACATTATATTAAATATATTACGAATTTTGTTTAAAAATAAGATTATCTACTATTAATTATGATTAAAAAATCATTATACAATTTATATGTACCCCCCCCCCCCCCATCAAAATATTCAAAATCTGCCTCTGATTCTGGCTAATGAGATTATAAATTTTTAATTTGTTCTGTTTAGCAAAAAATATTTTTAACAACTCGAAATTGAATAAATAATAAAATGAATAATGAAAATGAATGGATAATGAAAAAAATAAAAATAAAATAATGACATTTTGTCAAATATTTGAAATATTGAGATGTATGTGGTATAGAATATTTCAGTGACATTTTACTTTTTACATGATTAATATTTTATTATTGTTTTTACTGCATGTAAATGTATATATTTTATTGTATTGGTTAGGGTGCACACTCTGATCAAGCTGGCAGTCATCACAGTCATCAACAACAACATGCTGCTAATCAAAAACGAATGCGTATGAATGGACTTGGTCAACATCCTAGTGTTAATCCTGGAACAGTTATGTCACAAAATGTTCAACAGCAACAACAACAGCAACAGCAACAGCAACAGCAACAACAACAACAACAACAACAACAACAGCAGCAGCAACAACAAGTTCAACAACAACAAGTTCAACAGCAACAACAACCACAACTCTCACAACAACAACAACAACAACAAAACTCACAACAACAACAACAACAACAACACCAACAACAACAGCAGCAGCAGCAGCAGCAGCAGCAACAACAACAACCACAGCAACAGCACCAACAAGACTTCCATCATGTGCCTCAGCATCAACAGCAAATGATGTATTCTCAAGGTAATCCTAATGGACCGGGCCCAAATTATTCACAAAGGTTTTAATTTTTGATTTTTTTCTTTTTTGACTGACGAATTTTTCTATCAATACCTTTGTGCGGTATATTTTATAAATGTTTAGAACTAAGTTGAATACTATACGATTCTACTAATTGTCACGACTAAGGAATTTGTTCAAATAATTAGGTTGAATTTCTCTGCCTGTTAAGTTGAGATTGTACTGTGTTATTTTCTTAATAAAAATAACTATTATAGCATTCAATTAGTCGTTAAATTATTTGTCTTCACACGCTTATAAATTAACCATTTTTATTCTCGTTTATTTAATATGATTTAATATACTCATTGAAGTATATTTATTATTATTATTATTATTGTATTGGATCGAAGTATAAAGATATTTTAAATAGTCGTGTCAAATATTATTGTTATAATTCTCGGTACAAGCGCACGGTTGAGTTATTGTTTAGTTACATTTCTCAGGCTTTGTATTTGAAAATTAATTATTAATTTTCACTCGGTACATGATAAATTCGTATTTTATAGGACCAGAGAGGTTTTCAATGAACATTGATGTACATGAATAATAAACGTCACGTGTTAATCGTCAGCGTTTATAGCGTTGGTACGGGAGTATGAAAATATATTCTTACGGGCGAGATTTCCCACTGCAATTCCCTGTGAACATGGTATTGCGTCAACTAGAATCATTATAATATCTCAAGGAGTATAATATAGTCGTATTAATTTGACGACGATGGACGAAGTACATATTACATACCTGTCCGGTTCTCACGACACGTTAATTTTCAAAAGAAAAAAGTTAAAAATCGTTTCTCTTTTTTTCATTCCATTAATTGCATATTAATGATAAAAAAAAATAATAAAGCGAAAAAATCGTTTTAGCGCTCGGCTGATTTGTCACCTATTATATTGCGCGTTATATACCAAAGCGTCGAGTATTTCCTGTATCCCTTCCAACCACCATCGGAGCGGTCTTGAGCGATCCATCCGATTTGGAATAACGACGTGCTCGGATGTATGGTTTTCCGGTGTTGGCAAGCGCAGCACACTACTTACCTATACACAAAAACTTTTATGAGATCGTATGTGTGTGTGTGAGCGTAATGGGTGGGTGTGTTTATATAACAATAATAGGCGAGTGTGCGTGTGTGCGCGTTCAGCGGTTACAACAATGTACACGTTTTGGCATCCAAACGTATTTGCGGTAGGTATAATATTACTCGCTACAGTGACGGAAAGTACCATCGTATAGTTAAATATTATGTAAATATCTACTCTCTCGGTTAGATATGTTAGACGATCTGTGTAAGATACTCGATGCCAAATTATCGCATAGAGTTAGCATCGTCTTTTACTTTTTTACCACCGTTTGACAAACTGTTTGGCTATTAATATTTGTATGCACTATACATATTTCTTTCTAGCAAACGTGTTTCAAGAAGCCCGAATAATTGATTTCCATTTGTCCAAATGCGCCCTTTTGAAAACGGCTCACGGCTCGAAGAACGCATACGGTTTACATCACCTCCTCCTAAATAGGTCTCAACTTATGTACATTATACACCACCACGTACTGCTGCAAGTACGTGATGAACAATAATGTGTGTATGTGTGTATATTTGTTTTATATAAATGACGAGTACTTATTGTTTAACTATATTACTAATATAAGCGTAGCCTATTGTTAATCAGATACAACGAAGTAAAAAAAAAAAAATAAAAAAAACGGGCAAAGATACTGATAATATTTATAACTATATTATAATATACGTTTGTATATGAATGCATTTAGGACGTGCGCGCGCGTATAATAAACATATATATGCAAGTTCATTCGTCAAAATTAGATTGACCACTTCATGTAATGCATCCCCGACGATCATGCTCCGCCCCTACGCCTGACAGACGCCTTGGGGTCGTCTGGTCTAAAATGAATGCCTGGCTGGAAAAGGGGGTCACACCAGCTACAAACGTCCTTGGGTCAATTGATCGAATCCCTTTTTTCCTCACCTTAGCGACGGTGCTTTTTTCCACCCTCCTCCTTCCAGCACCCCACTGTCGTCTCTCACTCACACTCTTCCCAGCGCCCTCCCACCTATCGTTTTCACCTCGTGCACATGCCGTGCCGATACACAAAAATCGTATTATTACCGATTAATATTACACATATACAAGCACAATATGATATTTGTATGAATAGCGATTAGATTTTGTTTATTGCATAGTGTAGGCTACATTATACTATTACCTACATTATATTGCGTTTAAGGTGAGAAACGTGCCAAAGACTATAACTAACACGGAAATTTGACTGGTACATTTTTTATTTGTTTTCGGTAAAGTCACAATTTCCCTTTTCAAATTTGTACGGGATAAGCCGGAAATTTGTTGAAAACAAAAAAATCTCTTAACCGTCCTGCACGATTTAGTCTCAGATAGTTTACGATTACCTGTGTACAGGGGCGGCTTGATCATGAATTTTGTGGTTCACTGAACCACCAACAATTTTGGAGTGGGTGTCATTTTAATAGGTGGGTATTTAGTCTTGGCGTCTGGCAGCGGTAGGTAATATAAAATTGGTAATTTAATAAAAATTAGGTAAGTTTTTGTATCTAGTATGACTTTTTGGGGTAGGTGGTTAATTAATTAGTAAGAGGAAGATACCGCATATTAATTACATAACTGTGTTCAGGAAGAGGTAGCAGTGCCTGTTGCAGCTTCTCCGTAAATGCGCCTGGGGAATTTCAATATTAAATTTTGACTAAACGACAAAAATCATGAAATCCTCTAAATTATTTTGTTAATAATTCATAAACTTTTAATTTTTACACTTGAGGCTTGACAATCAGTTTGTCGTGATCGTTCAGTATGAACTGATGTTCATTACAGTTGTCCGTTATTGCTAATTTATTAAAAAAAAAAAATAGATGAATTGTGCTGTTGGGTATTATTGACTACAGGTCATCTCCTCCTCATTTTTACAGCATTACCAGGTATCGTATTATTTTCCTATTTAGTATGATGTCCATCGAATTAACCGCGTAGAGACCCGAAACACCGCACTTGGGAATTCGGAATTTTTCAAAGGAAATGTGGCACGGAATTATGATTTAATTGATAGTTTGAATACAAAACGTTTATTGGATATCATATTAAATATAGCACAGAATGTTGGTTCGAAGATGTGTTCAACACGTACAATTTGTCAACCGTTACCATACATATTACATTTTACCCAATTTGTAAAACGGTTTAAAATATAATTAGTTTTAAATATAATAATGAGTAATTCAATTTTATATTTTAAATTTAGTATTTCTCTCTATTTTTTTAAACGCGCGCGATTATGTCGTGATACTACCGACATTACTGATTTTGATCACATGGGGCTGCAGATATTGGAAGAAAAATCGGGCGGATAATTTTAGTTCATCCAGAATCGTCAGTACTACCTATCATTTGTTATTATTCTGATCATCTTCGAAGATCGGCTAAGTTGAACGCACTGAACCCACCGCGTCTGACCTCGGGACAGGAGAACGAAGAGAAAAATAATTTTCCAATTTTTTTTTCGCTGACTATTATAGCGTTTGAGTAATACAATTTAATTGAAATTTGGTACTGAGCTGAACAACACGAACTTTAATCGTGGTTTATGCTAAAATGTTTATTGGATACCTATGTAGCGTGCCCAGGGCCGATCCAATGTGGTAGAAAAATAGGCAACCACCTAGGGTGGCACTAGTTTAGGAGCGGCGAATTTCGAATGAACCAAATCGATTTAATTATTATACTATCTAATATATTCCATCCTTTTAAAAAAATGAACTTTTAAATAGGACAGCGAAAAACCTAAGGCCGGCCCTGAACATGTCAAGTGGTAAGTGGACACGATTTAATAGTTTAGTAATATGTGGCATATTACCGGTGCCGGATTTAACCATTGGGTCGCTCTAAACAAATTGCCGCTTTTTAATATAAAAATTTGGTAGTCTAAAAAATGATATTAAAGCATACAATCATAGTTGTTTCCTTACTTACATTTTTAATGATGTAAAATAAAAATATACAGCTGCTATAAAAATGCATTCATAAATTCATATGAAAAACTTAATTATAAAAATATGATATAAAATATAATGATTAAAAATATGGTAGTAAAAAATGCTTAAATAGTTAACTTTAAATTATATTCAAAATTAAATAGTTAGTGCCTAGTTACTATCGGCTTTAATAAAATAAAACATTTTATAATTAGTTGCATTTATTTTAATTCTAGTTACATATAATAAAAATGTAATATTAAAAATTATTTGCCGCCTTAAGCACTGGCTTATAAGGTTAGCACTGGCTTATAGCACTGGTTTATTGGGAAATACGGCACTGCATATTACACCTATATAATCAACATTATCAACGACCAAACAAAATATGTAATTTTGTGTGTTTAGTGTAAGAATATTTGAATTATTTTTATTCATTATACCTAGTCATTACGAGAGTTGACAATTTTTGAACTAACGTTTTTCAAACTTAATTTTATCACTGAGGACAATGATACTGTAATCATACCGTTGTCCTTTCCGCGTCCAATGGAGCCTAACCTGCGACTATTTCCGTAACACCGTAAAGTATGTGTTGTTAGTGAATTATTTCATTCGATCGACCGTGAACGGTGTGAACTATTACATTCAGTAGCGGATTTAACGGTCGTTTATAACGGGCAAATATAACCGATCATTAAAAAGGAATAAACATAAAACGGCGAGACAAGCGGCTACATCCAGTTCAGTCAGTAATTATTTTATACCTTTAAAGTAGATGATAACACATTAACACTTGCAGCAAAAGAGGTAACTTTTGTATACCATACAATTTCGCATTCTCAGAGTTTTAATTTAATGACGTGTACATCTACTTTAATTCATAAGCTATTTGACGAAAAAAATTCACAACTGTTCGAATTAGTTCAGCTCGAGCAATCGTACAGTGCATACGTGCAGTTCATTGTTCCCGAGCTATGTTTATACATTATTCGTTAATCTTATCGGTTTACGATCTAATTTTTTTTCAAATTCAATATAAAGTCGCAGCAAACTTACAACTCATACTATCAAACCACTTTAGCACCTTCAATCATCGCTACATCAAAAAAAGTAATATATATTTAATTAACTAATTAATTAATAACAAGAGAGAAAAAATTATCTATATCAGTCACTCCAGGCACCGTTAACGCGGTGACCTTTGGACTGCAAACTAGATAACCGCACCATGCAATCTAATCCGCCTAAAAGTAAACAAGCTAAAACGGTACAACCAATTAAAATAGTTAATAATCAAGTGATTAACAACGCTCTTCCATTATCAAGCCCCGAATGGCAGCAACAACAAAAACCTTCAAAACGTAATCTCCCCTGTTCACCAAATAGCCCGATCAATATCCAAGGGAAAAAATCAAAATTTTTTTCCTCGCCAAACCGATTCTCCGTATTAACTGAAAATGAACCTGATACAATTGATAACGATGACACTAATAATTAAAACGAATCCGCAATCACACAAACAAACAAAAAAGACCAACCACCACCAATATTTGCAAAAGGAATACTTAACTTTTCTAATCTTAGAAATGCAATTGGCGATCTAATTGGGCAGGATAGCTTCACTTGCAAATCAACTACCACGCATCTAAAAATTCAACCAGACACTCCTGATAGCTACAGAACACTTATACACTTTCTAAAAAACGAAAAAGCAGAATACCATACCTTTCAACCTCAGTCAGATAAATCACTCAGAGCAGTTATAAAAAATATTCATCATACAACCGAACCCACTGAAATCACTTCTGACCAAGAAGAGATCGGCTTTACCGTAAGGCTTGTGACTAATATAAAACACCAAAAAACCAAAAAAGCACTACCATTATTTTTCGTTGATCTTGCTCCCGAAACTATAAGTAAAGAAATATTTAATATTACTTCCCTACTAAATACAAAAATCAAAGTAGAAGAACCTCACAAGCGCCGCGAAATTCCCCAATGCCTAAACTGTCAGACCTACGGTCACACAAGGAGCTACTGTTCTAATTCTCCTCGCTGTGTTAAATGTGGTGAGACTCATCCTACCGCAAACTGCACCAAATCACCTGAATTGCCGGCAAAATACGCGCTCTGCAACGGCGAACACCCTGCCAGCTACAAAGGTTGTATTGTATACAAAGAGCTTCAGCAGCGTCGCCGCCAACCTTACAACTCAAGAAATAACAATCAGCAGCAGCAACCACCACCAACCACCCAACAAACATCTAGCATTGATAACAATGTACTAACTAAATTTTTAGAAGACTTCAAATGCATAATAAACCCACTTATCTCTCTCCTCACAACAGTCATGACCAATCTTTTAAATGTCAAACACAACATATAACTCATTTACCAACAACTCTCTCACGATCCTCTCATGGAACGCAAATGGCTTAAAAAATCACAAAGATGAATTCTTAATCAGTCTACAAGAAAAAAGAATTGATATTGCATTAATATCCGAAACGCACTTTACAAACAACTACTCACTCAACCTACCAGGTTTCCGCTCATATCAAACTAACCACCCAGATGGAACTGCACATGCAGGTGCTGCTATTTATGTTAGATTATCACTTGCATCGCACCAACTTACTAATTTTCAAACAGACTACATCCAGTCTTGCGCGGTATCCATATCAATTAATAGTATTCCCATCTCAATAGCAGCTATATACTGTCCTCCCAAACACGCCATACATTCAAATCAATTCGATCCTTATTTTCATACACTTGGTCATAACTTCACAGTTGGTGGCGATATAAATGCCAAACATATTCAATGGGGATGCCGCACTACAACTCCGAGAGGAAACTCACTCTTACAAAGTATCACTCACAATACCCTACGAGTCATCTCACCTCCCAACCCCACCTATTGGCCAACGTCTCCTAGAAAGAGACCGGATATTTTAGATATATTTATAACAAAAATCCCTAGCACGCTCCACTCCTCGATTATAAATCTCCACGCTCCATGCTCAGATCATTCCCCCATTCTACTCACACTAGACTGCCAGCCTTTGCCCAACCAATACAATGCACCACCGCTACACTCTCAAATCAACTGGGAAAATTTTCAAGAATCAATCCTACAAAAAACTAGTCTAAAAGTCCGGCTGAAAACCACAGCTGACATTGATGACGCGGTGAATCTCTTAACAACCAATATACAAACCTCAGCATGGGAATCAGCTCTACCATCGAAACCACACACACCCACCGCAATTCTTCCTTTATATATACGTACCCTTATTGTACAAAAACGTCGCGCTCGTTGTTTATGGCAAAGAACTAAATACCCGGCTGATAAATGCCACTATAATGCACTCGCGCAAAATCTCAAACGCATCCTAGCAAATTATCGAAATGAATCTTACACTAACCACTTAAAATCACTTACGATAAAAGACGGTTTTCTCTGGAAGGCAACGAAACAACTTTTTCGCGTGCATAACCCTCCAGCTATCCTACGCGACGCCAGTGGCAATTGGGTACACTCTGACATGGACAAAGCTAATATATTCGCAAACCACCTCGCTGACACTTTCCAACCACATAATACCATCCTTCTACCGGAAAAAATCAATGAAGTAGAGCGATTTCTTGACATACCGTTACAAATGTCCCTTCCTCCTAAACACTTCTCTCCAGCTGAGGTAAAATATACAATTTCGAAATTTCCCCGAAAAAAGTCTCCCGGATACGACCTAATAACAGCAGAAGTACTTAACCAGCTCCCCAAAAAAGTTATCATACTTTTGACCTACATATATAATTCGATGCTCAGATTATCCTACTTCCCATTACTATGGAAGTTTTCCTCTGTTATACTTATCCTGAAACCAAAAAAACCTCCAGACTGTCCATCATCCTACAGACCAATAAGTTTGCTACCAATACTATCAAAAGTTTTTGAAAAAATGCTTTTAAAAAGACTTATTAAAATCGTTGAAGAAACAAAAGCTTTACCCGACTCACAATTTGGTTTTCGTAGCAAACATTCCACCATCCATCAAATTCACAGAATAGTAGACAAGATATCTTTCTCCTTAGAGGAAAAACAGTACTGTACAGGTGCTTTTCTTGACGTTTCCCAAGCGTTTGACCGCGTCTGGCACGCAGGTCTACTGCTCAAATTGAAGCTCATTCTACCAGCTAGCTACTACCTGATTCTGAAATCCTACCTAGAAGATCGCTTCTTCTCGGTACGTTACGGATCATCCACCTCCCCACCGAAACCAATCAACAAAGGAGTCCCTCAAGGTGCAGTCACTGCTCCTCTGTTATTCAACATTTTCATATCTGACCAACCAACAATACCCACTTCCCTTGTTGGTGATTTTGCCGATGATAAGGCAATAATAACCAGCAATATCGACCCAATCACTGCCTCCCTCAACATCCAAGAACATCTCTCCCTCCTCGAACAATGGTATAAGGAATGGGGAGTAAAATTGATGAATCTAAATCCATACATTGCACCTTCACTCTTAGGAAAAAAAAATGTCCACCTATCATCCTTAATGAACAAATTCTACCTGTCGCACCATGCATTCGCTACCTAGGCATCACCATCGATCAACGTCTCACCTGGGCTCCACATATACGTAACAAGCTCTTAACCCTAAACGATCGTTTTCGTCTTCTCCGTTCTCTTCTTACTTCTCATCATATACAATTATCCACTAAATTATTAATATATAAACTCTACTTAAAACCAATTTGGACGTACGGAATCCAATTATGGGGCTCCGCAAAACCTACAAATGTCAACCGTATCCAGCGTTTCCAGTCCAAAGTCCTCCGCGCTATAACCAAAGCACCCTTCTACGTATCAAATCATACATTACATAACGACCTAACCATCTCTCCTACCAACGATATAGCTAAGACCTTCTACAGACGTTTTAATTTCAACCTACAAAACCATAAAAATCCTTTAATCAAAGAACTTGCGTCTATAAATATACCCGGCAACCCACAAAAAAGGTTGAAAAGGCGGTGGTGTAGGGACCTATTAGTCTAGATCAATCTAACTTCTTTTGTTCTTCTCTCTATATCTACCTTTGCTATTTCCACTTATCTTTCCTTATGATATTTTCTAACATTGTTTAACACTTTTTTTTTTTTCTCATATTTAACTGTAAAAGTGCCTTCACTGGAAGGTATCTTTAATCCGTCCTTCACGCCATAGTTATGTATTTCATCAATTTCACTTATTGTTCAAATTTATGTAACAGATTGTGGAAATATAAATAAAGTAATAAAAAAAAAAAAAAAGTATCGGTTGGTCAAGAGATAATACACGCATACAGAATCAATAAAGAATTATTATATTTTAGAGCGTACACACAGAATAAATAACGACTCACACATTTATCATATTATATTATCATTTTTCATTTGCACACACACATTTAAGATTTACACACACACATGCAGATATCAGATATAAAAGGGTGTCCCGGACAAGCCATATTCAGACGAGTTTTGGCTATGCTGCACTGAGCACCTTCACGTCAGTATATGTCATGGTCCGAACTTAGAAATATTTCACATTATTTTTATAAGTAATAATTGTTAGGACTTAGATAATTTCTACAAATCCAAATTGTTTGGACTTAAAATACTTACGAAATTGTAGTTAGAATAATTTTATGAGCTTAAATAAATTAAATTATTATAAAAAGTCTTGATTATTCTTAACTACACCTACAACCAAGCGTTGACTGAGACGTTGAAACTGAAATATCAGATCGAACGGTTGGCACGTAACATTTTTTTTAATGGTCTATAAATATTTTATTAAAACCTGGTAAAAATTTAGATTGACCAATCTAACCTCGGACTGTCGACGGACCTGGTAGTTTAAGGTTTTGTAATCTTGAAAAATTATATGTTGGTGGTAATTTATAAAACATTGTCAATGCTAAATTTTTTTCTTCGGTGGTCCATTGGCGACGTTTATTTCTTAACTGTATAGTAACAATAACTCTTGAATGATTGGACCGAAATTTATGTGAGGAAATCAAATTATTTAAATGGTTACGGTTTTTTAAATTATTAATTCTTTTTTTCAATTTGGAAATGTGCTTTTTTTTATTTTGCATTTGATGTTGTTGATTAAATATTTTTTGTATTCATTTTTTTTCCTAGGAGTATCATCGTTCATATTATAATTTTGTTTTCTCTTTGGGGTTTTGGGATAATGTGACTAGGCATATCAATTCTATTGGATATATTGGTTGTAGTATCTTTTGAAGCACTAGGAAATACTAGCCCGACACACTCTGCATTTCTGACTTTTGCGTAAGTACTTTTTTAGGTTCTTCGAATCTAATGGGAATTGTAGGAAAAAGTTCAGTAACAACCAGTCTAGCACTTAAACTACTTCCTACAATTAAGTTAAATAAAATATAGATTGTTATTTTACAATATGAACTAAATTTATTTAGAACTTATTTTGTTGTTTCTACTCCAAAATAGTACTCACCGCTCGATGTTGGTTGGTCAATAATTTCATTATATTTATAAGGAATAGCTGATTTTATTAATTTTTTTGAAACCTGGTCCATAAATGAATCTGGTGAAAAGTGCTCCTAGCATAAATACCGATTATAACACTTTATTGTCAATCGAAAATAATTTTATGTTTCCTTAATTTAAAATTATATTAAATTAAAATATGTTCATAAAACTTGCATAAATAATATTTACCTAAAATATACCGGAATTAATTTTCCACGTTTCTAATCTACTATCTTTTGGAAAACGGTAAAATTTAAAATTTGGAAATTTACTGGAGGATTTATCGCAGTTAAAATATTGGCACGTACTACCAGGCATTATAAAAACTTAAAATTTAAATTTAATTTAATTATAAGAAATGTAAAAAGTCACATGCGAATAATGTTAGCACAGCGACGATTATGATAATATAAAATTGTGATAGTTCGAACCGTCGGACAATACAATAATATTGATAAATTAACGGGCCCATGCGATAACGTTTCATAACTTGAGTTTATAAATATACCAGAGATGGGAATTATGGATCATCTAAGTGATCCGATTCTTTCAGATCAGGTCATCAAGAAGATCCGGATAAAAGACCCGTTCGCGATCTGATAGGTTTTTTTAAGCCTATACTGAATCAGAACCATTGAACTGAATATTCAGGTCAATTGTCGTGGTTCCCACTTCCTAAACAGTTCGCGTAATCGCGTCGTTCGCGACTCGAGTGACGATTCAGAGTTCGGACAGTGATGAGCGGTATTGACTATTGAATAATTTGTATTATCGATTATTATTCGATTGAACATTTTATAAACATTATAAACTATCGAATAATTATTAAAATATTATAATCCACGACTGAATAATCGATATAATTTTCAATAACTATTCTAATAATAGGTATCATTTATATTTTATTCCTATTATAGATTATCGGTAGTTAAAAATGCATATTTTATTATATCTTTTAACGAACTAATCTTTTTTATTGTTCTATTTTTGAATCTCTGAACCTACAATATACCCCTTCCTAAGAAAAGTTGCTGAACGCCTAGTTACTTGTGTTAACAAGTTAGATTTTATAAATCTTCCAAGAGATAAATAAGAACGTAACACCTTCAATACATCAGTTGCTTAAAGAAGGTGTACATTTTGTATATACTTGTTATAGTAACTAATATACTTGTAATAGTCACCTGTTTGTTGACAAATTCAATACCTATATAATTATGATTATAATTTTAAAATATTATTTGTAGATATTAATAATTGTTTTATTAAACCTTAATTTGAATAAATTATTAAGTTTATGACTAACAATGCTTTTGAATATTATAAACAAATCATTTAAATGAGTAATGATCATTTAAATAATTTAATCATGTAATAAAACTGGAATTCTGTTGTAGCCAATGTATTTTAAAAATTTCAATTTAGTAGTATTTGTTTTTTCAATAAATAATGATTATTAATTGAATATTGTGTCTTTTTATTTGATGTTTTCATGGAAAATGTGCTAGATATGTTATTTTTTGTGTTATTAAATAATGAAAATAATATAATTCATAATTTGAATATAATTTAATATATTTATAATATTATACATTTGTGTTGAAATTATTTTGTATATTAAATATGATTCACAAAAAACCTGTCACTGCTTTTGTCAAGGAAAGTGAGAAGTTAGATTCCAGGGGAATTTTTTAAAAAATACTGATGTTTCAAATGATATTTGATACACAATTTATTTTTATTTGGTTTACAAAAATGGCCAAGATAAGTTAAAACAAAAAAATACCAAGCATAAAATAATGTTATACATTATTTATACAATAAATATCAACAATTTTAAAGACAAAACTTAATTTAGTAAATCAAAAATATGAACATAATAAGTAATACCATTTTGTAGCATTTTTATATTCAATAAGTGATTAATCCATAATATTACAAAAACAAAGTAGATATTTGTGTGTGAAACAAAAAGTTTAAAACTGGTACATTCCTGTCACAACATGTTAATGATGACCATTTGCAATCCTTAGAAATTTAATAAACATGTAATGACACGTGTAAATGTTTTCGTTAATACTTGAACAATTCATTTTTCATCATTCTTTTTATTACATTATGCTGTTGTTTTCAACTCGGTGTCTACTGTCTTGAGTTTTCCATTTGTTTGTTCACAAATCGAATAGCAATATTTTTGCGACTCATTTCTATGAGAGATTTATTCAGTGATTAATGGTATTATTTAGTTCTATTAGAAAAGGTTAGAGAATTTAAATTATAAATTTGTCTCGAATGTTGTTATACTGGGATTCCAAAAGTAAGTTCGTATTTATTAAATATCAAAAAGTATCAAAATGTTTATTTCGGTTCAATTATTAGGTGCTTAGTAGTATAACTATGTCTTCGTCAAACACTGATAATACAGCATTAAATAGGAAACGTAGTAATGTATGGCATCATTATACCATTTTACAAAATAACATTGCGAAATGCAATAATTGTTCATACAAAATAAGTCTTAGTGGAGGATCTACTGGAAATTTGTTGAGACATTTAAAAACGAAGCATCCAACAGTTCCACTACAGAGAAATGACCAGGTAAAATATTAATTTAAAATCAATTTGTCCAATAGAAATCTATACTTGATCACATGTGTCAAGTATTTTAATATTAGTATTCAAATACTTTTTTTTCTTATTTGTAGTTGAGGACTATTTAAATAATACTTTTAAATGCTGACGAATACAATATCTACTTTTACATTTTATACTTGTGTCTTATTATTTTAATAGAAATCAAAATAACAAATCTTGCAGAATCTTTTTATATTATAAAATCTGATTAGCTATAATATTTATTATTATTATTATTATTATTATTATTATTATTATTATGGTATATACTTTATTTCATAGATCAATATTTCAAAATATGATATAGTGCAATCAATGATCATAGTATGCAATAATTAATAGACATGATATAAAAATTGTATTTAGCCATTTAGGCATATAAATTATAATAATAGAAGGTAATGATGCATTTTTAAAAAAAATATTATAATATAGGTGTTCGCGCTGTATATATTGTTTGTATAAAATTTGTTCATGTCATCATTTTCGTGCGATGCGTAGCGGCGCGTTGCGTATTCGCGGCCCTCGTCGGCGGCGGTGATAAGCCTCCGTGCGCGACCGGCCGGATACGTTATCGCGCTGTTATCGTCGCACGTTAATGATTGTTATTCCACGTTTTCAAAAAATTGTCGGTTATGTTTTGTAAAAGTTTCAAATCATGCTCTCAGTGCCACAAAGTTCATTGATTTCGAGTGTTTTTCTATTTTGTGTGGTGGCACTGGGGCATTTTATCTTCATTGTGGTGTCCGGCGGCCTTAGCCTTCGTGGTGAATGTCGTCGGACCCATCTCGCTCTCATTTTTGTGTCTTCGTGGTGTGCACATCTAATTTCATTTTTGTCAAGTCCGTACGTCCGCAGCCATTTTCATTCAAACCACGTTTTTTGTGTAGTGTCATTTTCGTTTTGTGAATAACGTGGTTTTCATTCATTGTGTCATCGTCCAGGGCTGTGGATCGTTGCAGTTTTTTCGTTGGTGACTGTGCTTGAGTGGTCGCACGTACCAATTCTGTGATTTATTTTTTATTGATACACTGCGGTGTGCCGTCATAGGCAATTGTTTAATCACAGGGTTGGTGCGGTCGCGTGGATGGAATCAGCCATTTCAACATAGTCACAAGTGAGTATTGGTCGACCATATTTGTTCATTTGTGTTTAAAGGCCGACGGGCCTAGCCGTCGTAGGCACGTTATTTATTATTTATATTGTATCATTGTGCATTGGCCGACATAGGCATTTACCACATTATTGTATTATTTTGCATTGGCCGACATAGGCATTTACCACATTATTGTATTATTTGCATTGGCCGACATAGGCATTTACCACATTATTGTATTATTTTGCATTGGCCGACATAGGCATCTACCACATTATTGATATCATTGTATTATATATTTATTCATACACTGTGGTGTGCCGTCATAGGCAAATTATTATTTATTTCTTATTATTTGCGCGCCGTGTTGGGCCAATTATTGAATTATTTATTGTATTTATTTATATTATTTTTCATCGCTTATATTTATATTATTTATTTGGTGTGTGCCGTGTGGTCCACACATTTCATTTATTTAGTTCAGTTAGTTACTATTTGTTTAATTTGCATTTATACATTATTATCAGAAAATTATTAATTGTCATTAGTTATATTTATATTACCTTTTTTCATTATTTACATTACACAGTCCACTTATTCACACCAATCTTTATTTATTTGTTTTAATTATACTTATTTTTTAATACCAGTCCTTCAATAATTATTAAGGCGAACAAGCCAGCCCTCTATTATTGTTGGGCACTTGCCGCGCCGTCAATAGGTAATACAATAAATACAAAGAATAACAATTTATTTAATATAGGTATATAAATATTTTCTTTATGCATTTAAGTAGGTACTACTTTAAATACTTTTAAAAGCATATTTTACAATCCTACACTTGATATATTAACTTTTATAAAATTTGTTACCTAAAAAAATGAACACAACCAACCTTTTAACAGTTATAATTACAGTTAAAATTTAAAATAATGAATAATGAATATTTAATAGGTAATAATACTTCTAAATTATAGGTAAATGAATCAAATTCTGAGATTATTGATGATCCAGAACCCTCAACATCGATGAACCAAAATCCGATTAGACAACAATCTACTTCAATAGCAACAGCATCAACAGCATTTTTAAGACCACATAAAAAACAGCAAAGCTCTATTGCAAACTTCATCCATAAGCCGATGCCTATGAGCAAATCAAAAATGTTGGTAAAAATGATTGTGAAGGAATACCATCCGTTTAGTGTGGTGGAGGATGAAGAATTTCGTAACTTAATTAAAATGTTAAGTCCAACTTACATTATTCCATCTAGAAAAAAAATTACCCAAAGTTTGTTACCTCAGATGTTTGATATGACTGTTGAATGCGTGA